>NC_056730.1:1097782881-1098102881 GCF_019279795.1 Protopterus annectens | reverse complement strand
ACCTTGCTCTTTAACCTGATGGCTTTCTTCAAGAAGTGAGGTATTAGTGGAATGGGGGAAAGGCACAGAGCAGTCCTGAGGGCCATTTGTGAAGGACAGCATCTCTCCACGACTCCGCCTGAGGGGAGATTAGGGCAAAGTAGCCGCTGCATTTGTGGTTCAGGGGTGAAGCAAATAGGTTGCAGCAAGGCTGGGCACAGTGACATAAAATCTCTTTCACCACTCTGGGACTGAGCGACCACTCGTGAGGTAGGAGGATGCATCTGCTCAGCTTGTCTGTTATCACGTTCGAGCTCCCTGGCATGTGCGTTACTATCAGAAAGCGGTTGCAGGAGATCACCCATTACCATACTCTGAGAGACTCTCGACAAAGGGGATAAGACTTGGTTCCAACCCTGTTAGTTAATATACCAGACTACTGACATGTTCTCTGACTGAATCCCAATCATTCCTAGAGGGAGTGCAGCTTGGAAGGCTTGCAACACTAACAGCACTGCCCTCAGTTCCAGAACACTGATATGCAGATTGGCCTCCATCGAACACCAAGTGCTTTGGACTGTTGTGTCCAGATAATGTCCCCCTCAACCCATCTGGGAAGTGTCCGTGGTCACTATGGCCTTGGGTTGGGGTGAAACCGTGAAACAAAAGGTCGGCCTAAAAGAATTTCCTCTGATTCCATCTACCAGGATAAGTCCTACTTGCAGCAGTTGGTGATTCGGATGAAATGCGTCAAGGGATGAGTGAGGATGGACCATTGGGACTAGAAGCCACAGCAGAAGTCTCATGTGAACTCTTGCTAGTGGAACCAGTGTGATGGCTGCTGCCATGGACCCTAGCACTTATAGAACTAATAGAGCAGGAACTTTGCCATTGGAAAGAATAACTTCCACCTGGGACCTTATCTTCTGCAATCTGTGAAGAGGAAGGGAAGCTACGCAAAGGTTGTATTCAGGCAGGCTCCTATAAACTACAGTTGTTGAGTCGGACTTAGCTGGGATTTCATAAGATTCACCATGATGCCTAGAGAAGCACAAGGATGTAGAATAAAATCTCTTGCCTGTTTTTAGTACATGCCTGGTGGGGGGGGGGGGGTGATGAACCAGTTGTCTAAATATGGAAACACTCAGAATCTGTGCAGTCTCAAGTGAGCTGTTACTGCTGCTATACACTTGGTGAACACCCAAGGGGATGTGGTGAGACTGAAAAGCAGAGCTCTGAACTGATATTAACTGACTCCGAGCTGGAAGCAGAAACCTTTTGGAGCACTTGTCCATTTTTATATGGTGAAACGTATCCTGGAAGTCTGCAGAGCACCTCCAATCATCTTTCCCTACGAAAGGGAGAATAGACTGAACCGTGATCGTCCGGAATTTTGTCTGCTGAACAAACTTGTTCAAAAAGCTGAGATCCAAAATTGGTCTCCAGTTCCCTGTCTTTTTTGGCACCAGAAAGAACCTCGAGTAGAATCCGGGTCTCATCTGCCCTGGTGGGACTTCTTGGATGACTCTTTTTTTCTAGTAGCCTTTGAATTTCCAGTGCTGCCTGATCCTTCTGACTGGATGGAACATCAGGGATTCTTCTTCCTGTTCTTGGAGTGAGAATGAAGGGAATGTAGTATCCTCTAGTAATGATCCTTAGCACCCAAGTATCTGTGGTTATTTGCTGCTAGGCTAGTGAGTACAAGATAGTCTTCCCCCGAGTGCCTTCAGAGGTAAGCAGTTGGGCTTCCCTTCAGGAGCGTTGGCAGGGTTTCCCTGAGAAAAAACCTTGGGAACCCTGATTTTGAGGGTCATTTCTGCCACAAGGTCGGCATCTTCCATTGGAGCTCCCCCCTCTGCCCAGAGGGGAGCCACTGCCAATTGTCCTAGAAAGGCCCTTGGTTTTTCTTGAACCACATTTTTCTGCTCCTCTGGTTCCTGGAATAGGAGCACTGGGAGCACAGAAACGTATGCCCACTGCAGAGTCTTTCTATCCTTTCCACACCTGGCCAAGGTTTCTCTGAATTTGGGACCAAAAAGGGATGATCCTTCAAATGGAGCACTGACGAACAAAGACTTAAATGGCTCCACAAATTCCGAGGCTCCTCCTTAGTGGGAAATTCTGTGGAGGACTCAGAAGAGGTAAGGCTTTGTGCAAGGGTATCCTGCAGCTTTGATGCTCGCTGTCCAGCCATGGAGGTTGGCAGAAGCTCTGGTCGAGAGGAGATCACAGGAAAATTGTCCGATTGGGAAGGGACTGGCTGAGAATTTGAAGAGGCTAAGGCCCTCTCCATGACCTGGAAGGCAGGCTCCCCCAAAGAGGGATGGGAGCCCAGAAATGGGAAGGACAACCTCGGTACCCTGGTCCCACTCAAGGAGACCGCCATTGATGTCAAAGCCGAGGAAGAGCTCACAAATGAGGCAGTGGAGCTATGACCCCAGGAGTTCATTGGTTCCAAAGGAACTGAGGAACTCAGGGCAGACACTGGAGCTGAAGGCATAAAATCTGCTGGCACCAGAACAGCCTGAACCAGGGAAATCAGAGTCATGGTCTCTAACACCTCAATGGAGGTTAGAGGAGGAATGTCCGGTGGAGTCCTTGGAGAGAAAGTCCCATCTCCTGAAGGGAGTGAAATCTGGGAAGAAACTGAAAGACCCCTAGCCACAAAGAGCTGATCTACTAACTTCACAACCTTGACTTCTGTCAGACTCCTAGAGGAATGAACAGAGAATGCCGAGGGGGATTCCAGTCTCTCTAAAAAGGGACTTGGAAGGTGTCCCACAAAGGGATCTATTGAGGGGGAATACCTAGCCCTGGGAACCAAAATAAATCCTGGTTCCAAAGTTACTGACAGCACTGTAGAAGGAACCAGTTCCAAAATTATGGACAGCACCATAGAAGGGACTGGCATTGATGGAGAGAGAGTCACATGAACATCCGGCGCCGTGGTGATCAGCACCGAAACCTGCTGTGCAGAACTGGTCACCACAGCTGGTGCCGACGAGGTCAGTACCATAGGTTTTTTGGCATTTAACTTTGGTTCTGCAGAGTGTGTGGGAACTGAAGATTTAGGTCTCTTGTATGCTGGAGCTGAAGGGGACGCTGGCACTGAAAGACTCCTCTTCTTTCCAAGTTAGATTTTAGAGGAAGACGTATCAGATTTGGAAGTCCTAGACTGACTGGACAAAGCCTCATCAAAAGATGTCTTAATCAGTCCTTCCAAAATAAGTTTGTTCTTCCTTTCTACGAGGGCCCAGTGACTAAAGGCTTGACACATAGAACAATCCTCTTGTAAATGCACCGAGCCCACGCAGTAGACACAAGAATGCCCATCAGAATTGGGCACTCTTCTTCAGCAATCACAACACTATTTAAACCCAGTCATCCTTTTACTTTTATCTGCCATGTTGACTAGTATAAAGTATCAATGGTCAGAAAAACACTCTGACATAGGGTTGCCACCCCTCCATTTTTTTCCCCGAACTACCCGGAAATCAAATTGATTCTCTGATATTCTGGAAAACACTGTACAAACTCTGGTATTCTGTTTCAAAAAAGGAAACATACCATCTGAGTTTGTTAAATTGGCTGATTTACTATGCGCATTCACAGAAAAACATAGTAAATTGACTGAAAGCAGGACTCAGGAACAGAAAAAGGGGGTATTCTCTGTCAGCTGATGTTATAGTGATGTCACAAAATGGGTGGAACATGAGTGAGAGAGGTCAGGAATGGGCGGGGTTACATGTGATGCGAGGGGTGTGGCCTTACTCCGGTTTTAGCCACAATGAAAGGTGGCAACCCTACTCTCACAGCTACACGCACACACTGGAAGAAGTGAGAAAAAAGTCAGAAGAGGGGAAACAGGCTACCAACAATGGTAAGCCAGAACTACAAAGAGGTAGGGTGTAAAGGGATAGAACTACCAACAATGGTAGAACACATACCACGAGGTAAGAAGGCAGAAAGTACACTCGCTCACCAAACAGGGACAGAAATATCCAACTACAACTGTAACAGAGAATAAACTACCAATGATGCTAAAAGCAATCAGAAGGTGAAAAGTTAACTGGGTAGGTAGAAAAGATTTAACTAAGTTTCAAATAAAAAATAATGAAAATACACTTAGCTCAAGAGGCAGTTTGGCTGACACATCTTATGTAGAAGAGCGGCAAATGAGATCTGAGGTACTCTAGAAAGGGGCATTCTGGGTAGGGACTTAGCTCAAGAGTTTTTGGTTCTCATGAGCTGTTATAACAGCCAAGCTGGTTCCGAGAGTCAGAAAAGAGATATTATATGCATACCCAAAGCCCAACATTCTGATTAGGGTCTGCCTTGGGTCAACTGGTGCCCTAGGCAGAAGGGCTGCACAGGGCCTCACCACCATCACCTGGTGCCCCCATCCTGGTGTATTTATACCATCCAGTTTACTGGAAAGAAAAGCTCCCCTGCAAGAACGGCACCCTAGGTGGTCGCCTATCTGGCCTATGCCTAAGGTTGGTTATGATTCTGATGCAAGAGTTGTATCCGAAAATGATTACATCTCAAATCATTGCTATCCTATACCAAGCATTACTGATAAGTGATCTTAATACCACACAGAACCAAATCAACAACCAGTATACACATATTCTGACCCTAACTAAAACACTGACAACACCCCCAAATTCTGTCCTCTTCATCCAGTAATAAATGTCTCTAAAACTTACTAATCTCCATTTGCAGATTTATACTAATCTTTCCAAACATATGAGCATCACTGCATATCTTTACATCGCGTAGTACCACTATCTATTATAACCTACAACATAAACATTTTTTGTTGCTGTTGTCTTCAAGCACTTTCTTCAAAGTACTCAACCATGATCACTGCCCATACTTAACTCATTCCCTTAATCTTGCTGTACCTTCTTGAGCTCTTTGCTACTACATCTCATCCCAAAATTCCCTCTCTGTCTTACCACACAAACTTAATAATATCAGTAAAGCATTCTTTGAATCAGATTCAGTTTTCTGGAATTCTCTTGTACCATATATATAAACTCTGTACTGACTTCCTACATGAAACAGCATCTATAACCCCAAAGCAACCTGTAAGTACTGTAGTGATAAGTGAGTCAAACCCTTACAAGTAAAACTGGAATCTGACATGCTGACTCAAGGACTTACTGATCAGTATGCAATCAATTTAAATGATGAAATTATATTTCAGATACAATATTAGTATTTAATATTTTTCATTCCCTTTCTGCTAATCCCATAGTTTTTTCCGTAAAATCATATCTCTCTCATACTCTGCTTTGCTGTCTAACTGATTATTAACTGCACAATTACCTATAATTATTTTATCACTTAAGTGCTTTTCATTTCATGCATAAAAAGGGATCATTCAAATAAGTCCAATTACCAACTCACCAAATAAACTCAACGTGGCTGAAAGGTAACCAAATGTAACAACTGAGAATTATACTTACAATCAAGAAGAAAATCTAAGGGTGGTCTCATCTCCTTTGAAAGACTAGAACTACACATGGCTATAAGGCTGAAGTGATTATTTAGCCTCATGCCCAGTGTGGCTACAATCCTTTTCACAATTTACCTAGCTTCCAAAATTCCTTATTAGGAAAAATCAATAAGTTTTATGGTGCTGTTTGCACCTCAGGGACTGCTGTGGAGTCAGCAGAAGTGGCTAAAGAATGGTAAGCCAAAATAAAGAATGACCTTTGGGGTACTCTCCATGCCTAATTAAAAATCCCTTAAGGACGCTGTGAAATAGCCTAAGGCAAAAAACAAAAAAAAACCAAAAAAAAAAAAAAAATGAACATAACAGGGGAAATTGGCTAGGCTTAAAATGACCCGCAAAGGCAGCTAATCTAGTACAACTTATGAACCTATAAATGATATTCTACCTGGTTCATAGAAAAATGGACAAAGACCAAGACCACCTAGTGAATCAGGCACTGGAGAAACCATTATAGAAACATGGAGCGAGTTTAAGATGTCAGCTTGCTCATTTTCGGGGGGGGGGGGTCTGAGCTGCAACTCAACTGACGAGAGGAGGCCAAGTGAAGTGCAGTGCAGATCAACAGGATTATTACGTGCATTTGCTCAGTCATGCACAATATGCTGCAGCTGGATTTGCAGATCTGGCAAGTGTGTGAAAGTATTCTCCCAATGAGCTGGTAATATACCCCACTTTAAGATCAAGCACACAATTTTGTAAAGTGAGCTTTCTTATTCTAACATGTGAAGCTTTTACTTTATGTCAATGGACCTATGATTATTAAGTTTAATAAACCTGTGTGTTTCTGTTCAAAGTACATTGAGAATTGTCCAATTACTTCCTGATTCCATGCCATCCAGCCTCACCTTCTGATGATGTATTATAGAGGGAAAAAACAGTTCTGTAGTGGGTTGGAATATTTTCTGTAGTCTGAGGCTGACTTTATTACAAAGTAACCACAATGCAGCACAATCAGTCAGGCAGGCAATAAAAGTGAAAGGTTACAAAAGTAAGACAGGACAGGATAATATTCTTAGTAAGGTGGATAGTGCTTAGCAAACATTGTAATAAAACAGATGTAATCCTCTGGTATTCAACAATTAATCACTTTTACAGAGAAAATTGTGAATATGTGAACAATGTACATTCTGGATTTGTCCAGAACACCAGTTACAGGAAAAAAAAATGACAGAAACTAGAGAGAGTTGTTGTTGTGTTGTGTCTTTCGGCTTTTCCCGGTCAGGGGTCGCCACAGCGGAACTCCGGTCTGCTAATGATTGGCAGTAGATTTTTACGTGCAGAGTTGCCAGCCCTGACGCGCAACCTTCAACGAAGGTACGCCCATTCACGTATGTCTCCACACAGAAGACGCTCTAGCTGAGAATCGAACAGGACAATGTCTTACTGTGAGGCGACAACGCTACCGCAGCACTACCACCACAGTACAAACTAGACAGAGTGAAAGTAGGTAAAATACTTAGCACCGCTAAACAGACATACTTCTTAACTTCTTTGACTACGAATTTTGTACAAATCCAAAAATAATGGCAGGAAAAAGGTTCAAATCAGGGACAACTTTTAAATATGGCTCCAACTAACTTAAAAAGTTAATAGAACAACAGATTTTGCACCAACACACATTTTTTGAACAATAGGAAGCATAAAACTCTGCCATTATTGACTGACTTCAATTCTCAGTGATTTATTAGAAATTCAAAACCTTTACGAGGGACAGGGCAAATCTATGAAACAAAATCAGAACCAGCTGAGAGGTTTGAACAGAAGGCAAAATGAAGTGCTCCTTTGTGGCATTAACAAATTTAAAAGTTGTTAGATACTTCATTATAACACACACTTTATATCACAATGTAGTAAACAGAAGCATAGCTGGTTCAGCTAGAGCCAATGGCACGGTGCTATGAACAAAAAAAGTGAAGTGCGCAAAAAAAAAAAAATGCTATAAGTAATCGGCTTGCTACACTTAGATCTACACACCCCAATGCAAAAAAGATGTTCCTTCTACTGACTCACCATCCAGGAGGCCAGATGCATGACACCCATCCCACATCACAGCCATTTCTTACTTCTGCACCCTACCTTAACCCTCTAACAACTTTTATATATTTTTATTTATTTTACATTTGTTGACCGGGATAGTCCGACTGGATACATGTCCATTTTCAGCGGTGGCCCGGGGAGAAAAGCTCCAAGATAATAATACACACTGAACATTTAGTAAATGCTAGTTTCAAGCAGATTACAGTCATAAGCAATACCAACATTTAGCACATATAGTACTTATTATAAAACACTTTACAAAACATAACATTATTTTCAAAGTTAAACATACATAACATTACATTCAGGTTTAAGACACACCGAGCAGCAGTTATACAATTGACCCTTCCTGAAATGGAGTGGTAGAAAAAAGTTAGAAGTAGTTGAAGGTAAGGCACCTAAGAAATAGAAAGGTCACTAGTCGGGGTTAGTGCAAGGACATAACCAATGAGTTTTGAAGTATTTCTTGAGTTTGTTTTTGAATTGAGTTAGTGAGGGTTCTAGGGTCAAGTCAGCTGGGAGTCTGTTCCATATTTTTACAACAGAGTTGGCAAACAGAGTCCCCCCAGCTGAGTAGTTGGATTTGTATGTTTGAACTAGGAGTCTAGTGGATGATCGCAGTGGCCAGGTGCTGGTATAGGGGCTAATAATATTTTTTAGTGCAGGTGTATTTTCTGGTTGGTAAAGGACTTTATGTGCCACTATTAGCTGGTTGAACTGCAGTAGGCTTGGCAGTTCAAGCCATCCTAGGCGATTTAGGTTGTGACAGTGGTGTGTCTGGTAGGCTGTGTCAGTAGCAAATTTGGCAATGTGGTTAAGTTGGAGAATAGAGGTGAGGCATAGAGAAGAGTTGATAGCAAATGGGAATGGGCAATTGCAGTTCTAGCAAGTGGGGTAAGCAAAGGTTTGATTCTGTAAAGACAGCCAAGTTTTTTATTAATGGTTTTGATAGTTTGATTGATATGTGCATCAAACTTCAGGTTATCAACTATAACACCCAGTAGTTTAGTTTGGGCTTCTGGGGAGATGATAGTGCTATTGTTAGCAGGTATGTTGAAGGCTGGCAGGGGGGTCCTGCATGTGGGGGAGAAGTGGAGCAACTTAGTTTTGTTGGGGTTTAGGATTAGATGTTGATTGGAGAGCCATTTTTCCACTGTACTGAAGGTAATTTGGGTTAATGTGAATAAAGTAGCTGGAGAGGTGTCAGAATAAATCAAGGTAGAGTCATCCGCATATTGAATGCAGCTAGCATCTGGGATGACTGAATGAAGGTCATTGATAAAGATGGAGAAAAGAAGGGGTCCTAGTATCGAGTCCTGGGGGACTCCTAATGTGATGGGTAGGCGAGATGATAGCTTGTCCTGCCATAGGACTGCCTATTGCCTGCCCTGCAGGTAGGACTGAAACCACTGGAGTGCATGGTTGTTTAAGGAGAAGGCCTTCAAGGTATTTATAAGCATTTTGTGGTCAACCATGTCAAAAGCCTTGGATAGATCTAGAGAGAGTGCTGAGGATAGTTTGTTATTATTGCGGTTGTGGTTAATGACGTTAGAGAAAGAGAGGAGGGCAAAAGTAGTACTGTGGTGAGGCTTAAAGCCATGCTGAAAGCTGGACAACAGCTTGTTGTGTGTGAGGTAGTGCATGAGCTGTATGTGTACACACTTCTCCATAATTTTAGCTAGAGGTTACAGAATAGCTATGGGTCTAAAGTTTGACAGTTCAGTGGAACTACCTCCTTTATGGAGAGGTATGACATGGGAGATTTTTCCATATAGTGGGTACAGTAGCTTCAGATATAGCTCTGCTGATCAAGACAGAGATGGGGTAGGCAATGGTGTCAGCAGCCTTTTGCAGATAGTCTGCTGGGAGGAGATCGGCAGACAGGGTGGTGGGTCTTAGTTTCTTAAGTAGGGCATGAATAAGTTGAGTAGGAACAGATTGGAAGGTAAAGTATGTTTGGGTACTGGGTGTGGCTACATTAGAATTAGAGCCATTGGGAGAGAGTTGACTGGATAGTCTCTGTGAAGAAGCTGTTGAAGTTATTAGCAATGTCTACTGGGGATTTTTGTTGGGAAGCTGAAGGGGGTGGAGTAGTTTGTTTATTCCTGCCCAGAACTTTTGAGGTTTGTTTTCGTGTTTTTGCAGTAGATGGTAGTAGTGGTTCTTTTTGTCTAAGGTTATGGATTTTTGGTGTCATTTCTTAGCTGTCTGAATCTTAGTTGATCAAGTGGGGTTTTTGTTTTTCGGTAGGTGGCCCATGCTTTGTTTCTGAATGAAATTTTGGTTTTGGTATCTTTAGAAAGCCAAGGTGCAATATTAACTTTGGTTCTAATAGAGTGGCTGGGAGCATTGGAGTTAAGAATAGCAAGGAATTTGGTGTTAAAGTATGCTACTGCTTCATCTAGGGAGAGACTGTTTAGTACTGACCAGTTGCATGCCTTAAGTTCATTTTGAAACTTGGTGAGAATAAAATTCTTGTCTCTTAATGTTCTATAGGTGGGTTGGTAGGAGCAGTCTACTTTGGGCTTGATTACATAGGTGAGACAGTGGTCACTTAGGTCATCAGACAAAGTGCCTGATTTATAGGATTGAAGATGGGTATTGATGAGTATCCAGTCTAGGGTACTTTCCTTGTTATTGGGTTTTCCTGTCCTGGTGGGGGAGGTTATGACTGGAGTAAATCCATACAGGTTTATGTGGGTTGTGGGGTTTCACAAGAGCAAGTGTTCCAGTCAATGTTGAAATCCCCAAGAACAATTTTTTTCTTGGGGGTGGTTATTGGATAACCAATATAAGAAGTCTTCTAAGGTTTCTGTGTTCCTCCCTGGGGGAATGTAGACACAGACAATGTTTACATTTCTGTTTTTGTTAATTTGTAGTTTTGAGATAAGAATTTCAGCATTATTGAACTGGGGTGGTTGTTGGGTGTCTATGCTGACAGGGTAGACTTGTAAAGTATGGCTACCCCACCACCCTTTCTGGTGGTACGGTCTAGTCGAAACATACTATACCTTGGTGGCAGAATCTCATGGTCCTTGGTGGCAGGCTTCAGACACGTTTCTGTTAGGCATAATATATCTGGGGAACGAACAGCTAAGAGGGCATGCAGGTGCTGAGTTTTGTTATTTATGCTCCTAATGTTTAGATGGCAGGCCAGCAGTGAGCTAGGAGGTCTATTTGTAGGGAGCTATGGAGGTAGGCGATATAGTAGGGGGATTAGGGCCAACAGGTGGGGATGGACCAGGGTTTGGGTGGATGTCGCCATCCTTTGTGAGGTTGTGGTGTATCTCGAGTATGAGTTTTAAGATTTTGAAAAAAGTTTTGTAATAGTGTCTAGTTTTATGACTAATGTAACTAGGTCTAATAAGATGGTAGTATTTAGGGGTTAAGGAGATAAGCATGAGGGGAGTGTGTAAGGGTGCATTATTATCGGTTGTAGATGGGATGGATGCATGGCATTTAGGGTAGTGGAAACCTAGGTGATCCTGATATTCATAGGCTGTTAGGAGATATGGGATGAGTAAAAGGGTTAGAAGTAGAGTTAATAAACTATTTTGGGTGATAGCACACCTACTGAATGGTATTTGACACTTAGGCAAAAGGAATAGTAGAGTTGGAGGACTGGTGGTATGTTGAGAGTGCTGCTGTTGAGTGACAAGTTGTTACTGATTGGTTTAAAAAAGTGGGGTGTGGTCTAGCACCAATAAATGTAGCAGCACCAGGGGTGGGAGGGGTGCGAAGCAAGCCCGAGCAAAGCGAGGGCAAGCGGAGCAGGGATGAACCAATGCCTGTACTAAGTTGTAGCAGTTTAACCTGTATGAGGAAAGGGGGGGGGGAGAAGGCAGTAGGAGTGGTTAGAGGAATACCTTGATTGACTGACACCACACCAGAGGTAAGTTGAATGTAAGGGGCCTACAATCTGCACTCAGCACTGTCATGTTACTTGCACTCAGCACTTTAATTTTACTTATGTTTAGCAGGAAAGACAGACCAACAGTATACAACTCTGAGGATTATTACAAGGGTTACTTGTTCAAATGTCAGACAAGTAAGTAAAACTTTCAACAGGAATCTGTGTCTTGAGCATTAGAAAGCCAGAAAGGTATAAATTATACCTGTAAAACTTAGGGTCACAGAGAGACAAATGTAAGAGTCAGTGTACTTTATTTACAGGGGAAGGAGGCAAACACTCAACACTCAAATAGAAAAGAGCCCTATGGTTGACCAAAATGGTGACTTGCTTAATTACACAGCACTGTAAGAGAAAGCTGAACAAATGCTTTTTGTGTGTGTAACCTACTCTGATTAAATGCTGGGAGAAACTATTTTGCTGTGTTTTCCAATTGCAACCCTGTAGACACCATTATTCAGGAGCTGCAGTTTGTTAGTGTAGGTAAATGTGAAGTTCAACTAGGAAAAGAGAAAAGCAGAGATTCTAGGGTAAGCATTAAGGCAGCAACAGGCAGTTATTTTATAATAGTACATTCAGAAAGTTTTTTTTTTTGGGGGGGGTACAGTAGCACACTTCAGAATGGATTAAGATTGATAGCTAAGAAACCTTAGCAAGAGAGCAATGCAATAAACAAAACACTTGTCAGATTTTAAAGATATACAAGTAAAACTAAATCAATGGATCACAACTGTAAAACTTTTACTTAAAAAAAAAAATTCTTGTTTTAAACTGTAGCAAACACTTGCTACAATTTATACCCTATGGTTAGATTTATATATATATATATATATATATATATATATATATATATATATATATATATCTGGTTCCCCTTTATATGACTGAAACTACAAAAGCCAGAAAAGTCAAAAGCCTGAAAATACAAAAAATACATATACTGACTTTAAACAACAGAAACCATATTAATTTTCACTAAGTAGAAGCACCCCCACACCCCCTGCTACTTAAATATACCAACTCTGAGATTGCATTTAGTGTACTGAAGTACAATCCTGGAGTTGATATATTTAAGTAGCGGGGGTGTGGGGGGCACAGCCCCCAACATGGGGCGGTGCATGGGGGCTTGCCCCCCTGCTTATACTTAGTGGAAATTAATATGGTTTCTGTTGTTTACAGTCAGTATATGTATTTTTTGTGTTTTCAGGCTTTTGTGTTTCTGGCTTTTAACTTTTCAGGCTTTTGTTTTCAGGCTTATGTTAATTCAGTCATATGAAGGGGAACCATATATATATATATATATATATATATATATATATATATATATATATGTATGTATGTATATGTGTGTGTGTATTTATTTTAACTTTTAAACGGTAGCAAACTGTTTGCTACAGCTGCAATGCAGTAAGCAGTTGCTACAGTTTAGACCATACAAGAAGCACTAAAGCATTCAAGTTTGACTGCAAATGCAATACCGGCTTTTTAAAGAGCGATCGAGATTGGCTGATTGTGCCACCTCCCTCTCTGCCAATAATTTGCTATTGGGACAGTTGTCCCTTCTCCCTACCCTAGCTACACTACTGGTAGTAAATAGTTGTCGACTACTGAATGGGCACTTTACTGCAGCTTCATTTTCACAGATGTGCAAATTAAGCCAAATGTTTTCCTTTTAGCACTAATTCCTTCTGGTATAATAGACACACACACAATGTTCAGTAGGTCTGTCATTGAGGTGATTCACACAGCAATATTTTTTCTGCCTAAAACCCATTGGTAAACAATGATTTTTTTACATCTGTTTTATTACGCTGTTTGCCAAGCACTGTACAACGTACCAAGAATCTTATCCTGTTTCATCCTATTTTTGTTTCCTTTCACTTGAATACAGCCATGTTTATTAATATATTGTCTGAGCAACTGATTCTGCTGTGATCTGGTTTCTTTGTAATAAAATCCACTGCAGACTACAGAAAACATGCCAATCCACTAAAGAACTGTTGATACCTAATTTTACGAGCTTGTCTACAATGCCCAAGTGGGGTTTGTATTGAATGTTTTGGCCAGGTGGAGGCAGACAGTATACATTGTTTTGCCCTCTTCCATTGCCTAATGACCTCTTTCAGTTGAGTGGGTATGACCTGCCATGATGAAACCAAACAATGTTGGACCCAGATTCTGAAGGCTTCCTATGCAATTATTTACCATATCCATGATAATTCCTTCCAAGGCTTCACTTACAAAACTAGTCATGCTTATGGGTCTGTAGTTTCCTGGATCTGTGGGTGGCCCACCATGCGTAGAGGGATAACAGTTGCAAGTCCTTCATTCATTTGGCATGAAACCTGTTTGGACTCTATGGTTAAATAATAATTCTAGTCGGCCCAAAAAGTAATGTTTCACGCAATTAAGAAGGCATCCTGAGATATTATCAGGGCCATCAATATAGTGGTTTTGGCCTTGGAAAGTGCATTGAGGACCTGTTCCATAGTGACAGTTGGGGGAGTTATGGTTAGGGGAATTTTCTTGAGAGGAGTCTGGAGAGAAGACAGGGTAAAACTGGAGGTAAATTTAATATCCAGTAGATTTGTATTTACTCCAGCTCATTAGGTGGCTCCATTTAAAATTAGTTTATCACATTGTTGTATATTGCTTTTGAGGTTGCGGACATATCTTAAGAATGCTCTGAGACTGTCATTAGCCTATGAGGCTACATTTAACTCAAATTTGGCTTTGGTATACTTAATTAGTCTCCTGAGCTGCTTATTTAGTTTGATGAGAGTTTTCGTAACTTTACTGGGCATTACATTTTCTAATTTTGGCCATGATTTTCTTCACTTTGTTATACAACCTACTGATGTTGGGATTCCACCATGGTGGCATGTTTTTGAGTTTGTCCAATGCTTATTTTGGGTAGGTACTGCTGCCTCTATGCAACCCTATATATGATTGTAAAGGGTTTTTGTGATTAATTCTGCATAGGCAGAGGTGTTCCCTGGATTGGGGGGGGGGGGGTTAAAATTTTGTCAGGGTGTCATTAATAGCAGGAAATTTTACTTGGAATAATTCCTAAGAGTTTCAGGATTAGCTTAGTGTCAAGAGGTCTTATCTGTATTTTGAAAGAAACGGCCTTATAGTCTGATATGACTAGCAAGGCTGTTGCACTCGGTGGTAGGGGGGGTGCAACATTGCCCCAAACTGGTGAGGACTAGGTCAAAGATGTTAGCACCCCTAGTGGTCATACAGACTAGATGGTCCAGCGTATTCATACTGACAAAGTCCAGGAAACTTGGCGAACACCATGGGGTTATGCTGATTCCAAAAAGCAGGGCTCTAAAGTGAAAGTGACTGGCTCCTAGGCAGAAGCATAGAAACCTTCTGGATACTCTGGCAATCTTGATGTGAAGGTAAGCATCCTGGTGGTCAGTTGAGTACAACCAATCATTTGCATGTAGACAAGTCGGCATCGTCTGCACCATGACCATCCTGAATCAGGACTTTTTCACATACTGATTGAGATTGCTTATGTCTAAATATGGGCCTGAGGCCCTCGTTTTTCTTCAGAACCAAAGAGAGTCTAGAATAATAACCTGACCCTGGCTGGTCTGAAGTGACCTCTGATGGTTCTTTTCCAAAGCTTCTCGCTTGTGGGGCAGTATATCTGGGAAAGGCCTTCTTTGACAGGATGTGGAGAAAAAGGTATGTAATAGCCTATGATAGTACCCTTCTGACACAAGATTCCTGTGTGATGGCCATCCACAAGGATAGGTAGAGGGGGAAAAGTGGCCCATGACTGCCTCCAATGGATAGCAGTTGGGCAGCCCTTCCGGGATGGTTAGACTGCCTGTCAGAGAAGGACCCCAGATGTTCCTGGCTCTGTGGCCCTCCACAGCCCCTGGGTATAAATCCATTAAAGTGACACCCTCTGTCATACCCACCCTGCTGGAGGTGGACTAAAAGGGTTGACATCGGGATTTTCCAAACCATATGGAGTTAAACCCTGATTCTGTATTTTGTTATAAGATTGCTGGGAGTCTTAAATTTAATGCCTATGGCAGAGTCTTCATATCTTCTTCATAGCTACCTCTGCATTCTCTCTCTGACTTATGGACTAAACTAGTAAGATTCATAACGGGCGTTTCTAAAGGATGCTTTGAAATAATCATCAAAGATGAAAGCCAGACTAGTTACCTCATGGTAACTCCTGTGTCTGCCACTTTATGTAAAAGTTGTATGGAGAGAGACTGGTATTATTAAACAAAGTGCTTGGGATGGTTTCTAGCTGTTTTGTAGAGTCAGTAGTGGGTGGCCTTTGCAGTGAGGGCAATGTTTGTTTTGCAGTCTCTCTGAAATTGGATGATATGAGTGGTATAATTCAAAGCTTGCAAACCAAATGTGGCTGAAGCATACTCCCGCTTACCCATCCTGTCCACTGGCCTAGACTCCTTGTTGGGTGAATGGACGGTGGCTGCATCATCTGTCATCTTTTTCTTGGTAGCCATTGCCACAATGATGAAAATCCAAAAGGTCCCACTCTCTGGGTACTGAAGAAACATAGAAAAAAAAAGGAAATCCACTGCAGTAAACTGCATTCGATAACAATCCAACAAGCAACGTTCTGGTATTTATTAAAACAAATATCCACTTCCAAGTTTAAAACCTGTTTTGTATAAAAAAACATTTAATGTTGCATTAATAGTTTGAACATTGTTCAGTATTTATTTGAGTTTATTCTTATTTTTATTGGCTGGCTGTGTCATATGATGTATGTGAGTTACTATTTAAATGTGATGTTTTAATTTTTTGAAAGCAATGAGGAAGGGGAAACCGGAAAACTCTGCTGTTTTAGAAATGGATATTTGTTTTAATAAATCATAGAACGTTTCTGCTGTTTGTTTACTAAAGAATCGTGTCAGGTTTTCTTGGTATGCTCAAAGAAGAATCACGCTCTTGCCATGCCCTTCTGAAGGTCAAGCTGATGAGGCAGTCTGCCAGATGGACCACAAAAGAAGCAGAGAGGACTGAATTGTATGCCTCAAAAAGGACCTGCTCACCCTGAGAGGTTGGCTATATGGACCAATTTCCCCTCTAGCTCACGAGTTACAAGATTTCAGTGAAGTTGAGGTCCTCCGGAGGGAACTGCGGGAATCACTCTCTATCCTTTGAGTCAGAATCTGAAGTGACTGACTCATCTTGGGAATCGATGTGTCTTCTCTTACACCTCCTCTTGCTGAAAGCCTCAGATGATGGTGACTCTGGCGAATCTGAGTTGGCAGAGCACTGGTCTTGTGCTTGGGCAGCTCTTTTGAGGACACAGGTTCAGCTATGACACTGAGAAGTATGAGAGCTTGAGACAAAGATGGAAGGGTGTCCAAGGGAGGGGCCAACACCTGTGATGTAGCTCTTTGAGGAGAGGCTATGATCCTCCTCATAACCTCAAAGACTGAACCAACATCTGCCTGATCAAGAGAGACCCCCCATCAAATGTTAGCACTGGCCCTTCCATACAAGAGATAGATACAACGGCATCCTTGTCAAACCATTCCAGGTACCACCAGTGAGGACTGATCAGAGGAGTGAATCAGCACCATAGCCTTGAAGGCCAACTCCAACACTGAAACCAGAACCATGCAAGATGAATTTGAGGAAGGCACCAAAGTGTTGACATAAAGGGGCCAGTTCATAGGCCAACTGAAATCCAAAGGTTTCAGAGTTGATTGGCTCAACTCAAAAGATGCCAGAACCAAAGAGATAGTATCCAGGTTGGATGTCGGCCCTGATTTCATTGGGTCTGAAGGCCAAACCTGGGAAACGGCCAGTAAGGGGGATGAGGGACCAATCCAAGACTGCTCTTCCATATCTGCAGCAAACATCCCTGAAACTGCACTTTGTGTGTGTGTGTGTGTGTGTGTGTGTGTGTGTGTGTATGTACGCGTGTGCACATGCACCTGAATATCGAGCCTAGATAAGTGATTACCAGCTGGCTGACTGCAAAGCCATTAGGGCACTTTGGTCAATCAGACTGATCTTCTGGTAACATAGTATCAGCATGAGACTGCGCAACTATGGAGAACACAGCATTAGTATATAAAGATGTAGGGGTGCCACAGACAAAAACGTTTTGTAAAGTTTGCACTTCAGGGTGCATAGCTTCATGTTAAATAAAATTCCATTGATAACTTGTCGTATAATCATGTATACATAAAAATATAACTTACTTACCTGCTATTAGCATTCATTTTTTTTTTACTTACCAATTTGGGAAGACTTCGTTTGGAAAATACTCTGCGTGGACAGCATAGATGAAGGTGCCCCGAACACCAGCTCCTCATGTTCAACCACTCTACAGTGCGGGATGGCGGAGGTCCATCCTCTCTGTGAAGCAGTATCAGTTGTTTCTGCACTCGCACTGCTGTGTTCTCCAACATTCTTTCCAACTGAAACAGAAGCATATCAGTTCACAGATCACAAGAAGCGGACAGTGTAAGAATATGTATGGTAAGTCATCAAAAAAAATTGGTAGCCTTACTTGAGAACAGATATTTATATTCGATATACTACTTTGTTTACATTCATCACTGGAACATGGGTTTGATCAGAATTTGAGTACCTGACTTTACCAGTCAAATCATTTGCCCAAAATCACAAAGTATGAAAGTATATGGTGTGGGACGCATACTGGTATGACACATTCATTCACATTGTTATACTAGTATTTGTTTGTGCATGTGTAAACAGGTTGTCACTAAACGGCCTGAATTATATATCAGATTTGAGATTTCTGTGCATACTAAATTCAAGTCAATATTAATTTTTGAAAATATCTGTTTCTCCAGTATTTGTCTGCAGGTTTCCATCTATATGCTCCTTGCCCACTTCCAATCCCCTACCCAAAGGAAAATACATTTAGTCTAGATGGCATCTCCCGCCACTTTTTTCTGCTGAAGCCTAAATATATCAGCAGCAATATTTGTGGTGTAGAGGGATAAAGCCCTGACTGCAAACCAGCTGGCTAAGGATGACTCGAGCAATGAGCCAATGATAGGTCACTCATCCTTGGAGAGGGAGGCAGCAGACTCGTTTACTGTACTCACAACCAGCAGTGAAGTTCCCAGCAGCTACTAAGTCAGGCGTGTGCACACCAAGCAACACATATAGCAGATAGACCCAGCTACAACAGAAGCGTGTATGTTTGGGACAGATATTCATCTGCTCCTGACAGTTATGTGGATGTGTGGTGATTAGAATACACCATAAAAAACACCCACTGCCTATGACTGTGAGTATGTCAATCTCTCCTCAGGTGGCTTGTACCTCTAAAACTAGACACTCAATGAGGAGGTCTCTGATGAGGCAAATATTTAATAAAGATCAAGGATCACCCAAAGGGTGATTTGCACTGTAAGCAACTAGTGTTGGAAGAACAAATAGGCAGTCGTCTTGAGGTGATGACAGCCAGGATGGGGTGCAGGCAAAAAGCATCTAAAATAAATATGTATGCAATATATGTATTCTTTATGACCACAGCTTGTATTAACGACTTACAACCTGAGGAGTCACCAGCAAGGACCAAGCTGACACAATATACTGATGCCTACACCCCCAAAAACCATATTTAGAATCAACCTTTCCCCACACCACACAATCTCCAACTCTTACTCATCAACATATCAGTCCAACCTCCAATGACGCCCTTCCTTCTTTTCTCTACTTTACAAATATCAGCTCCCTACTGCAGGTTTGAGATCTGTAACTGCAAGCCTTGGGTTGCAGGGAACAAATAGTAATAGAAAAGAAGAACAAATGTCATAACTCACTGCTCTCCTTTTAAATCATTTTTATAACCCCCCCTGCACGACTGCTACTTGTATATACTAATTCCAAGATCACTGCACCTAGAATAAACTTAAAGGGAAACACGCTGACATACAACAATCTCAAACTAGGACATAATTTCTTCAGCTTTGCTCATCTAATCTTGTTGTTTTGGGATTCATAGTTATGACTCTTGGATATTAAAATGGCTACCATACAAGCTTCCTACTTTAAGTGGCTCTCACATAAGCAAGCTTCTGTCAAACAGTTAAAGTATAAACGGACTTGTAGTTATAGTTACATCCTTCAATGCACCAACGTCCTACAGAGGTCCATTCTCACTCACACCTTGATTCATAGTTTTTTAGCCCTTATATTTTGCATACGGATAATCAAGGAGAGGCCAAACAAGGATATGTTGGGACATTTACAGGTTCCCTTATCCATGCTGGACAGAAGGTGGTAAACTGGGTGTAAATTTGTGGTTTCCCATGCATTTGTCCAAATGACATTTGAACAGAGTAAGAGAAATACTTTGCTTTATGTGCAGCGGAAGACTGTTCCATCGTACCTGGTGCTGTTATCGCCCATCTGAGGCTCATTATTTTCATGCAGATGCATATCCAGTACTCAAAGAAATAGTGAGCATAAAGCCTGTTAGTAAGACGTCATCTCTCTGTGCATGATGAGGTCATTATATAACTGCATTAATTGACTGATTAATTTATGTCTGTGTACTGATTAGTTGGAATGTCTTTTTGTGATGTATAAAAGACAGTATGTATATCATTGCTGTATTAATCACTGAGCAACAGTTTTATCTCGAATGCTTTGCTGTAGTAAACCTGTTTTTTTACATCATACATTGTTTGTTTCCGAGTTCCTCTTATTCGTGATTTCAAGAGCACTAACAGAGCAGTACGGTCCAAAAAGATTAATTAAGTCAAGAAATCAAAATTAAATGTAAAAGAAGTCTGACCATTACAAGAATGACTTTTTAAATAGAGGATCAAAAAGGATTTGGGATGTGGAAGGAAACTGGTACAATATTCAAATAAAGATATACTTTTATGTTTTTTTTAAATACACACATTTTTTCTACACTTTCTTGTCATAGTTCTTGCATTTTCTTTTCATTTCACAAGTACAGGAAAATTATATCATTGTCTCCCGCATGTTCGTACAGGGTCTATATTACGAAATCGAACGATAAAAAGAGCAAACACTCTTTTATCGAACACAAAAAGTTGAAAGCACAGAACAGCGATTTGTTTTCCCAGGGAAAAAAAAAATTACTTTGCAGTTTTCGGGACTTTGCCATTTCCTCCACTGTGGTGCGATCTTGGAGTTGGTATATTTAAGTGGGGGGGGGGGGCTTAGGGGGCGAAGTCCCCCACTTTATTTTGTGTTTGGATTTTTGTTTTTGCGGAGCAGAAATGTTTTTTCCCTGGAAAAAAATCACTTTTCCGTGTGTTCGACATTTACTGCTTTCGGTTTTTAGTGTTCAATAAAAGAGCATTCACTCCTTTTATCGTTCGAAGTCGTGATATAGACCTGTTCGTACAAGTGCGTCATGAGCCTTCAGAACTAAGATTAAGGCATATTAAATCTACAGCAAAGTCAAAATCCTCTGAACTATAAATTCTAGTAATGAACTCTATATACAATGCCATTCCCTGCAAAAAGATCCTCTGTAAGGATTTCAACAAATACATCAGAAATCACTGCATTTACTTTACAGCAAATTAAAGCCAATGAATAATTTTTGTAAAACATCTCAACAAAAACTGTGCATGAAAGTATGACTAAGCAGTTTTATCCAGCATCATTATTAATTTATTCAGCTTTGTTTACAAGGTTAGCTACACTGAGTTTTGTTAGTTTTATCCATAATACGGTGACATTCAATACAATCAAGAACAGAACTAATGGAAATTAATTACATTTATACATTATGCTACTTTCCACTTTGTTTGGTCTTCTTCAAATATGGGTTATTTCATCTCTTTACCTTAAAGTTAAACCTGATCCACTGAACCTGAAACAGTCCCAAAATATCTCCCACACAGACGTCTTCACCTCTGGACTCACTCAACTATCAGAACCTATTCTGTGGATGCACAACCTTGGGGTAAGTTAAAAGACTTTGTGCACTCCATCTCATTTCATGGACTGAGTTTAATGGCTCATGTTTTAGTTGAAAGAAAAGCAATGTCACAAAAATGCTTCTTCAGAAGTTTATTTTATTTTATTGTATTTATTCTTTGTTGTCAAGGTTAGTGCCACTAGGTCTGGTGCCTATTTTTAGGGGAAATCTAAAGTGGTATTTTATACTGACCAGGGCACTGAGAAAATTCTCCTAATCTTTTTCCGGTTTGCAGACGCTGCTGGAGAGACAATATGAAAAGTGAAGTCGGATATGAACATGATGGAAGACCAACCTGTTACTCCTGTACTTAACTTGGTGGATGCAATTCAGGTTGAAAGCAATAAAAGATGGTGTCTTGATAACAGAGAGGCAATGTGGGGGTTTACAAAATTCAGAACTGTTGCAATTAATGGCTGCTGAGGAACACAAAAATGATGTTGCTTTATCTTGGAGTGATGCTTCCTAACAGAAATTGCTACTGAAAAGAAAATACACAAAATATATCTGTGGATAATGAAGGCTGCAAAACAATAAAAAAGCAATGTCGATGACTTTGCAAGAAACACGATTTGCTAAAATGCCACAGAATCTGGTCAGCATAGTGATAATACTAATGTGAAAATAGGGAGGGATAAGCTTTACCAGGAAGCTTGTTTTCTATGCAGCATCTGAAGGTGCTCATGAAGGAGCAAAAGAGGAAAGTGTAAAGGGCGCGACCGTAAGAAATGAATTGAAGAAAATTGCAAAAAATGGACAGGTATCTAGTGTCAAACAATCTGATAAAGCCACTAGGCTTTGTTGTGCCACAAATGCATTCCATAATGCATACTGCAAATAAGTAATTTCTAGATGTAACGTTTGAAACTTCAATTATTACCACGCTTTGTAGCAGAATTTAGTAATAAACTGAATGAGAACTATGGGAGTCATCATTATCATGCCATCAATCATTTTTGCATGTTGCCAGAAAAAAATGCTTTTGTAGTTCATGACTAATAACATGAGGAAAAAAAATAATGGAAGCAATATATGGAATGGGGTGGGGAGTTATTAGTTATTTTCTGTTTTAAAGACTGAAATTTATGTCATGGGTTCCTATTATTTAATCGGAAATGCTGTTTGTTGAACCGTTCTGACTGAAATTACATTACAGTAGGGATCAGGAAATTTGCCCTTTCCCCGCTGTATGCAATCTGGGAGTTGGTATATATAATTAGTGGGGGGTTCGATGAACAGCATTTCCAATGAAATGCTGTTCGATAATGTGCCCGTTCGATGAAATAGTACAGACCCACAGCAAAGTACAAGTGGGAAAAACATGAGTGAAAAATTTAAATCTAATGTTGTGCATTCAGATAAAATTAAAAAATAAATAAAATGATACTATCATTTGAAATGTACACTGAAGATATTTAGTAGAAAATAATTTTGGCATTCTGGCTTCAGAGAGAGAAGTAGAGAATCTGGGACAAAATAAGAGAAAAGGGGGAAATAAAACAAAAGGAAAACAATGGAAAAATGTTAAAAAGAAAGTCTGGGAAAGAACAAGAGGAAAGAGAGGAAATATAACAGTAAGCCTGGTAAAAGAAAACCAAGGAAACATAAAATAAAACTGCAGGCATAATGTTCATATTGCAGCAATGCATATAACAGCATGAAAAATTAACTTAGAAAGCGGGTTATCCTAACAGTGTGAACAAGTACTGTGCAATATAATACATTTAATACATGTAAAAGTTATTACAGACAGAAAGAGAGAATTATAAACAGTTTTATGTGGAGGAGAACTAGTATGGACATCTGGACGTAATAAATAGTGTGGGGTATGCAGAGTAATTAAAAAATGCTAAAATCCTTGTCTTACTGGTAATTACAAGGAGGAGATGTGCCTGTGGATATTAAAACAAGGAGTGGTCCCATGTGAATTACAAAACTGCTTAGGCATATAATCACAAGAAGTGCCTAAAAGTTTTGGCTGGACAGTCTATGGATGAAAGGAAAGGACAGTTAGGTAATTACAATAAACTGATCATTGCTATGGCTTGGTGGGGGGGGGGGGGGTGTCATGTCTGACAGCCACAAGTTCAAATACATTACTGCACAGACTTGTTTGTTCGGTTTCATAACAACTTATCATCAGAGTGGTACAAAGAAGGTAATCTTTAAGCAGGTTAGAGAGGGAAGTCTATGCATGATCTAGTTTGTTTATGGGCAGTGCCCATATCTGTGAACAAGTTGAAATCAGTTCCTTAGGTCATGACTCTTTTCACTTTCTTCACAATTACTTTATCAGAAATGTGCACAGAACGTGGTTACTGTGTTTTGGAGACAGACTAAATATGAAAGTAGTGTGAAATTACACAATTCATGCAAAACAATCATTGATATAACAAATGTGGTGGAGAGGGGGGCATGAAGAATCACCCAAAAACAAAGTACTGAAATCCATTAGTGTGGTTTCTGTTTCTTTCACTTTATTCACAGCCAGAGATGTACAAAAAAAAGTGGCTATCATTTTGGGGGTATTGGTGAGGAGGTATGCTGTACATGAAAACACAGCACATGATAGTTATACTATCACCCGTTATTAAAAAGAAATTATATATATATATATATATATATAGTTTTCTTTCAGGCAGTGCATGCATATCTAACTGCAGCAAGTTGTAATACATCACTCTGCCCATTATGTTGTTCATTGTTTTTCCAGTGGCAAACCAGAACTGTAGAGAAAATTGTACAGTTTAATATTTTGGGACAGCTGATGTATGAAAGCAAAAGGCAGTTATGGTATGCCTTCTAAATAGTTATTGATATGGTCTGAAATACCTCAGAACAATGTGGCCATTATATTTATTTGATGACTACAGTCAAAAGTGGTGTACTGTCTCAGGAGGAGGGGGCATTCCACAGGGACAACATGTGCAAAAGGAGCTGAAACTAGTGGATGCATTTTTAGAAACACCACAAAGACATGACCCTATTCTTTGGTATGAGAGCTGTTACTTTCTAACTTCACAGCTTCAGTAATGAGGATGTCTTTAGATTTGGTTCACAGTAAACATACACGAATTTTACTTTTTCTCACAAAAGACAAATACTATACATCCTCCCCTTCCTTATTACTGCTCTTTGTGTAGCTCTTGTGTTCTTCCTTTGCCCTATCTGCCTACACACACTACAGCCAAAAACTACTGATTGTTTCTCGAGCTCACTCGCCTACACCATGCGGTGCAGCCCTGCTCCGTTCGCACTCGCTACCACTCAGGCTCACTCCACTCCCCCACCCTACCCCCATTCCCACCCACCTGTTACAATTTCCTTTATACCATCCACTCCCTCCCCTTCCTTTCCCAATCAGCCAATAACAAACAACTTCCTCCCACATTATTACTTTACATCACTTCCTTCACTATCATCTACTTACAAACAACTTCATGCCTAAATAGACATTCTGCACTTTAACCCCTATAATACTATGCCCCATCTAAAACCCCACTACACCTATCAAAATATGCAACACCATATCATTACCACCACACTCCTCTGTCTCCTCTCTGCCCTCACCTCTTATTACATACAACTTTACTACCCATTTTCATGCTCTCCTACCTCCAACTATGAAACCCTTTCAACAAGATCCTTTTTTAATATCTCCCCTGCCCATTTTTAACCTCTCCACCCCATTTTCATAAACTGCCAAGACCTCAAATTCCCCCACCTTCTTACAAACCTAAACCCAAGTTAGACATATTGCTTCATTATATTACTTTACTCTCTATCCTCAACAGCAACTTACTTGTATCTGGGGACATCCACCCCAACCCTGGCCCCTCACCCACTCAAGATAATCACACATCCACTCCCTCCTGAAATACCCTTAACCAGCCTCATACAATAAACTCATGCTTACCCAAGCACATGACAATATACTCTCTAAATATTCAAAGCCTAACTAACAAAATCACAGAGTTCCATTCCTGGATAGCCCATACAACTCCTCACATCCTCTCCTTATCTGAAACCTGGCTTAAGCCACACATCACCAATACTGAATTTCTCCCACCAGGCTATAATATCTATCGGTCTGACAGAATTCCAAGAAAAGGGGGTGGTGTAGCCATTCTCCATTCTAATACCCTTAACCTATCAGCTTTTCCCACACCCATCCCTAACTTTCACCAAGCAGAACTTATCATCCTTAATTGCACCTTAATGTTCACAAGAAATTGGCCATTGCTTCCATCTACATCCCTCCTGGGAATAATTTGTCCACCTTAGAGAATATCCTTAACTGGATTTCCCAGAATATATCCTACGAAACCATCATTTTGGGAGATGTTAACTTAGATTGGTCAAAACCTAAAACTGACTCTCCACAACTGAGCATCAACCTACATGGTTTCCATCAACTGATATTTACCCCCTACCCATCTCCATAAAAACTCATCTTCCAACTCCATTTTAGAGACTGGATACTCACCAACTCCTCCCACCATTACCATAACCCCACAAACTTACCTGACTGCCTTAGTGACCACCATCCCATCTCTGTCCTTAGATACACCCCCCAAAACCCTACCTTTACAGGGACTATCGCAAACTCTCAAACTTTAATGTAACTCAGTTCAACTCCATTCTTTCCAGCTTAGACTGGTCTATCCTTAAACAAATCCCTCTTAATGATGCAGTAACCATGTTCAATAGCATCTTCCTGAATACCCTTAACTCCCTTGCTCCCTCTAGGAAGTTCAGAGTAAAATCCAATCACGTTCCATGGCTATCAAGAGAAACCAAGTCCCTTATGCACAAGACATAGAGTACTTTGAAAGCCTGGACTAAAATTAAGGAACCTCCTCTCCTCCACAAATAAGGGCATCTTAGGAATCTGACAAAAAAAAAAAAACTAATATCGACAAAAGGTCCTTCTATAACTCTGCACAGCTCAACAGCAAATCTAACCCTTGGAAATTTTGGTAAACTCTAAACAGAATTCGTTCTCCTGGTTGCCCCTCAACTCCCTGGCCTTACCCTGACACATCACCGCTGGAAACAGCAACACTCCATAATAAGATCTTCATAGACTCAATCCAAAAACTCTAACACTACTTCTCTGCCTAACTCTCCCAACCCCCCTAGTAAAACTCCATTCTCTTACACTCAGTCCCTACCTCCTACATCAGATCTCTTCTTCAAAAACTTAAACCCTGCTCTCCCTCCACTGACAAACTACCTCCTACCTTCCTCAAAATTGCTGTCAATTCCATTGCCTATCCTGTTTCTAGTCTAATCAATAGATCCATTCAGGAATCCACTGTTCCTACCCTATGGAAATTCTTCTTCAACAATCTCCTGCATAAAAGTGGAAACTCTACAGACCCTTCTAACTACTGCCCCATAGCCATCCTATCCCCCCTCTCTAAGATTCTTGAAAAAGGCAGTCACTCACATCCTCTCAACCATCTCCTACAGAACAACCTTCTAACTCCCACTCAACATGGTTTCCGTCCTAACCATAGCACCACTACCGCCCTCTTATCCTTCACACATACCATAGCCATGGCCCTAGAGAACAACAAACTCATATCCTGTCTCTTCCTTGACCTTTCCAAAGCCTTTGATACCGTTTCCCATCCCCTACTACTATCTAAACTTGAAAATCTAAATCTATCTTCTTCTTCTTCCTTGGCCTCGTTTTCCAGTTACTTATCCTGCAGGCAGCAATCCGTCAAATGGCTTTCTTCCACTTCTCCATTTATATCTGTTCCTACTAGAGTACCACAACGTTCCATCCTGGGTCCTCTCCTGTTCAATGTCTTTACCAACGAACTCTCTACGCCCTGTAAAGAATCTTCCCTCACCCAATATGCTGATGACTCAACCCTCATCTCTATCTCTGACAATATTTTTAACTTCCACACTCTAACTCAACAGGCATTTCTATCCACTAAACAATGGCTATCCAATAATCTACTTATCCTTAACCCCAAAAAGACCAAATCCTTACTCTTTCTGCCTCAATCTCTCACTCACCACAAATCTACCTTTGAAATTACATCCACTAATAAGAATATAATCCAACCAGAAGCTCAAACAAAACTATTGGGGTTCATCATTGATGATGAACTCAAATTCAATCTCCACCTGCTCCAAGGTATAAAGAAGACAAACCAGAAACTTGGTTTACTATAGCGCAATAAAAAAATTCTCACCACAAATGCTAGACTCTCCCTTGCTCAGGCCCTTCTCCTTCCCTCCATCCTATATGCTGCCCCTATACTCACTAACACTCAAACCACAACCTTGTACAAACACCAACAAACCTACCACAACATAGCTAGGTTTGTCATAAACTCACCTTACACTGCACATCACTGCCTTTCTTTAAATTCACTCCAGTGGCTTGAATTCCCCCAGCTTCTACTTCTATCAACTTCAAATGCGACATTTCATCCTTAATAAGCCTTCATCCTGTCCTGCTCTCTCTTCCTTTGTCTCAATACTACTGCTCACATACCAAACCAAAAAAACTATAGGCAAACTCCTATATAAATGCTCTGTTGCACAAACTTAGAACATATATCTACAGTGAGTTTGTTCCATCATCCACCCAGCACACTTTAAAGAAAAACTCAGATTTCACTTACTTAACTCCAAATTTTGTCAGGCCCCAACTTAAGCACCTCACTGTATAACTTTCTTCTGCCCTCCTCTCTCAGATAAGTACTCCACTATTATTGGATACGTACTAATGTTCATTAATCTATTCTGTTGGTCAAATCTCTGCTTGCACATATGTAAATATAATTGCTTCTCTTGTAAAAAAAATGTGCATGCAGTGCTATTTCTATCATTATTTATATTTTCTGTATAACTTAGTTTTTGTTTGAATTTTGATGCTAAAAATATGAATTTCTGTAATTTGTTCATGTATTGGAGATTTTCTCCTCGGGTCTCCACTGAAAATGGGCCACAAGCCCAGTTGAACATATCCGGTTAACAAATGTCAATAAATAAAAAAAAATAAATAAATATAGAATCATAACCATATTTTACTTTTACAATATAAGAATGAAAACTACTATTTCTTTGCTGTGGAAGTGAAGTTTTCTAGTATCTGAATGAGATTAAAGAAAACAAACAGTAAAGCATTACAGGAATTGTGAAATGGCACTAAGAAACTCAATGTGCATCTGTTCTGGTGAAATAATGTTTCCCCCCTTTGTTTTCATGAGAGCTTGGTGCATATATATATATATATATATATATATATATATATAAATATATATATATATATATATATATATATATATATATACACACACACACACACACACACACACACACACACACACACACACACACACACAGGACATTAGTCTCACATAGACTTCTAAGCAAAGAAAGAACAGTTGTGCAAAATCTACCATAACAGTAGATGTCCTTCTTTTCACTATTGTAGTATTCATCATCTTTGTGATCTCCTGCTTAGGAAAACCCAATGTTCAACCAGTATACCGAAGCCTTTACTACCCAGGAGAACTGTACATAAGATGCATGCTCCCTGAGCTAGTGTAGGGCATAAAGGTGATGTACGAATGCTCCCAACTCAGAATTGAAGTTCTCCAAGAGAACCAGGACCCCCCTTTTTTAATTTCTCCAAGTCTTTTGGGTTTCTAATGCTATGATGAGAATGGTCCCCATTCTTAAGTCAAAGTACGATTAAAGTTCATGAAATTAGTACTGTTTCAATCTTTGATATCGGCCAAGAGTACTCTTTGCAGCACTTGCATAGTGCACGTTAATGACTCCTCCTGCAATTCGTACAGGGTTACATGTATCTAAATACAATTGTAGGTTATTTTTTATAAGACCCGTTGCTCCTGCTACTATTGGAACTGTCTTGGTATCTTTTTTCCTGATTGCTCTCATTTCTGCCTGCAAATCTTGATATTTTATGACTTTGTGTCTCTCTCTGTACACAATACACTGTAGTCACTGGGTTTGGCGATTTCAATGATCATGTTACTTTTGTCTTTTTTTCATGTACCGCTATATCTGGTTTTCTAGCATCTATCTTTTGAACTGTTGGCAATGCATGATCCCATGTGATGAAGAATTATTTTCTATGATGTTTTGTGGCACATGTTTCCAGTGTTTTTCAGCCACTTCAATACCATAAAGTTTGCACAATCCCCAGTGCAACGATCTTGCCACAATATTATGTCTTGCAATATACAGTCCTTCTGCATTAGTATGTCACAACCAGCAACGAGGTGTGCGACTGTTTCCAATTCGGTTTTACAAAACCTACATTTGTCTGTTTCTCCCACATGTTCATGGACTTTGTAAACCAACACGTATGCAACCCACTATCTTGGGCTGCCAATATTACCTTTCATTTTCTGGTTTAAATTCACCACTCCTTAACCATTCCTGCATTCATTCCTGATCAACATGAGGTTCTTCCAGATGTTTTCTATACATGCAAGTATATTTATGCATTTTCCACATTTCTTGCCTTCTCTTCTGGTCCTTCACCTTATATTCTTTCTTTTGTTTTTTTGACACATTCAGTTGCTACCTGATTTTTATCTACTTCTGGTTTGATTTCCATTCCTGCTTGACATTGATATGCTTCTGCTAGACAAAACAGAGAAGTTATCTTAGATTTATTTTCCTTATGTTTCAAAACTTTCACTATGTTTGGGTCTTGCGAGATCAGCAGATATGTGTGCAGTCCCACGACTGCATATCTACAGTATACATGTAATTAATTTCAAGGAGGCCCATCCCACGTTCAGAATGGGGAATATATAATCTTGGCATGCACTGATTTTTATAAATCCTTTGTTGAACATGAAGCATCCTTCTTGTTTTCCTATCTAATCTATCCAACACATTTTTTGCATCAATCACTCCAAAACTAAGGACAGGAACAGCAAACTGGTTTATGGCTTGGATTTTATTCCTAGATCTCAACGCTGTTTTCAGGATTAAATTAAGTCTTCTAAATTACTCCTTACTACGTTTTATTCACATTTGTTCATGTTTTATTATTGATCCTTCATCAATTCCCAAATATTTATACACCCCCTCTTGCTCAAGTTCTTTTATATCACATTCTTGTCCCAAAGTGATGTTTTCCTGGTGCTGTAGTTTTCTTGCTTTAAAAGTTGCTTTTGCACGTTTATCAAGACCAAATGATATTCTTATATCATCTGAAAAAGTTTTGACAACTTGCAGTCGTGCTTTCAGTTCCTCATCTGATGAGCTACAAAGTTTTGAATCACTGACAAAGAGAAGATGAGAAGGCTTTACAGTTTGTTTTATAGGAGCCAAATTATAGCCATGACCTAAGCTGTTAAGTAGATAGCTTAATGGGTTAAGGGCAAGGCAAAATAGCAACGGTGACCGACAGTAACCCTGAAATATCTCCCTTTGAATTTTATCCCTGGGATAATAATTTGTCCTTTATCATGGCTTAACTGCAAATTGGTCTGCCACTGTTTCATAGTCACTGTAATGTAGTCGATCAATGTGGGGAATATCTTATACATTTTTTAAGCAGTCTTATCAATGAATGTGGGATACTACCAAATGCTTTTTTGTAGTCAAGCATTGCCATACTTAGATTAATCCCCTTTTTACAGTTCTCAACTATGACTTTATTTAACAACAAATGATCCTTGGTTCCATATGACTTTCTTGTACTGTCCTTTTGTTCTACTGCCATAACTGAGCTTTCTGATAAATGACTATAAACACTTTCGGCATCACTTCCTGTGTATAGTTTATATGTTGTCGGAAGGCAAGTTATTGGTCTATAATTTTTAGGGTAGCTTGCAGGTTCACTCAAGTAGGAACATTGTTTTTCCTGTTGTTAGCCAGGTTGGTGTCTGTTCAGGGGGCCCACATAAACAGTTCTTACTCATGGCAAAAATCTTTGTGCAAAGATGTTAATACTTTTAGCCAAAAGTTAGGCACTACATCTGGGCCTACAGTTTTCCAATTAGAGGCTTTTCTTAACTTTGTTTCAATCTCTCTGGCTGTTACTTCATCCCATTTGAATAACTACCTTTAAACTTCTTATTCTTTCTTTTACTTCTATCCATCTTTATGTTCCAAAGAATCTTTATAGATACTTCTCCAAAATGTATCTATTTCTTCTTTTTTTGGCAGTCTTTCAATTCCTTTTACCTTGTTTCCCAGTTCTCTATAAAACTTTTTTGGGTCATCAATAAAATTGTTTATTTTGCACTTTTAATTTATATTTTTCTGCGTATCTCCTAAGTTTTCTGCCTGTGCTGAGATTTTTAGCTTATTTGCAATAGTGTATGACAGATCCTGATCTGTTCTAATACTGCACATTGCTTTTATCACGTCTATCTTTCTTAGTATTTTTGTTGATCTGTTCCCTCTTCGATATTCCTCTAATAGTGACATTTCTTGTCTTAATTGCTTTATAGTTTTCTCTATTCGATACTTCCATGATGGTATTCAATTTCTCCCCTTCCTTTCCCTCACTACCCTGTGTTCTTTTGGTAGAACTTTAGCAGTCATTAATTCAGCTGCACAGTAATATATCCTGTTTACTTCTGTTATATCGCATGGATCTCTATGGACAGTCCTAATTAATGTGTTCATTTGTTTTACCAAACTTCTGACTTTTTGAGTTTTATTGACTTTTTGCAGTCTATTTCTTTCATTGATCTTAATATGTCTGTATTCGATTAAATCAAGCAACTCTTCTCTTATCTCATTTTCTTCTAAACTAAGGGCACATTTTTTGTTTTCCATTTCCTGCAGGCATTGCTTAGAAAGTTCTATAGCATCTTCCTGTGGCACATTCTCTTTGATTTCATCCTGTGCATCCTTCGCTCTTTCATATGGGAACTCACTGGCCTATCACTCCTCAACACTGACTGTATCAGAGTTTCCACAGGTTCCTGTTCTTTCCCTTGCTGTCTAGCTTCTAGTGAACGTTTATATAGTTTCCTGTGGAAGGCTCCAAAATATCTTCATATGGCACCTGACCAATTGCTTCCCGTTCCATTGGCTTCCCCTTAATTTGGATTTCCATTGCTCTATCCTGTTGTGGTGCTTTATGAATTAGATTTTCTACACTGAATCCTTCACTTCACACATACTCCATAACCTCAGTTTCTATTTCTTTAACTTCTCCAATACTAATCTCCTTTTCTGCTTTTCCTCTTTGACTTCTTATTTTTTGCACTGCAACGTTTTTCATGTCCAGATTCCTTTGTCTGTTTTTCTCTTCAGATATCTTTGGTGCTGCTCTTTTTGTATTGATTAGTTTTGCTTTCTCCTTTGTATAAATATTACACCACATTAAATCTCTTTTTCTTTCCCACGTCCATATTTCTTTTTCGGATGTCTCAAGATCTTTCTGCTTTTCCTTACTTTGGAGACTCACTCCATCATGCTGTGATGTAACCTGTATTAGACCTTCTACACCAAATCCTTCACTTCGCAAGCACTCCATAACTTCAACATCTATTTTTTTAATGCAAGAAATCCAAGCAGGCAAAGGACACACATGGCATAAAGCCAAACAGTTGTGTACACTTACTATAAATGTAGATGTTAGAGTGTATTCACTGTTGCAGTCATCACACTTGGGGTTATCTGCCTGCAGATAGCCCTCAGTCGGCTCGAACACCAGTGTCTTGGGATTTCTGCATCAAATGCTGTCGCCTCTTCCATGATGTCAGGTCGTCAGGGGTATAAAACATGCAGCCGACGCCATTACATCAGTTTTTCTTGCCCCAGATGTCAGGAGCCCCCAAAATAGAAAGCAATTACATGGTGTGGAACACTTCCAGTAAAAAGTAAATACCACAGCCATAAGATATGGCCAAAAGGAGGATAGGTAGAAAGCATAGAAGAGTCAGGGGGCTGGAGGGAGGATAACCAGGACTGCAACAGCGAATGCACTCGAACATCTACATTTATGGTAAGTGTACACAGCTATACTTTGTTCTTCATGTTTCACTGTTGCAGTCATCACACTTGGGTTGAGTCCCAAAGCTGAGGGAGGGTAAAGGCAGTCAAGAAATAGTAGGGCTGGCTAGCAGGCCTTGTAAGACTACTGTGGCAAATCCAGCTCTGGATTTAGAAAAGACAGGTAAGTGGTAATGCTTGGTGAAGGTGTGTACAGAATCCAGGTTGCAGCTTCCAGGATGTCCCTGGTAGGGACTCCTGTAAGAAATGCTGTAGAGGTTGAGGTAGCCCTAGTGGAATGAGTTCTGATCCCCTGTGGGGTTGGTTTTTCATGGTGCTTGTAGCATAAATGGATGCGGTGTGCTATCCATTTGGAAATGATTTGCTTTGAAATGGCCTTGTCCTCTGTCCCTGTAGAAAAGCTGACTAGCAGCTGGTCAGATTTTCTGAAAGGCTTAGCCCTATCAAGGTAGAACCTGAGTTGTCTGTGCATGTCCAAGGAGTGCAGGATCCTTTCCCCTTTATTCTGAGGATTAGGGAAAAAGGCTGGTAAATGGATGGATTGGTTTAGAGCCACATTGGATACCACCTTGGGCATAAATGATGGGTTAGTCCTGAGGGAAACCCTGTCAGCATGGAAAATAATGAAGGGTTCCACAGCCATTAGTGCCTGTAACTCAGACACTCTTCTTGCTGAAGTGATGGCTAGAAGTAAGGCTGTTTTCCAAGAGAGGAATTTTAACTGTGCTGAAGCAGCAGGCGCAAAAGGGGGAAGCGTGAGCTTCTCTAGTACAAAGTTAAGGTCTCAGGCAGGGGTGGGCACTCTCAAGGGTCTTAAATTGTTAGCTCCTCTCAGGAACTGTTTGACCAGAGGGTGAGAAAAGAGGTGGCTCAGTATTATAATGTGCTGAGATGGCAGAGGCATGAATCTTAATAGAAGAAAAGGATAGGCCTTTGTGAAGCAGCTCTGCTAGGTAATCTAGGATTTGAGGTAAGGTGGGCATGGCTGTGTCCTTTCCTTGAGGCTGGCTCCAAGAACATATCTTTTCCATTTTTCTGAATTGGATTTCCTAGTACCCGTATGGCCTCAAGGATGACATCCAGCACCTCTTTGCTAAGGGTTGCTGGTGGAGTATTCAGGGAATAAGCCAGGCTGCAAGGTTCAGGGATTGCAGCTGAGGATGCAAAATCTGTCCCTCCTGCTGGGACAGCAGGGAGGGGGTCTGATGTAGCTGCCAGGGTGGCACTGCTGCCAGACTGCATAGGAGTGGGTACCAGTGCTGGCGGTGCCAGTCCAGGGAAATAAGGATTGTCCTTGGTTTGTCCTGTTTGATCCCGAGTAGTACTTTTGAGAGGGGGGGGGGCATAAATTGAGAGATTTTCCCATGATAAAGGATAGGGCATCCACTTTCCATGCTTGGCTGTGGGGATTTCTGGTGCAAAATTTGCTCAATTGATGGTTTTGGGGGGAGGCAAAGAGGTCCACCTCTGGTGTCCCCCAGCTGTGGGTTAGAAGTTTGAATGAGCTGGGTTCCAGTTTCCACTCATGTGGGTCCAGTAGATTTCTGCTTAAGTCATCTACCAGTGAATTATGTTTGCCTGGCAGGTATTGAGCTTGAGCTTGCACGTGCACTTGGGTTGCTCAAGGCTGTGTTCTACAGGGCGGCCATGGCTAACCTGCAGAGTGGGTAGGAATGAGTTCCCCCTGCTTGTTTACATACCACATAACTGTGTTGTTTGTCTTTATCAAGAGTTGTCCTGAAAGGATAAGGTTTGTGAAGGCTGTCAGAGCATTCTGTACAGCTAACATTTCTTTTTGATATGTAGGTGAATTTGTCCTGGGCTCCATTTGCTTTGAATGCATTTGCCAGCCATGTGTGCCCCCCATGCATAGTCTGTTGCATCTGTTGTCAGGGTTTGGGTGGCAAGGGGTTGAGTGAAAGGGAGTCCCTTGTTGTGGTTGCAAGCCTCTGTCCACCAAAGGAACTCTGCCCTTAGACAAGGAATGATAGGAATAATTTTTTCCAGGTCCTGAGAATGTTGGCACCAGAGACTTTTTAAGTACCATTGAATTTTCCTCATATGCAGTCTTGCATATGGAATTAGAAGAATGCATGAGGCCATGAACCCTATGGCTTGCAGTATTTTTCTTGCAGACAGCTGGGTTCTGGTGGCCATTAGTTTGAAGTAGTTTGTCAAATAAACCTGCTTTTCTGCAGTAAGGAATGTCATCTGGCAAGTTGTGGTCAAGCTTGCTCCCAGAAATACAATATTTTGGCTGGGCACCTGATGTGACTTTGTTTCGTTGATGGTGTACCCCAGAGAAGTTAGAAGTCTTTTCCCTGACTGTCCGCCTGAATCAGGCAATCGTTCAAGTATGGATAAATTTGGGTATTTCTCTGCCTGCAGTATGCAATGGCTGGAGCCAGGCACTTTGTGAATACCCTGGGTGCAGTAGATAAGCCAAAGGGAAGTGCATACAGCCTGCCCTGAAACGTAGATATTTCCTGCAAGATTTCCTTATGGGGATGTGCAGATAAGCTTCTTTTAGGTCTAGGGCGACTAGCCAGGAGTCCTTGGCTAGCATTGGAAGCAGCTGTTGTAGTGTAAGCATTTTGAATTTTGGGACCACCAGGAAGGTGTTGAGAATGGACAGGTCCAGGATAGGATGCCAAGAGCCCTCTTTTCTGGGCACCAGGAACAGTCTGGAGTAGAAACCCTGTCCTCTTTGCTCTGTTGGAATAGGTTGAATAGCCCTGATACTGAGAAGAAAAAGCACTTGCTTTTGAGTCTCTGCCCACTGGTTTGGAAGAAGGTCTGGCAACCCGATTGGGGTTGGCAGTGAGTGGAAGTAGAATCTGTATCCCTGAGATGCAATGTTTAGGACCTATCGGTCCTGGGTAATGGACATCCAGTTTTTTGCATGCAGGAAGAGTTTTCCCCCTAGGGGTGCAAGTACTTGGGCATGGCTGGAAAGGATGACAGACAAGTCATTGTGAATTTTTTCCTTAAGGGGGTGGCTTATCACTCTCTGTTTTTGAGGGGGGAGCACTCCAATGTTTAGATCTCTGTGTACCCTGAGACTGTAGCCTTGGTGTTGCCCCTGGGTTTGGGCTGAGAAGACCTGGTAGGTACTGGAAAGGACCAGTTTTTTGAAGGCCAATGCCTACTGAATCTAGGTGGCTGTAATTGTAAGAAACCTTTAACAGTTTGCATAGATTTAGCTTTTTCTTCCATCTTTTTATGAACCTTTTCTGCTTTTGTGCCAAACAAACATTCATGGTTTAATGCAGCATCTAGTAATTTTGCTTTGACATGGTCTGGCAAGATTTGTTCCTTCAGCCAGGCATGTCTTCTCCATACAGACCCAGTGACAGCAGCCTTGCAAGATGCTTCTAAGGCATCAAAACCACACTGCAAAGTATGCTTACTGACTTGTTTTGCAGAATGCAGTAACTCTTGTAAATCTTTATTTTCTGCAAAATCAGAAAGCAACAACATTTTTTTGTTTAATTCCATAATATGCTTCTGGTACTTCAACATGTGAAACTGGCAATTTAAAGCCCTGGTGGCAAGAGTTGCAGAGGTATATACTTTCTTGCCCCATCTGTCCAAAGCCCTCGAATCCCTGTCCGAAGGGGTAGGATTTTTGGCTGTCGTAGCCTTAACACCTTTAGGTCCCTGGGAAATGGTCTCTGGATCCGCAGGGGGATTCTTAAAGAAAAATTTGAGAGAGTCAGGTACCCTGTAGTACCTGTCAGGCTTTCTAGGAGCTGGTGGTAAAGTATAAGGAGTAAGACTGGATTCCATGAAATCATCATCTACAATATCCAGGACAGGGGGTATAGCTAGAGGCCTGTGCTGAGGCAAGTCTAAAAATTCTCTGAGTCTCTTTTTGGACTGTGGATAGTCCTGGCATTCCCAGCGGAAATGCTCTCTTAAGGTATGCAAGGTTTCACCAAAAGAAAAGTCCTCTGGAGGGGCGGCAGAGGGAATGGAATCCTCTGCATCTGAATCCTCAATAGGTAGATAAGGGTATGTCCTGGTAATCAGAGGGATCAGAGTCATCGGACTCGTGGTCTGCTGAATCAGAAGGGAAATCAATTCTTTGTCTTTAAGAGGGGGAAGGCTGGCTTTCCCTAATTAGAGTTATAAGGTCTTCAGCCATTCTAAGCATTTGTTTCTGTGGCATGGGAGCTTGAGTCATGCGCTTTGGTCATCGGTTTTCTAAGAGTAGTGTGAACTCTGGGCCTGAGAAACTCGGTCGTTTTAGTCTGAAACGAACTAGTCAGTTTAATACGAACATCAGAAGTTTGGAATGCACCCTCAGAAGCCGGTGCTTGCACAGCGGCTCCGGACCCATCCAAGGTAGAGACATCCGCAGGTTCCATAATCGAAGAAGCATCTCACAGCATACCGGACTCCGCATGGGTCTCAGCAGAGGCCTACGAATCTGTAGAAGCGGGTATCAGGAGCTACGAAGGCGCCTCACTGAGTACCGGCTGACTGGCGACTAGCTTAACGGAAGTGTCATCGGCAGTTTGGACCTATGCGGTCTGTCTCTGTCTTTATCCTTATGTTTTTTCGGAAAATCGGTAGATGGCTTACCGTAGCCATTTCGGAATATGGAGAACGAGAGCAAAAGAATTTAGCACCAAAGCCCGATGACAAATAGTTCAGGAGTTAAACAAGGCACAAAACCGACAGCGAGGGACATTGTGGTCTGGGCCTAAACAGGTGACGCAGTCAAAATGACAATCCCTGTGACGTATTTTCTTTCCACAGGCAACACAATTGTTAACTTTTTCTGACATCTGTTTGAGCAAGAAAAAAGAATCCCCAATGGGGTACTTAGCTTTAGAAGACTTCAGGTTTCAAACTCGAAAAATTAAAATTTCAGATAGCGGCTGACCGGCACTTGCGAACTGCTCCTGCTTCGGGCTCCTGCACGGCAAGAAAAGTTGACGTAATGGCATTGGCTGCATGTTTTATACCCCTGATGACTTGACATCATGGAAGAGGCGACAGCATCTGACGCAGAAATCACAATATCTCTGGTATTCTGGCCGACTGAGAGCTACCTGCAGACAGATAACCCCACGTGTGATGACTGCAACAGTGAAACATGAAGAACACTGATTTATTTAGTAAAAAACATGTAATCGCTTTCGCGCAGTACTCCTACGCTTCATCAGACATAAAATTCTATCAGAAGCCTAAGCATTTTAAACACTGTTAAACCAATCACTGTTAGCAACCATTTCCCTCCAATTAAATAATTAGTGGAAGCCTAGTGATTTAAAGTAACCTAATACTCTAGCAAAATAAGTACATTTTTAATATGCTCCTACCACAACTTATACAATAGATTTCAGATATAATAAATAAGACATGTATTACAGATAAACAGTATAATATGCATCATACATAAACCATTTCATCATGATGTTGCAAATATACTGATGTTTTAGAAAATTTAATGCAAAACTGTATCAACAAAGGCTGAAACAGTCCTGCCGGCCACATAGTTAACTAAATATACACCTTATGTGAAGTTTACAATAAAAAGCTTGAACTACATGAACACTCATCAATCTACTACGATGTTCAAAAAACAAACACAAAATATATTAAAAAAATGAATATAAACAAAACCAAACATCATAGCTAAATACTGCAAACATAAAAAATGTATGTGTATACAAAAACACAGTAAAAACAAAACATATACATACATACATAAATAATGTATGAGGAGTATGTGCACATATATAAGCAGACAAACCTATAACTACTATAAAAAGATGTATATCTAACAGCCAAGGCAAAGCGTGTATAAAAGGGAGTAGAAATATTAGTAAATGTACCTAAGCCTTCTGCATTTGCTAACCCCCCCCCCCCCCCGTTTTGTAGACTCTTTTTGCCTTGGCTGTTAGATATACATCTTTTTATAGTTGTTGTAGCCGGGTCTGGACTTCATCTGGTGCAGTGGTTTTGTTTTTGCCTGTATCTATTTTTTTTTTACTTCTACGTTACTAATCTACTTTTCTACAGTCCCTTTTTGTGATATTTTTTATTGTAAAATTTTCCATATCTGGAGTCCACCTCGTGAAGGTACTCACCAAGACTTGAGAGTGGATTCAATTTCAGCAATACTGCCCCTTGACTGCTGACTTACCTCTCCATTTGGATCCCCCAGGATCCCCAGTGGGTAGGAGAACATGTACATCCAGAAAAAGGAAGTAAGAAAGAGGAGAAGAAAACACAACCCATGGAAAGAAGAAAAAGAACAGGGGACAGAAGGAAGGAAGGAAGTGAAAACTATGACAGTAAAAAAAAAGGACATCTACTGTTACGGTAAGAATTTAACCAACTGTACTATGCCCTTCCATATCACTGTTGCAGTATTCATCACCTTCGGTACAGTACAAAAGCTACTGAGAAGGTAGAGATGGGGAAGAAAAGGAGAAGCCTTCCCCAAGCCCATGAAGAATAGCCTTGGCAAAACCTGCCCAGGTTCTGGAAATGACATCCAATTTGTAACGTTTAGTAAATACGTGAAGGGAAGAACAAGTAGCAGCCTGAAGTATGGAGTTGGTGTCCAAACTCCTGAAGAAGCCACTGCTCTTGTAGAATGAGCCCTAAAAGAAGCAGACAACAGCTTGCCATGAAAAGAATAACCAAAGGAAATGGCCTTGGAAATCCAGAAGGAGATGGTTTGCTTAGAAACTCTAATATGTCATATGGTTACGAAGTTGTAGCCCTTTACTGATGGGCATCACAGCAGTCTTACAATATCATATTGCTACTCTGTTTTTGCCAATTGGTTTGCAACAAAGATACAGAATGTGTATTTTGTCCTGGGTGGCAAACTCAGAATATATCTGAAACATATTAGTTTATTGTAAAAGAATGAAAACCAAAACTCATACACTTCTCAGAAAAGTATTATCTTCAGTCATTTTATATGTCATAGCAAACAAGGATATTTTATGGGTTTTGGTAGTCATAAACATGTTTGAGATTTTTTTAAATTAAAACACAAACGAAGAACTCAACATAAACCAGTAGTGCAGCAAAGACGCACACCAGTAAAAATCCCAAACCACACTTCTTTATTAAAATTTAAGAGCGAAGCGCTTTCGTCCCTCTGTGGAACTTCTTTAGAACTCTACATTGTAACACATTCCTAACTTTAAAATAGTCCATAAGATAAAACACATGATCCATAATCAACCAACCAATAAAAATCACCTAGAGGTAATATGCTTCAACTTTAATACAGAACTATTTGAAAGTATTTCATTTAAACCAGGGTAATGGGTTGCATTTAATCTTATTTGCCATTTTCACTAACACAAATCCAAATGTTCACCCACAATCCTCCCCTGCACATCCTTTTTAATTTTGTTAATGACCAAAAGACCAAAATAATGCAAAGTATTATACATCAAATGTCTAGAGAGGGCGTTTTTTTTTAATGTCTAAGCAGTGTTCATAAATATAGTACTTCAACCTCCTGGAGGTTTTCCCCACATAGAAGGATTGACAATGTTTACACTGAGCAAGACAAACCACATTAGAGCTGTTACAATTGTATCACCTCTCAGTTTTATAAGTAATATTCTTAATGACAAATTCATTCCCACAAATAATGGTAGGACACTGAGTATAGGAGCAACATTTTTTCATCCTCTTATATACAAGCTGTTGCTCACTCTCAAACCCCCATTCTAATGAATTCTTAAATGATTTACCTTTTCTACAAATCATTACAGGTTTTTCTCCCATTTTTACACTGACATTCTGATCTTCCCCAAATACATTCCAGTTTTTCTTAAAAACTGCAGCTATGGCTTTACTATTCCAACTGAATGTAGATATGAACGTTTTTCTGTTAGTCTGCTGTATATTACCCCTTTCAACAACTTTCCCTGTAAACTCTCCACACTGTAAAATGGGTTGTAAGTACCCGTTCTCTCTTGTAACAACTTCCTTATTTCATCTAGGAACTCTACAGGGTACACCCTCCTTAAAAACATGCTAATCAAAACCTGACATTCATACTTAAACATGTCCAACTCAGATACCATCCTGGCCAATCTCACCAGCTGGCCCTTCCCAACAGATTTTTTCTGATGCATCAGGTACCAACTGGAGAAATATAGGTAGGTGTTAGAAAATGTTGGTTTACAATATAGATTGGATATAAGCCTGCTATTCTCAAAATCCTTGGTAATTTCTATATCCAAAAAATTGATTTTATTCACATCACAGCATGATGAGAAGGTTAAAAATTCAACACTGTTATTTATGTACTGCAAAAATTCCTCCATTTTGTCTAGGGTATCCCTCCACAAATAAATATGCTGTTCAAAAAACAAGCATGCATAACCCAACATTGCTTATAACCACAGTTTAAAATATATCGGTTTTCCCATTCGGCCATGAAATAGTTTGTGAAGAAGGGGGCACGGGCAGCCAAGTGATGAAACCAGATAAGGGAGGCGGACTCGTAATCATGGAATGGGTAGATTATTTGAATGCTAGGAGCCAGCTTTTAATGACAGATACTTATACAAAAGTTTCCAAAAATTAAATTAATGTAACATATTTAAAAATCGATCAATTACTACAGGATATGCTTTTGAAGGGGCAGATTTCTGAAAAGGAAATTTGACTATGTTTAATTCTAAACCAGTTGTTGCCCAAATTTTTGGTATTCCAAAAATTCACTCTAATATTAACAATCCACCTTTAAGCTCAATTGTAAATGGAGCAAGGTCTAAGACCTGTTTTATACCAAAATTTTTGGATATTCATTTAAAAAGTTGCTTAGAAAGGACTGAACAGGTTTGTAAAGACTCTTGGCACTTTTTGAGTAAATTGAGTCGTATTACTTTTGCCCCTGAACTAATTTCTGTGATCATTGCTGTACACAGTTTATTTTCAGTCATCCCACATCAACAGGGTCTTAAATGGTTTGAGGACCAACTGATCAAACACTTTCAACTAGAAGGTTGGAGGGTTGCGGCCATGACAAGTTTAATAGAACTAGGACTGAAAAACTATTTTTTTGCATTTTGAAAGTCAGTTTTTACAAACAGCAGAGGTTGTTTGCCTCAGTCTAGTATTTATTTTACTTTTTTTTACATGTAAAAGACTTTAGAAACACTTCCAAATTAAAAAAAAAAAAACAAACATACTGCATACTGTAGCTATGCTTCCTTACTTCCTATCAACATAGCTGCTTTAAGGCATCTTGTTATTAAATGCAGTGCTTACAAGGACTTTTTCTCTCTCTCACACACACACACACATGCATGCAAATACCTCTCAACTGTACAGATTTTTGCCTCATATTTTCGGTCCATTTTTCATAAAATTCTGGTTGTCTAGCAAAAGTAGTGGAAAATCATCAAAGACTGAAGTTATAAAATAATGACAGACATTTGAGTTTCAGAATTCATACCCTTCAGAAAATTCATGCTAATGTAAAACCTGCTATTTTATCAACTTTCTAAGTTTGTAAGAGCAATATTTATTAAAAATGTCCCTATTTTTTTGGGCATTTGACCTACTCTTATTCATGGCTTTGTCCAGATTTCTTGCACTAAAAGGTTTAGAGGTATGACACAGACACACACACACACACACACACACACACACACACACACACACACACACACACACACACACACCCACTCACTCTTAACCCTACTTTACCTATTCCAAAACTAACCCTTCTCCCCTTATGCAACCACCCACGTCTTAACTGCTGACAGGGGATCGCTCGCTTGCTCTCAAGCTTCATTCTCTCTCTCACACATACAGTCTTCTTCTTCATTCATACATGCATTCACTCATACATCGCTCTCACTCTCCCTATCTCTCACACACACAGACTCTTTCCTTCATACATGCATTCACTCACACATCACTCTCACTCTCCCGATCTCTCAAACACAATCACATCCTCATTCATACAAGCATTCACTCACACATCCCTTTCACTCTCTCCCGATCCCTCACAGTCACTTCCTCATTCATACATGCATTCGCTCACACATCGCTCTCACTCTCCCGATCTCTCACACACAGTCGCTTCCACATTCATAAACATGCTGTCACTCTCCCGATCTCTCACACACAGAGTCTCTTCTTCATTCATGCATGCATTCACTCACACATCACTCTCACTCTGCCGCTCTCTCACACACATTCACTTCCTCATTCATACATGGATTCACTCACACATCATTCTCACTCTCTCCTGATCTCACACACACGCACACACACACATACACACACACACTTGGGTAACTTTAAGGATTTTATTTTTTTTCTACATGATTTCCAACACTGCGGCAGCCCATTCGCATCTATGCGTAGTCCGCATGTCGGATGTCCATAACCTGGGGACTGCCTGTACAGACCAAAATTGTTTGGCCTGTCCCATTTAACTATAAAGTATCCTGGGTTGTCTTCTGGATGCTGGAGGCATCACAAATTGAAGCAGCCGACTGGGGACACATATTGTGGGGATATACACTGTGACAGTCCTACCTTTCAGAAGACAAGATGGTCCTGGATGGATTGTGGCTAGATGAGGTTGCATGTGGACCACAGCCATTTTGTGGAAACTTTGCACTGTACAGGATGGAAAGAAATGAACGCCACTTGTGTTGTTTAGTTCTCTTGCAGTGAAAACACCTGTTATCAAGAAACATAAAAATGGACTTTACAATAAAAGAGGAGTTCCATCAGATTATAAGAAGGATGTGTGAGGCTGAAACATTCATGACCAAGCTTGATATAAATGAATAGGTAGTATTCCAGTGCCACTCACTGATAGATGCTTGGTTGCAGCTTTATCAGAGAGGCACTTTGATCATTTATAAGAGTTGGGATATCTGCTGGGTGGGATTTCTCTGAGTCGGGGGGGGGGTGGCTGCATGGGTTCACTTATTTTCTTTTTATTCTTCTTCTTTTTTCCCTGAGGCAGGAAGTTGGGGATCCAGTGCTTGTTATACTGTTAATGGTCTTAAATAGTTATTTTACTTATGGAAGTTTCATTTTGCCAGATGCATAAAATACCCATGTAAGTATTAATCTTCTGTAACCAGAAACTGTTTAAAGGCTTACCAATGTCTGGGCCTGAATACTATTCATGCTAATGAGTGATTACTCTCTTATTGTAACACTGTCTGCTAAATACAAAAATTACTGTGGAACTACTGCTGGAATATTCAACAAAAACACACAGCCTTTCCCCTAGGCCTCCACTGAAAATGGGCTCTTGCTGTACTGAATCATCCAGTAAACAAATATAAAATAAAATTAAATTAATAAATAAAAATATCTAAGGAGTAAGCAAGATTCAATGACCAGTGAAAAAAGAACTGATTAGAGTTGGGTCTGTCCATTCCTTTAATAATGGTGCTCTTCTCATAGTGACCACTGTAAGAACAGCAAAAGTAGTACACACGGCTCTGTTTATCTCAAATAATGAAATAAAAATAAGCACATTAATTAGCAACTGCACTATTTTGCTTTCAATCAGAGGTTAAAAAATAAAAGAGAATATCCTTCTCCCAAAAACTGTGATACCTTAGAGAAAGAATAAATACCATCACAAATGAGGGGTATCAGCATAAAAGAGGCTGTTCCCTTATAAAAAAACTGCTTTTCTGGGATTGGTCAAATTCCTAGCTATTCAATTTCGTGTTTCTGATCAGTGACCTTTGTGACAATTAGGTTTTCTAATGCAATCTGTAAGACGGAGGTGGTTTCAGCACAGCTAAACTATAATGGCTGGCGGTGGAATGATTTATTACAAGTTTAAGTTACAATGCCTTGAAATCTTGAACCAGAGAAGAACTGTGCTCAGGAAATGTGTATTCGGAGACTAGAAAAGTTCTACTATGACCATCAAATATTTATTATAAAAGTTCTTTTTTTCCTGTGCCACAGTGAGACAGTCATTCAGATAAGCACATAAGTGAATCTGTTGCTTCATCCAATGAACAAAACAGACATTAAAACCCTGATATTAAATCTGCAGACAGATCAAATACCAGAATGGCACATTAAAATTAAAATCTGTTACTTGACACCTGAAATATTTACTGTGGGATGGTCTTATCCACAGGCAAATTTACCTATACATTTTTAAGGCAACACACACTCCCCCGAAAAGCTTTTTAATATGTTTTAACAGTGAGTAAATGCTTAAAGTTCTGATGAAAATGATCCAAAACTGAAAACTACAGTAAAGGAAAGCTCAAGTGAAGACAAAGTGCTTATGAAAGAAACATAGCCAAGTAACTTGGTTTTGAAAAACTGAGAAGAAAGGATCTATCAGCATACAAATGCTACTTATATGGGAGCTTCATACTACTGAATGTCAGTACTTACATCAGGTCAAAGCCAGCTTTGGACTTCACAATGAAACAGGACAACTAAATGAAAACATGTCAGGAGCAATACAGCTTCACTGGTTGAGTAAACCCAAAGCTGTAATTTCCTGGTAGATTGATTGTTGCAGAAGTAAGGGATATGGATTACACTTAAAGGATTCCCTATCCTTGTGAAGATAACAGCAAGATTTCCCAACAGATAAGGGCTAGCATTGACCTCAAAGACTTTGTCGGAGGAGCTGGCCTTTATGTAAAGTCAAGTTATGCCTCAATTATAAAGAAGACATTTTCCTGGCTAGCCCTGGGAACATTTCCTGCAAATTCAGGATACCTACACAAGTACCTAAATCACCACTGCATTTTGCAACCAAAGGGCAGCGAGGATGCATCTTAAACTTCCTTCTCTAGATTATGCAATGATGTGCAGAGCTGGTGGTAATAGAGGAAAGGTTTACAGGAATCTTCATGCTACTTGAGAAAGAATGCATTCGCCAACTCCCTGTTCCTCTACTGAGCACAGCAATGAGGACAATATTCTAATATGTGTTGAACAGGTTAATATTTGGGGTACTAACTCAATGGCTATAAGAGAAACCGCCCCTAGACTACTACCTCCGATGCTAGCTTACTCATTAAAGAGGAAGGAGAAAATTTGATCTTACTGTCAAACTAACAGCAAGTGGTGGCCAGGTGGAGCATCAGGAATGTGTACTGAGCTCAGTCTGATAAGCAGCGTGTGTGCTCGCTCACTCGAACTGTAGATAGATTTAATGGATTCACTATGATGAAAAACATTTAATTTCATTGAGATGAGATTAATCTTTGCCGAAACATCTGAATCTGCAAACAAATCGTACTTCAAAGTAGTGACTCATTATATCACTCAGTATTTTTAAACATTCATGCCCCTTTGCACCCTGCAATTGGAGTAAGGCCCCGATGTAATTATTTATTTTTAATTTCCACCTTTTCTCTAAGTTTGTGCAGAGTCGGAGTTGGCATATTCAGCTTAGCTGGTTCTTTCTTGTAGTATATCAACGCATGTGGTCACACATCCAGGTGCACACACACACATGCGCTCACACACCTAGTCTAAAGTTGCAGAAATTTGGAGAAAAGGGAAGAGGTGGAACATAAAAATAAAACAGTCATTTTTACAAGCCCTGGACTAGACCCCTGCCCCTGTACCAGCCCTGAGAGTAGCATGCTTGCCTATTTAACTACAAGCAGGAAAGCAAGTCTGCCCACACCCTGCACAGACCTCAGCCTCAGCTATCTACCTGGCACTTTTTGTGGTGTGCTACTGAGACAACAGCGGGTCCTGCAAATACCCTCTGCTTGTTTTAACTACAAGCAGGAAAGCAAGTCTGCCCACACCCCGCAGAGACCTCAACCTCGGACATCTATCTGGCCCTTTTTGCAGTGTGCTACTGAGACAACAGCTGGTCCTGTAACTACTACCCTCTGCTTGTTTTAACTACAAACAGGAAAGCAAGTCTGCCCACACCCCGCAGAGACCTCAACCTCGGACCTCTATCTGGCCCTTTTTGCGGTGTGCTACTGAGACAGCAGCGGGTCCTGTAACGACCCTCTGGTTGTTTTAACTACAAGCAGGAAAGCACGTCTGCCCACACCCTGCAGAGACCTCAGCCTCAGACATCTACCTGGTTCATTTTGCGGAGTGCTACTCAGACAACAGTGGGTCCTGCAACTACCCTTTGCTTGTGTATGTCTTAATTTGGCAAGAAACAAAAATTGCACTAACACCTAAGTTATAGTTTACTCTATTGTAGCGAGCATGCTCTCCAGGTTGCATCAGTGGCTCCCGTCCCCCTATCCTCCTCTCCTAAACCCTTCTGCAGTAGTCCCTCTGCTAATGTCTAGTTGCTTGCACCACGTACCTGCCCCATAGGAATCTAAAGTAGCATAATGCACTCCACAGGCTTCCCAGCACACACTACAGCCAACATTTCACAAGCACAGGCTGATACTTTTTCACTTGCCTCTTACTTACTTGATGTAGCCCTGCTCCGTTTGCCTTCGCTAACACTCGGGCTCACTAACCCCCACATCAATGAACTTTATTGCTAACCATCTATTTCCCCACCCCCTCAACACTCAACTTCCTGTCATTACTATCCAATCTAAACCTACTCCTCCCCCTCACTCCAACTCCTTCTAAACCTCAACCAAACTCATCTCTTCCTGCTCCAGCCCACAGTAACCACTCCCACCCATCACACATCACACCTTACTCCTAAACCTCGCACCACCCACACACTTACCTCACCTATCCCCCTCTGACATCTACAAACCTACTTACCCTCAGTCACAGCCTCCCCTCCTCCTCATCCACTTTATCCCCATTAATATGCTCCTCCATCTCGTCTCTTCCTTACTTCTCTTACTCCTGTCTAGCCTCTCCTCATATCATACCCACCTCAACCTACAGCCCAATACTCCGATCACCCCCCTACCACACTATACACACCAACACTATTCCTCTCCCAATCACAAGGCCTTCTTCACATATGTCCGCAATCTCAAAGGTAACACCCAAATCTGCTCTGAAATGGTGGTCAATAACACCACATGCACAAACACCATAGATATAACCAACCTATTGGCAGACAGGTTCAGTGAAAACTTCACTCCCCCGTCCCATCAGTAAACCAGGACATCCTCAGCTACTGCCCCACCTTATAACCAGTGATCAGGTCTTTAATGCCCTCTCAAAGGCAAAAAATACAGTCTCCATGGGACCCGATAACATCCTTGGCTGTATCCTACATGAACTGAGGCATGAGCTCTCAGCTCTGTTAGGCACCCTATTCAAGCAAAGCCTGAGCACCGGCTTTGCCCCAGCTGAATGGAGGACAGCCACTGTCATCCCTCTACACAAAGGTGGACTGTCCACTGACTTACAGACCCATCAGACTAACTAGCCTGATCTGCAAGGACATGGAACGCATTATCATAGACCTTATAAACAAGGACATTGGCAATCTCCAAACACTTGACCCCACACAGTTTGGTTTTGTCAAAGGGAGATCATGCCAGTTAAACTTGGTCAACTTCTTTGAAACAGTCACCAAAGCCATGGACGAGGGGAAGACAGTGCACACCGCCTACCTTGACCCAACCAGAGCCTTCGACACTATTTCCTACTTGGGCATAATAGATACTCTGATATCAGCACAATTCCACAAATAAGGTAAAAAACACGAAGGAAAGCAGGAAGCCAGTAGTAGGTCCACCACTGTTTTATTGAATCAAATAACCATGAGCGCTTTCGTCAAGTTCATTACAAGACTTCATCAGATAAAAAAATGAACTGAAAAGCCAAGTTTAAAAGTCCTTCCCATATCACATGATCCACCCCCAAGTTGATTAACTAATTAATTGATTACTGAATACTATTAAATAGAATGCATGGTTCACTGCTGTCATCAGGCCTACACCCTTGCATAATTAATTCCATGTTTGGTTCCGTCTCCAAACCCTCGGTTGGTTGTAGGATGAATTCCTTCTCTGTTGTCCACGCTGGTTCCATTGTGGTTTTATTTCCCGGTCCATTGGTCTATTCCTGTTGTTGTATTCCTGAATTCTCTCGGAAAACCTCGGGCCCACTGAATCTAAAGGGACGTCATTGCCATTCTGATTTTCCTCATTATTATTAATTGCACCGTGTACCTGCCCCATATTTCCTCATCTTGGTTGGCTGGATGGTCATCAAGATGCAAGTGAACGCCCCATTGCTTTGACTCATGGGCATTGTGTTAGTCATCTCCTGCCGGCAAGACAGAGTGGACGCTTAAGCAACGCATCTATGAACATAATTATGACATATGGGTAACAAAAACTACAAATGCACTTTATAGGCACATCCTGGAATTTCCTGAACATTTTTTTTTAATTCATTGTGATTGAGCAGGTTAAATGGAATAAAAGGGCTGGACCTTGGCAGTTGTTTCTGGAAAACCGTGAACTTTACTGTTTAAATGCTGTGGGTTTTCCTGGTTTAAATGAACTAGCATCTATTGGTTATGTATTAAAAATGAAGGCACAACTTAGATAGATTTGGTTATTATGGTTCTTCACATAATATATATACATATTCATGACTTTAAAGTTTTAAATGCATGGATGCTGTATAATGCAATGTCTTTTCCTTTTTTTTCTTTTGCACATTTACTGCTGATTTTAATCAGTTAATTAGTTAATCAACATGGGGGTGGGTCATGTGATATGTGAAGGACTTTTAAACTTGGCTTTTCAGTTCATTTTTTATCTGATGAAGTCTTGTAATGAACTTGATGAAAGCGCTTATGGTTATTTGATTCAGTAAAACAGTGGTGGACCTACTCCTGGCTTCCTGCTTTCCTTCGTATAATAGATACTCTTCTAGCTAGGCATCAACCTGTATGTTACCAGGTGGGTAACCTAACTGGCTCACTGATAGAATCCACTCAGTCAAAATAGGAGAAGCCACCTCTAGTAGTAGACCCGTAATGAGCAGTGTACCCCAAGGATTGGTCTTGGGGCCTCCACTGTTTGGGACATACTTTTCTGAGGTGCAAGCCAAAACCAGTGGTCTATGGCTAACCAAGTTTGCAGATGATTGCAAGCTGGGCACGGTCTTAAATTCCCCTAGTGATGTCAACATCCTCCAAGAGGGCCTTACTCAAACTAATGACTGGTGCCAGAAGCATGGTCTCAAACCAAATGCCAAGAAATGCATCAATATCCCCCTTGGGGAAAATGACAGTTCCACTAATTATCACAATAATAACAATGTACTAAGCATGTAATCAGTCGTGAGGGACTTGAGCACCCAGGTTGCTAGCAACCTGACATCTGACCACCATGTTTCCTCCATTGTATGGAAGGCCTTCTACATGGTCCACCTCATAAGTAAGGGTATTTCATCCAGGACCAAGGAGGTCATAACATCCCTGTACTCCTCCCTCATCACACCCATTATAGAGTACAATGCCCCTTGCGGCATCATGCAGCAGCTAGAGAGACCACAGAAGTTCCTGACCAGGAAAATCCAGGGTCTGAAACACCTATCCTATGCAGATAGGCTAAAAGCCCTGTCCCTCTACTCAGTCTCGTACAGATTGCTCAGAGGTGACCTGTGTCTGACACATGAGGCTATCTCAGACCCAGCCTTGATGGAGTTGCTGCATATCCGTAAGTCAAACTCCACTTGTGCAACCCGCATGCAAGGCCTTAACCTGGTCTGTGACATTAATAGAATTTGCTGGCGGGATAGATTTGTGTCCCAAAGACTCCCCCATTTGTGGAACAGACTCCCTCTCCATATCAAGCACAGTACCTCTCTAGTACTCTTTAAGAGGAACATGGATGACTGGATGGGAAACAAAAAATATACCCCTGGGATCCCCCCTGTGTCCCTGCTGGACAGGGGAAACAGGTGATGTCTTTGAGGGAACATGGGCATAATTCTTGGTTAGGCTTACAAGCGCCTCTGGCCCAACAGCCTAGCATCATCCTATGAAACCATATCACGTTCTATCTTCACCAGTACTGAATTCTCTCTCCCCAAAATTAACATCCAGCACAAAACAACTCTAGAACCAAACTAAAAATGCTAGCAGTCTACCCTCAAAATTCATCCTCTTCCACCCCTGCAATGCAATTCAACTATCTGGAGACATTCACTCTAACCCTAGGCCACATTCTAACACATTAACCCTACCTCCACTTGCCAACAACCACTACAAACTACCATCCACAACCCCAAAAATCTTTTCTTTTTTTATATTAACATACACAGCATTCATGGGTTGGTACTAGGCTATCAGCCCTAGGGCTTATGCAAGCCTAGCCATAATTCCCTGGCTATTTCTTCCCACAATATTTACTTCCCTGTACCCATTTCTAGCAGGGCGACTGACATGATCCCTGGGGTAAATTTCCTATCTCCCATCCAGTTGTCAAGGTTCCTTTTGAACAGGGCCAAGGAGGTGCTCTGCTTGACGTGTATGGGATGGGCAGTCTATTTCAGAGTATGGGGAGTCTCTGAGTCAGGAACCTATCCCTACAGCATGTTTTGTACATTGTGATAAGGTTTAGGTCCCTGGAGCATGTGGCTCTGATGGATTGGGATTTCTTTAAGTGTAGCATGTCCAACAGCTCTGGGTTTGCCATGGCCTTTTATGTTAAGCAGAGATCGCCTCTGAGTAGACGATATGCGACAGAGTATAGCTGGAGTTTTTTTAGTCGGTCAGCATAGGGTATCTGCTTGAGGTCTGTGATTCTTTTAGTGAAGTGTTTCTGCGGCCCTTCCAGTTGTTGCAGATGTCTTGTGAGGTACATACCAAATGGGGCGTTTTACTCTATGATGGGTCTAATGAGGGATGAGTACAGTGGGACAAAGACCTCCTTTTTTCTGGATGAAAAGCCCTTAGTGATGAGGTGTGCCACATAGAATGATTTCCAGACTGTTGTGGCGATGTGGTTATCAAAGGTGAGACCACTGTCCACCTGTGTTCCTAAGTCTCTTATCACACTTTCGTATTTAGTGTACTGCCACGTATGTGGTAATTCATGGGTACATGTTTTTTCCCAAAGGGGATAACTATACACTTCTTGGCATTGAGCTTGAGCCCATGGCTCTGGCACCATGCATCTGTTTCTGTAAGGCCCTTTTGTAGAATATCCACACCATTTGGGGATTCAATAATGGCTCCCAGTTTGCAGTCATCTGCAAACTTTGTTAGTCAGAGTCCCTTAGTGGTGGCCTGTACTTCAGAGAAGTAGATGCCAAACAAGAGCAGTCCCAGGACTGAACCCTGAGGTACTCCACTTGTCACTTGTCTGGAGATGGATTTGGAGTCGGCTACGTTTACAGTGTGGGTTCTGTCAGTAGGCCAGTTGGCAACCCGAGTGACGTAGGGATTTATGCCCAGCTTAGTAAGTTTATCTATGATTCCAGAGTGGGGGATGGTGTTGTAGGCCTTGGTGAGGTCCAGGTAGGCTGTGTGGACCGCCTTACCCTCATCCACGGCTCTAAAGACTGATTCAAAGAAGTCAATCAGGTACAGGAGACACGATCGGCCCTTCATAAACCCAAACTGGGTGGGGTCCAGTGTTTGAAGGTTGCCAATGTCTTTGTTTATAAGTTCCATGGCCTTGCAGATCAGGCTCGTCAGACTAATGGGATGGTAGTTCCCAGGATCGAAGGTGGATCCCCCCTTGTGGAGTGGGATAACTGTAGTTGTGCGCCACTCAGTGGGCACGAACCCTGAGGTGAGGCTATGATTAAACATGACACTTAGGTGAGGTGCCGGTTCATTTTGTAATTCATATAGTACAGAGCCTGGGATGTCATCTGGTCCCATGGATGCTGTATTCTTAGCTTTGGAGAGTGCGTTTTTCTACCTGTGTGGCCGTGATTACCGGAATCTGGCAATATTTCGGTATTGAGATGGGCCCTTTAGAGGGTAAGATGGGGGGGGGGTGAAGCTGGCACTGAATTGATCTGCCAGGATACTGGCAATGTCCTTGGGATCAGTGTATTTAATGCCATTCTGTGGCAGCTCTGAGCATTGCCATTTAGATTCTTGATATAGCTATAGAATGCCTTGTTGATGTCTTTGGAATCTTTGGCAATTTTAGTTTTGTTACTAGCTTTGGAGGATTTTATGAGGGATCTCAGCTTCTTACTGAGGCTGGTAAGGGAATTTTTTGCATCCTGGAATTTTCCTCTTTTCTGCAACAGTTTTTTCCTTCTGTTGTATAGTTTGTTTATGACAGGGGACCACCAAACTGGCTTCCTTTTTTTTGGAGGAGAGCATCTTGGTTCTATTTGGGATAGCACGATTCATGCATGAGTGGATGTGCATATACAGTGCTTTAGTGTAGGATTCGGCAGTCGAACTTTCAGTTCTCGTCTGCATGGGTGTCAAAGTTTGTCACTTCTGACTTGAGTAGCATGAAGTTGGCCTTGGTGAAGTTTTTTTACGGATGTTTCCTTACTAGGGGGTGGGGGTGGGATGTGGATGTCAAAGGTGATTAGCTTATGGTCAGACCTAACCAATGAGGGGGTGACCACTGGTGTAGAGCATCGATTTCCCATGCTGGTAATGACCAGGTCCAGGATATTGGAGCCCCTGGTGGGACTATGGATTAGTTGATCCAGGGCATTGGAATTTATAAATTCCAAGAACTGTTGGGCAAAGGTGTTGATACACAAGTAGTTTTTCCAGTTTATGGCAGGGTAGCTGAAATCATCCAGTAACTGAATTCCACTCCTGGATAGCCCAATACTCCCCCACCATTGTCACTCTCTCTAAAACACGGCTAAAACCACACAACTCCAACTACGAATTTCTCCCCTGCTTACATCATCTTGCGCCATGACAGAACTCATAAAAAAGATGGAGGAGTTTCCATTATATATTCAGTCCTCCACACATTATCCCCCATAACTAACCCTCCCCCTCCTTTTACCCAGCTGAACTCATTATTGCCAATTACAATCTTAACAGTCATAAAACAAAAACAGTTGCTATCATCTACCTATCCCCAGGAGACAATATATCTTTATTAGAACAGATTCTCCAATGGATGTCAGAAATTATATCCAACATATCCATTATACTAGGTGACATTAACATCAACTGGCAAAACCTCATCTCTCACTCCCCTAACACCAGTATTAACCTTTATGGCTATACCCAACTAATCTCTTCCCCAACCTTTTACCATAAAGCTACTAATACTTGCTCTACACTTGACTGGATTCTGGTCTTCCACCCTAACCTCTATCACCACCCAGAATCCATACCAGACTCCCTTAGTGACCACGCTCCTGTATGCGCCCACAGATTCTCCCCCACCTCCCTAGACAACATAAATTTAAAGAATGACGAAAGCTTACTAACTTCAACCCTGACACACTCAATACCTCCCTCTCTGCAAATGACTAGCCCTTCATCTTACCCCTACCCCTTGATGAAACTGTTCTACAATTCAACTCCATCTTCCTAAACACTCTAGACTCTATTGCCCCTCCCAGATCAGTCAGGGTCAAATCTTGATGCTCCCCATGACTAACTAACTCTACTCGGTCCTTTATATAACACAGATAATCTGCCTGGAAACTTTGGACCAAGACCAAATCTCCCACTCACTATCAAAATTATAGAAAACTCTACAATCTGACCAAAAACACAAACATTGAAAGAACTTCTACCTCACATCCCAAGATTCCAAACCCAGAAACCCAAAGAAATTCTGGACCATCATCAACCAAATCCTCCACCCAGGGAACCCTTCAACCTCCAATCCCTGCCCCAATAACACAGCCCAAGAAACCTCTCTATCTTTAATTCATACTTCATTGATACCATCAGTAAACTTATGCAGACCTCCAACCAAAGCAGTCATCCACTCTCCTCCACACCCCAACTAAAACACTGCCCATTCTCACTAAATCCAGTTTCCACCATACACTACACTACATAAAGAAACTCCTCTTTAAACTGAAACCCTGGTTCCTCATCTGCCAATAACCTCTCACCTCTCTTCCTTAAGGCTGATGCTGACTCCATAGCATATCCTGTCTCCATCCTACTCAACCGCCCTATCAGTGAATCCACTGTCCCAACTTTCTGGAAAACATTCCATACAATTCTCATCCACAAAGGAGGGATTTCTGTAGACCTCTCTAACTATCGACCAATTATCATACCCCCCTCTAAAATTCTCAAACATTGTGCTCACAAACAAATTATGGCCTACCTCTCTAAGGAAAACCTCATCACTCTTACCCAACATGGCTTCCACCTACACCACACCACTTATATCCTTCACCAATTCCATCTCCTAAGCCAGAGACAACAATAAGCTAGTGTCCTGCTTCTTCATAGACATCTCCAAAGCCTCTGACAATGTCTCCCACCCCATACTACTCTCCAAACTCTCTCAACGCAACCTTTTCCCATCAACTATCTCTTGGTTCAACAGCTACCTCACAAGCAGACAGTAATCCAAAAAATGGCTTTCTGCTCTCTCTACCTCTCTCTCCATCAAAATGAGTGCCCCTCATGGCTCAATTCTAGGTCCCCTTCTTTTTAATAACTTTACTAATCAACTCTACTTCCCGTCCTCAGTCATTTCTCATACAGTACGCAGATGACTCCACAATCATCACTATCGCTGTCAACCCATCAGACCTGCTTACCATGACACAAAAATCTTTTAACCTCACTGAAACTTGGCTCAATAACCATCAACTCCTATTAAACCCTAAAAAGACAAAACTTCTCTTCCTCCCCAAATCTCTCTACTACCTCAAATCCTCATTCACTATCTCCTCCCTTAAAAACACAACTATCTCAGTGGATACCCATACAAAAAAAAGAAATAAGACAGAACAGCGGCAAGCACACAAGACCGTTTATTACTCCAGATAAGCACTTTCATCTGTGGTACACTTAAAATAGACTTCTTCAGATAAAACACACAAACTAAAACACACTTAAATAGGCAAGTTGAATCATTTCTCTCTAAAAATTTTTGAAGTTAACAGACTTATTTTAAAAGGTAAACTATACCCTAACTTTTAATTCCATAAGATCCTTGTTAAACATATTACAAAATATATGTTATCATCAAAAATGTTACCGATAATGTACATATTTTGCTTTAAAAAACAAGCTAAAATATCTACACAAAATTCTACATCAGCCACTGTGCATTGCTATGTATACTATATTTTTAGATCTAAACAAGTCCATTTTAAGTGTACCATGAACAAAAGTGCTTATCTAGAGTAATTCATCACTGATGGGTTTGGTTCCGAGCGCTCGGAACCGAGTTAGCCTAATACTAAGCTCGCATACACAAAAAACCCTCAAGCTAAGCTGCTACCCAGAATGCTCTTCTCCCAGTTACCTCAGATAAAAAATTTGCATGAAACATATAGAAATAAAAGCAGAGGCCATTTCTGCGCAAAAACCCTGAAAACACCACAAGGACCCATAAGATCCACCAGGAGCTTTTGGTGGGGGACGGACGGTGGGATGTGATGAATGGAAGAAGGTCAGCAACACATATGGAACAGTTATGCTAGGACATAACTTCTTTATCTGATGTGGTTAATCTTTTTCCCCATTCATTACTGATGGGACAGCATCCCAAGCTACTTGAAAACCTGGGTGGCCCTTATGGAAGAACATTCCTGAGTACCATTGAGCCAAAGGCCACTCTTCCCCTGGAGACCATGTCCAATTTGTAATGTTTGATGAAAATATGGGGTTTAGCCCAAATGGCTGCTGCGCAAATGCCGTCCATAGAAGCTCTGGAGTGAAAAGCAACAAAAGTTGCAATGGCTCTCGTTGAATGAGCTTTGATATGAACAGGTTTACATTCATTCGTCAGTGAATATGAAAAAGGAATGCAATCTCTGAGCCATTTTGATAAAGTGACTTTTGATATGGCACATCCCCCATTTTTGATCCAGAGGAGGAGATGAAAAGTTGATCCGACTGGAGGTAAGATTTAGTCCTGTCTAAATAAAAATGTAATTGTCTATGTACATCCAATGAGTGTAGACAGTATTCTCCTTTATTGGAGTAATTTGGAAAAAACACTGGGAGCTCAATGGAATGGTTGACAGAGAAATCAGAAATCACTTTGGGGAGAAAAGATGGATTAAGTACGAAGAGATACTATGTCTTTATGAAAGATTAAAAATGGCCTCTTGATGCAGAAGGCTTGTAATTCTGATAGCCGTCTAGCTGATGTGACAGCCACCAAAAATAGAGATTTCCATGATAGAAATTTAAGCTCAGGCTCAAAAGGGGGTAGAGAGAGAGACTGTAATACCAGAGAGTGATCCCATGCCTCTAAAGGCCACCTGATTGGGGGTCTGCTATGGAAAACTCCTCTAGGGGAATCCTCACCACGTGCATTGCGGAAAGGACCTTGAGATTTTTTTGTGCTATATTTTCCCACTCCTCTGGTTCCTGGAAAAAGAACGTTGAGGCTTGGAAAAATGTAGGCCAATGGCAGACAAGGTCTTTCCATCCTGTTCGCACCTGGCCAGTGTGTCCTTTACTTTAGACCAAACAAGGAAGATGGCTCAATAGTGGTGTTTAAAAAGGAGGACTTGGAGTCCACGAGGTCAAAGATGTGCATCCAGGCATGACGCCCCTTCAGTTGCGTGGGAGAGCAACCTCATGGACGAGTTGGAGATAGACAAGGGTGGCAAGTAGACAGGCAACCTTGTCTTGTGCCCCGTCAGAAACTTAACTCGCGAGGGCTCAAGAAAGTTCGGAGATCAGATCCCTTTGGAGCCTAGTGAAAAGTACAAAGTAGTTCAGAGACCTGACTGCAAAGGTCGCTGAAGCAAATCTCGCTTCCCTAGTCTGTCCACAGCCCAGAACTTTCTGTTGGGTGGGTGGACAGTAGGACTTTCCTTAGAAATGTCCTTTTTAGTGGCCACTGCCACCACTGTATCTACTGGCAAGCCTCTAGACCAGTGGGGATGCTCCTCTGGTGGGGAAAGAATCTTGCTTGGTTTCCAGGGAATGGCCTTAGTAGAATCAGGGTTCTTCCACGCACACTGCACGATGAGCTGGACTAACTCGTTGACAGGTGGGGTCACCCAAAAACTAGAAGCCCGAGAGTGGAAAGCCTGCAGGAAGACAGACTCCTCCAAGAAAGGGTTAAAGGGCTTCCAGCCACACCTCTGTTTCAAAATTTCCAGGATATCTCCAAAGAAGACTTTGTCAGGGGGTGACAGTGGGGACCCTTCCCCATCATCGTAGTCTGCATCCTCTGTAAGAGACTCCTACGGAGAGTCAAAGTATTTCCTCTTACACGCCTGCTTCCAAGGGGGCTCTTCAGTGGGAATGTCTAAAGAAGACTCGGAAGGAAGAATACTCTGAACTGGGGTTTCCTGAAGCTTGTGCTCTCGATGTCCTGGGGAGGCGACCCGTGGTAGCTCAGAGGGAGCAGCTGTAGCTCAGAGGGAGCAGGGGGAAGATCCAATGTTGAGAAAGCTTCCAGAAGCAAGCACCCTCTCCATCACCCAGAAAGCAGGCCCACCCAAAGAGGAATAGGAGCCCAGAACCGAATAGGACAATTTCGGAACTGGGGTCACACCCCGCTCCGTCAGACCTGCTCCCGGGGATGGAGCCTCAAGCAAGATCGGAGCAGTTGTTGCCCCCGGATCCAAGGACGGAACTGATAAAAAACTTGGAACCGTGCTCAGAACAGAGGGTTCCACCCCCCAACCATGAGACTGAGGAAGGGATGGTCTGGATGGGATCGAAACCCAAAGGGGAGGCCTCGAAGCCTCAGTGAGGGTCAATGTCAGCGTTGAGGAATGGGTTCCCACCAAGGATGTTGGAACTATGAGTCTCAGAACCGATGGATCTGAGGGAAGAGTATAAGTGGGTGTCCTGGGAGCAGTAGACCCAAACCTCGAAGTGGAATGAGTCTTAGGAATGTTTGTTATCCCTCTGGCTGTCAACAGCTGGTCCAGCAGGTGCACCACATCAAATTCAGACAGACTCCTGGTGGACCTTACAGACACTCCCAAAGGGGAGTCAGGCCAGTCCAGAAAAAAGCTACAAGTTTGGCCTAAGAACTGGTCCAATGAGGGGGAGTACTGGGTCCGTGGTGTTTAAGTTGTCGGCACCGAAGACTCTAACTTGGAAACAGGCAAAAGAGGAATTAACAGTGTCGAGAATGGACTCTGTGCTGAGGAGGCACTCTGAGTCAAGGTTATAATCGGTTCCAAAGGGGTTGTCAGAACCGCCTTTGGTGTGGTAAAAAGTGATGAGTCGGTGTCAAAACTATCAAAGACAGTAAGGTCAGAGCCATAGTAGTTACTGTAGTTATGACTGGTGTCATAGAGACCGGTGCCGAAGGTGGTGCAGACGTAGTTTTCATAATGTCTATGGAGCAGAGCTCGGAACAGAAACAATAGATATAGTCGGAGCCGAGGAAGCAAGCTTGTGTTCGGTAGATCATCTGTGGGACTTGCCCTTATCACCAGCCGGAGAATGTGGACGTTTTTTGTCCTTCACTGGAGGGGTTGAGACCTCTGACACAGAAATGGCCTCTGAGAAAGGTGAGGATAAAAGGCCTTTCAAGATAAGTTTATTTTTCCTCTCATTCAGCATGCGCTGACTAAAACTCAGGCAAATCTGGCAAGGAGGATTCACAGAGTGCTGAGAAACCCCCAGACAATAGACACAATCATCGTGTAAGTCACTGTTGGGGAGTTTGCCATTGCAGGAAGTGTAATATTTTAGCCCCAAAGTCCCTTTTTTCTCAGACATATCCAAACACACAAAAAGAAACAGCAAATTACTGCTAGAAAGTGTAGGAAAAGAAGCATAAAGAGAAGATACCAACAATGGTATTAAACGATACCACAAGGGTAGGAGAGGGTGTTACCGATGATAGTATAAGAAATACCCAACGGGTAGTAGCTAGATAGAGAAATAGGGTAGAAAAAAGAGTTGGAATAGAGAAAAGGTTCAAAATACAAAAACATTTGTAAAAATATGACACTTAGCTGGAGAGCTCGGTGAAACGCTGCACGGCAAACGAAACAAGATCTGAGGTAACTGGGAGGGGTCTGTATTACAAACCTGAAAAGGCTAAATCTCGAATGTATGTACATCGACACATAAAGGTTGATGTACACACAAAGTGAAACATGTAAACGGTGAAAATCGAAACACAGAACGTGTTTTTTAACCAGAAACATGATGGTGGGGATAAGGACATATGTCCTTATCCCCACTGTAGTGCGGTATCGGAGTTGGTATATTTAAGTAGGGGGGTATGGGGGTGCAGGGGGACTTGCCCCCCTGTAAAAGAGTATTAAATAAATGTTTTTTTTGTTTACCTGTGTGGCGCATTTTGATAACGAAACACGTTCTGCATTTCGATTTTCACCGTTTACGTGTTTTGCTTTGTATGTACATCGACCTTTATGTGTCGATGTACATACATTTGAGATTTAGCCTTTTCGAGGTTGTAATATAGACCCAACTAGGAGAAAGGCATTGTGGGCAGCAGCTTAGCTCGAGAGTTTTTGGTGTACGCGAACTTTTAGTTATGTACTCACCATAACTTCAGATGTTTGGGATCCATCTCGCCTACATTCTGACTGATGGGTTCGGAGCCGATCCCTCGGCTCCGACTCGGCACGCTTATGCCAAAGAGCGAAGTCTCTTATTGGCTGAGCTTACTATATCCCAGGATGCACCACTACCAGTCCCCCAGATCTAGTTTGTCCGCATACATGCACACATACATACCCTGCTTATATAACATCGTCAGATGAAACAAGATAAAAACAGTAGAACTCAAAACCGTTCAATCTCTTCTGATCTCCAAGGCAGGGGGAAGGAGGGTGGGTATTAGGAATGTAGGCGAGATGGATCCCAAACATCTGAAGTTATGGTGAGTACATAACTAAAAGATGTTATGTGATCCTATCTCGCCTACATTCTGACTGATGGGACAGCGTCCTAGCACCTGAATCCTGGGTGGCTCACTGGAAAACACTCCTGAGTACCGTGGAACCAAATGATGCTCGTCCTTTAGATGCCACATCCAATTTGTAGTGGGAAATGAAAGTGCGGTTGGACCAAGTAGCCGCAGCACAAATTTCCGATATAGCTAGCTTAGAATGAAAAGCTATAGAAGTAGCCATAGCTCTGGTAGAATGAGCTTTGATAGATGTTGTAAGTTGCTTATTCAAGAAGAATAAGCCTTAGTTATGCAATCTCTGATCCATTTTGAGATAGTAGCTTTTGTGATGGTTTGGCCCAATTTATTATCTGAGAAGGACACAAACAACTGGTCTGACTTACGAAGTTGCTGAGTCCTGTCTAAATAGAAGCGTAATTGCCTGTGAACATCCAATTTATGGAGAGTATATTCAGCTTCATTGGAGAATTTTGGAAAGAAAACTGGTAGCTCTAGAGATTGTTGGAGACAGAAACTAGAACAGACCTTTGGGACAAAGGATGGATTAGGCCTAAGTGATACTCTATCCTTGTGGAAAATCAAGTATGGTGGCTTAATAGACAGGGCTTGAAGCTCTGAAACTCTTCTTGCAGAAGTAATTGCAACTAAGAATGCAGTTTTCCAAGACAGATATTTTAATTCGCATGTAGCAGCCGGTTCGAAAGGGGGAGATGTTAATGCGCGAAGCACCAAATCAAGATCCCACGGAGGTGCATGATGAAAAATTGGTGGTCTTAATAGGCTCGCACCTTTAATGAAAGTTTTGCATAGTCTGCTGCTCATCAAGGGAGGATCCATGGATTCGTGGAATTTAGAGATAGCCGCTAGTTGGACTTTAATAGTTGAGACAGAAGATCCCTGATTAAACAGGGATGTTAAGAATTTCAAAACCTCTGGGACAGGAGCAGTGATAGGGTCTAAACCCTTGAGTTGAGCCCAGATAGCAAACCTCTTCCACTTACTGAGGTACAATTTGTTAGTGGTAGGTTTGTGGGCCGAAGATAAAATGTGAACAACTTCCGGGTCTAGTGTGTGCCTTCTAACTAAGGTCGGAAGTGGAGGAGCCAAGCTGTCAATTTCAAAGATTGCAGGGATTGATGCAGATGTCCCGACTGATGGATTAGCAAGTCCGGAATTAGGTCTAAGGTCCACGGATCGTCCACTGCATGCTTCTTCAGGTAAGGAAACCATATCTGACGAGGCCAATATGGGGCAATCAGAATCATTGAAGACCCCAGTTGAGAAGCTTTTTGAATAACTTTGGGAAGAAGTGGAATTGGAGGAAAGGCATAAAGTAGTCCTGTTGGCCAAGGTTGTGCTAGAGCATCCATGGCTGGTACTCCCTGATGTGGAATCAAGGAGAAGAACCTTTGGCACTTGGTGTTTTGTGGAGTTGCAAATAGGTCGCAGCACGGCGTCCCCCATCTCTTGAAAACCTGGGCTGCTACTGTGTGGTTTAGAGACCACTCGTGAGGAGAGAGAATTGTCCTGCTTAATTTGTCTGCCAATACATTTGACTTTCCCGGGATGTGGGTCGCTACCAATAAGCGGTTGGTAGCTACAGCCCATTCCCACACTCTCATGGCCTCTCTGCAAAGGGGGTATGATCTGGTCCCTCCTTGTTTGTTCAGATACCAAACCACCGACATGTTGTCTGTGTGGATGGCGATGGTGCCCTGAGGAAGAAACTTGTGTAAGGCTTGTAGGGATAGAAGTACAGCCCTCATCTCCAACACGTTGATGTGGAGAAGAGCTTCGTCTGGAAGCCAGGAGCCCTGAACTAGCCTGCCCAGACAATGCCCCCCCCACCCTATCTGGGAGGCATCTGTCGTCAGGGTAACCACTGGGGAGGGGAGAACAAAGGGTTTTCCTTGATCCAAGTTGGATGTCTGAAGCCACCAGCGAAGGTCCCTTTTGCATATTTCCGTAATCATGATGTGATGATTGAGGGGAAGATCCTGAAAGGACCATTGAGTTGACAAGAGCCACTGAAGAATCCTCATGTGTAATCTTGCTAGAGGAACTAAAAGAACCGTGGCAGACATTGAGCCTAAAACCTGTAGAACCATCCTGGCTGGGGCTTTGGATCTCGAGATCAGAGCTTGAACTTGGCCCTGTAAAGTTCGGATCCTTTCGGCAGGAAGAAAGACGCATCAATCTTGAGTCTATCTCTGCTCCTATAAACTTTATGCGTTGAGAGGGCAGCAAGACAGACTTTGACCAATTGAATGTAATCCCCAGGAAACACCCAGGAGATGGTGGCTTTGAGGTTGTCCATTAGTAGATGCCTGGTGGTGGCAGTCAGGAGCCAGTCGTCGAGATAGGGAAACACTTGGAATCCAAGACTTCTCAGGTGAGCCGTCACTACTGCCAAACACTTGGTGAACACCCTGGGGCTGTGGTGAGACCAAAGGGCAGAGCGCAAAATTGGTAATGACTGACTCCCAGGCTGAAGCGCAGATACCTTCTGGACGCCTGATGTATCGGTATGTGATAATAGGCGTCCTTGAGGTCTATGGAGCACATCCAAACATCCTTCTCCAACAATGGGAGAATGGATTGTAACGTGACCATTCGGAATTTGGATTTCGTGACGGATTGGTTCAGTCTGCTGAGATCCAATATTGGCCTCAGGTCCCCTGTCTTTTTTGGCACTAAAAAGAACCTGGAGTAATTTCCTGATCCGATCTGGTCTGTGGGGACCGGTTGGATGACTCCTTTTTCTTGCAGCTTTAAAGCTTCTGCGGCTGCTATTTCCCTTTGACTGGGTGGTGGGTCCGGGATTCTTTTGGACAGTGGGGGTGAGTATGTGAATGGGATGGTGTAACCTCCGGCAATGATCCGAAGCACCCATCTGTCCTGAGTGATTGACTCCCAGGCTTTTAGGTGCTTGGCAAAACGACACCCGACTGGCTCCGGAGCAGCACAGCCCGGCAATCCCTCATGACGTGTGGGAGGCTGAAGAGCCACGAAAGGACTCGCGGTCTCCAGAATTGCGGGGCCCTCTGCCGCCTCTGGGACGCGTCTCCCTGAAAAATTTCCCCGTCCTCTGCCTCTGGACGGGGAATCTTCCTGCTGTTGGGAGAAAAACTGTTGAGATTTACGGAACCACATTTTTCCCCCTCCTTTAGCCTTGGGGTAAGGCTGAAAGGGAGTGGAATAACGGGCACCTACGGCAGATAAAGTTTTTCCCTCTTGCTCACAGCGGGTAAGGGTGTCTTTCACCTTGGGTCCAAACAATGAGGACCCATCAAAGGGAGCGTCGGCGAAGGAAGACTTGAAGGCCTCCATGAACTGACACAAGCGGAGCCAGGCTTGTCTCACGTGAGCCACGCCTGTGCCTGCGCTCTACCGCCCCTTCGGCCGCATAGGAAATGAGCCTCATGGACGAGTTAGAAATTGACGTAAGGATAGCCAACTGAGAGCTAACCAACTGGGCTAGCTGCTCAGGTAGGTTACCCGAGAGGGAATCTGACAACTCCTTGACCAGATCCCTCTGAAGCCTGGTAAAATGTGCCAAATAATTCAGAGACCTTAAAGTAAAGGCCGCTGAAGTCAGGGTGCGCTTCCCGTACCTGTCCATACTCCTAGACTCCTTATTAGGAGGATGGACGGACGTTGAAGCCTCTGCCACGTCCTGTTGTGTAGCAGATGCCACCACCATGGCATCTACAGCCACGCCTTTAGTAAGGAACTCCTTCTCAGGGGGAGCAGACAAAAATTTATTTGGACGAGAAGGGACTGGTTCCACGGTATCTGGATGTTCCCACGCCTTGCGACAAACTAAATCCAGAAGCTCGTCGAAGGGCGGAGACACCCAGGAGGCGGAGGGCTGAGCCCCAAAGGCCTTGAGGAGCACTGACTCGTCCACAGAGGGGGGTTTGGATATCCAGCCGCCTCGTTGTTTGAGGATCTCTAAGATGTCTGCAAATGAGACATCATCCGAGGACGACTTCGGGGACCCCTCTGCATCATCCATATCAGTGTCTGATGTAATAGACTCGGGGAGTCCACGTGCTTCCTCTTGCACGATCTCTTCCTTGGGGTTCCTCCGAAGACAACTCAAGAACCCTCAGGAGGAGGGAACCCCACTGGGGTAACCTCAGGCCTCGGGCTCCGCTGGCTACGGACAGGGGAACTGCCAAAGACCCAGTCTCCACGCCCAGGAAGTTGCCGGTAAAGCCGGAGAGATGGCCGAAGAGGACTTGGCCAAGGCACTCCTCATGGCCCTGAAAGCCGGACCCCCAGAATCCTGGGAGTGTCCGGTCTCCGGAGCCGTGATAGCCGACGGAAGTCCCGCAGCCGAAGCACCGAGGGGGAGGCTCGGAACCGAAAGCATAGGTCCCAAAACATCACCCCCGGGTCCAGCCGAAGAAGCCCGCGTACCAAACTCGGACCCGAAGGCCCGGGTTGGAGTAAGGGTCGGAGCCGACTCTGAGATCTCCACCGGCTCCAACAGCACCTGCTCCGACGGAGCCGAAGCAGTCGGAGGAGGAATGGCAATGGGGTGGGCCATGGTCATCGGCTCCGAAGCCAACTGGGTCGGAACCGAAACAAATTTTGGAAGACTGGGGACTGGAACAGTCTTTGGAGCACCCTGTCTATATCAGAATCTGACATTCTCAAGACCGAGAGGAAACAGAACGGGTTCGAGGCCTCTCCATCGGCCCCAAAGGGCTAGGGGACCGGCTCGGCGACTCGATGAGTATCGGCGCCGAGGGAATACACACACCAGATTCCATCGGTGCCGAGGTGGACTTCGGCGCCGAGGAGGAAGTGTCTGAGCGGACGACCTTTGTCGGCTCCGAGAGCAGCGGAGCCGACGAAGGTGACCCGCCTCGATGCCCCAGCCATCGGCTCCGGCCAGAGGAGTCGATACTGGTGGCATCGAGGCAGACCGTTCCGACCTCGGCTCCGAAGTCTTTGGAGCCGAAGGAGAGGCCTGCCTATGTCTCTTGGCGGTCGGATCCGACGGACTGGTCGGAACCGACGCCCTTTTCTTTTTAGCCGGAGAAGGAGAGGATGCCAAGGCTTCTTCAAAGGAAGGTTTAACTAACCCCTTAAGAATCAATTTATTTTTCCTCTCCTGGAGGACCCTTGAGGAAAAAGCGTGACATACGCTGCATGACTCCTGCAAGTGTTTTGCCCCTAAACAATATACACAGAGCGAATGATCGTCTGTGATAGACATTTTGAAACCACATTTCGAACATTTTTTAAAGCCCGAAGGCCTAGGGGTTTGAGACATTATATTAAACAATTCCAGTAACTTTGACAGGAAAGTAAACAGCTATAGATTTACTGATGACAAACCTAATAGGCTTACAGTTATAGTTAACGCAAACACTTCCTGTAAATGACAGGGAACTCTGAAACCCTGTAAAGTTTTAAAAGGGTTGATAGACCGGGAAGGCCCTGGATGAAGGGGGGGCCGAAATCAAACCAACCCAATCACACACAACAAGTTTTCACAATCCAAACACACACAATAAGATCGTTAGCTGTTAAAACAGCTTTTGTGACAAAAAACAGCAAAAAACTGACAGAAAAGTTAGTTAATAATAACTACTCAGCCCAGCCAGCTCGAGACCACGTCTTCGCAGGGAAGCGGCAAACGAGATCTGGGGGACTGGTAGTGGTGCATCCTGGGATATAGTAAGCTCAGCCAATAAGAGACTTCGCTCTTTGGCATAAGCGTGCCGAGTCGGAGCCGAGGGATCGGCTCCGAACCCATCAGTCAGAATGTAGGCGAGATAGGATCACATAACATCTTGGTATTAGGCCTACTCGGTTCTGAGGGCTCGGAACCGAACCCATCAGTGATGAATGGGAAGAAGATTAACAACATCAGATTTACTACCCACCTGTAGCCTCCAAATAGGCTTTGTGACTCATGAATGGAGAAAGGCAAAAATCATCCCTCTCCACAAAGGTGGGCCATCTACTGACCCTGGAAACTACAAACCATAAATCTCACTCGTCTTAAATGTAAAGCTATGGAAAGAATTATCATGGAGATGATCAACAGAGATATAGTAAACCTCCAGACACTGGACCCAACCCAGTTTTGGTTTGTCAATGGCAGATCATGCCTACGCAACCTGGTGGACTTCTTCGAGAAGGTCGCCAAAGCAATGGATGAGGGCAAAGTTGTTCATATTGCCTAATTTGACCTGGCCAAGCTATTTGACACAATACCCCACTCAGACATTGTTGAAAAACTCAAGAGGTTAGGTCCAAACCCATAAGTCACCAAGTGGATAGCCAAATGGCTCACAGGCAGGACCCAGGAAGTTAGTATTGGGGAGTCCACCTCTACAAAGAGGCCAGTCACAAGTGGAATCCCTCAGGGATCAGTCCTTGGACCGCTGCTTTCTGGCATTTACTTCTCAAAAGTCAAGGCCAATGTCTGTGGTCTCTAGCTGACTAAATTTGCAGATGATTGCAAATTAAGAGCTGCCACTGAATCTCACAATGACACAAATGCTCTCCAGGAGGGGCTGACACAGACCAACAACTGGTGTCAGAGCTATGGACTAAACCTAAATGCCAAGAAATGCATAACAGTATCCTTAGGGAAGTCATCCATCTCTGGTAACTATCATATTGACAACACACCCCTTATAGCTGATCCGATAGTCAGGGACTGACGGGCACACATAAATAGTAATCTAGCCTTTCATCATCAAGCATCTACAGTGGTGAGGAAATCATTCTCTGTTGCTCAACTTATAAACAAAGGTATAGCATCTAAGTCCAAGGAAGTCATTGTTCCACTGCATTTGTCATTCATCAGACCTAACACTGAGTACAATGCCCCCTTTGATATGTACCTAACCAGGCATATCCAACAACTGGAACGTTCACAAATGTTCCTCATTAAAAGAATACAGGGTGCAAGTAATATGTCCTATGCAGACTGCCTCAAGGCCCTATCCCTGTATTCTGTCTCCTACAGGCTTTTCAGGGAAGATCTATGCCTGGCCTACAGGGCATTGTCAGACCCCACTTTGTTGGACCTCCGGCATATCCACAAAACAAACAGCACTAGAATTATCTGCTCTAAAGACTTAAATCTTGCCTGTGATATAAATAGGACCTGCTGGAAAGATATGTATGTATCCTGAAGACTACCCCATGTATGGAACAGGCTTCCCCATCTATGTGAAGCAGAGTTCCTCCCTAACCCAACTCAAGTGCAACTTGGACAGTTTGGATGGGAAACCGGAAATTCATCCCTGGTTAGGCACCTATGTCTCTAACAGACACAGGTAACCTGTAAACGGTTCATCTTCCAGACCCATGCTTACACATGTCAGAGATTTGAGACAGTACAGTTTTGTACCTACCATAAATGTAGATGTTCGAGTGTACACCCTGCTGCAGTCATCACACTTGGGTTATCCTGTCGTCAGGTGGTCCCGCAGTTGGCCAGAATTCCAAAGTCTTGGTCCGGCGTCGGTTGCTGTCGCTTCTTCCCTGACGTCAGTGCGCCAGGGGTATATATAATGCATCTGACGCCATTTTCTTCAGTTTTTCTTGCCCCAGATGTCAGGTGCCCCCAAAAAGGTGGTCAGAAATTAGTACCAAATTAAGTAATTTTTTGCACAAACACAAAATCCCTCCAGCTATAAGCAAATACATCAGGAAGGTATTGTAGAGATTTAGCCAGTTAGATCAGAGGGGATGGAGGGAGGGTAACCTGGACTGCAGCAGGGTGTACACTTGAACATCTATATTTATGGTAGGTACAAAACTGTACTATGTTCATCGTGTTACCCTGCTGCAGTCATCACACTTGGGTAGAATCCCAAAGCTAAGGATGGGTGGAGGAGTTATAGAGGGTTAGAGGAGGCTAGAAGGCCCTGCAGAACTGCAGTGGCAAAGCCAGCCCTAGTCTTAGAGTAAAGTGGTAAGTGATAGTGTGTTTGGTAAAGGTGTGTACTGAACTCCAAGTTGCAGCTTCCAAAATCTCCTTGGTTGGTACCCCCCTGAGGAAGGCTGTAGATGTAGCTGTTGCCCTGGTAGAGTGGGGCCTAATGGTAGTAGGAACTGGTTTTCCATGATGGGTATAGCAAAAACGAATGCAATGTCCTATCCATTTGGAAATGGTTTGTTTTGATATAGCCTTCCCTTGTGAAGCTGTAGCATAGGATACAAAGAGCTGGTCAGATTTTCTGAAAGCCTTAGTTTTATCCAAGTAGCAACGAAGTTGCCTGTGAATGTCCATGGAATGCAGGAGTCTTTCTCCTTTGTTCTGTGGATTTGGGAAGAAGGTGGGTGGGTAAGTGGATGGTTTGATTTAAAGAGACACTGGAAACCACCTTAGGCATGAAGGAAGGATTAGTTCGTAGAGTAACTGTCTTGATGGAAAATGAGGAAAGGTTCCACCGCCATTAGTGCCTGCAGCTCTGAGACTCTTCTAGCTGAAGTTATTGCTAGCAGCAGGGCAGTCTTCCATGATAGGAACTGTAGATCTGCAGAGAAAGCTGGTTCAAAGGGAGGTAGCGTAAGTTTTTCCAGAACAAAATTGAGGTCCCATGTTGGTGTAGGTGCTCTCCTGGGGGGCCTAATGTTTTTTGCCCCTCTGAGGAACTGCCTTAGAAGTGGATGTGAAAATAAGGGTGGATCTGTGTTGTAGTGGGCTTAAATAGCTGATGCATGGATTTTAATGGAAGAGAAAGAAAGTCCTTTGTGCAACATCTCAGTTAAATACTGTAGAATCTGAGGCATGTGAGGCTGAAGTGTGTTTTGGCCTTTAGCTTGGCTCCAGGCACAAAACCTTTTCCATTTGTCCGAATAGGCCTTCCTGGTGCTGGGCCTCCTAGCTTCCAGAATAACATCCATAACTGCTTGGGAAAGAGGAGCTGGCTGGATGCTTAGGTGATTTGCCATGCAGCCAGATTTAAGGTTTTGAGCTGGCTGTGAAGAATCTGATTGTTTTGCTGTGTGAGCAAATGGGCAATTTGTGGTAAAATCCAAGGTGGGCCCTGGGCCATATTCCTCAATAGTGGGTACCAGTGCTGGCGTGGCCAGCCTGGGGCTATGAGTATCAGTCGTGGTCTCTCCTTTCTGACTTTCAGAAGCACCTTTGTGAGGAGAGGCAATGGAGGGAAGGCATATACTGTCAGCTTTTTCCAAATGAATGAGAGTGCGTCCACTTTCCAAGTTTGATGGTGAAGTGTCCTTGTACAAAATTTTGTTAGTTGATAGTTTTGAGGACTGGCAAACAGGTCTATGTTTGGAAGGCCCCATTTTTGAGTTATCATTGCAAATACTTGTGGATCCAGTTTCCACTCATGGGGATCCATGATGTTTCTGCTGAGGTCATCTGCCAATGTGTTCTTTTTTCCTGGCAGGAATTGAGCTTGTAACTGAACTTGGTAAGCCAGAGCTGTGTTCCACAAGGTCATTGCTTGCCTGCATAGAGGGTAGGAGTGTGTACCCCCTTGTTTGTTTATGTACCACATTACTGTGGTGTTGCCCGTCCTTACCGTACGTTGTCCTGGATGTAATAAATTCTTGAAGGCTGTCAGAGCATTCTGTACAGCTAGCATCTCTTTTTGATTGATGTGCAGATTCCTTATGATCTGCAGTCCATACGTCTTGAACGCACTGTCCTGCCATGTGTGCCCCCCAGGCGTAGTCCGATGCATCTGTTGTCATAGTTTGCCTGGCTGGGGGCAAGGTGAAAGGCTGACCCTTGTTGAGGTGACATAACTGTGACCACCATAGAAACTCTTGTTGTGGGCAGGGAATGAGAGATATCACTGTGTCCAAGCTGTGGCTGTGTTGAGACATACGCTTTTTAGGTACCATTGTAATTTCCTCATATGCAGCTTTGCAAATGGTATTAGTAGTATGCAAGATGCCATGAAGCCCAAGGCCTGCAGAATTTTTCTTGCAGGTAGTTGGGTCTTTGTTGCCATTGTTTTGAAATATTGAGTCAGTTGTAGTTGTTTGTCTGGCGTCAGATAAGCCTTCTGGGCCGTTGTATTCAAGCTGGCACCCAGGAATGTCATATTCTGTGAGGGTACTAGTTTTGATTTCTTTTAGTTTACTGTGTACCCCATGCAACTTAGAAGATGTTTTCCAAAAGCCAGATGTTGTAAGAGGATGTCCTTGCTTTCTGCTTGGATGAGGCAGTTGTCCAGGTATGGGTATATTTGAATTCCTCTTTGTCTGCAGTATGCAATTACTGGTGCCAGGCATTTTGTGAAGACCCTGGGCGCAGTAGATAAGCCAAAGGGCAGTGCAGAGAATTGGCAGTAGATAAGCCAAAGGGCAGTGCAGAGAATTGGTAATGGGTTGAACCTGCAATGAAACTGAGGTATCTTCTGCAACTTTGTCTGATAGGGACATGCAGGTATGCCTCCTTGAGGTCCAACGTTACTAGCCATGCTTTCTTGCCCAACATGGGAAGAAGCTGCTGTAGTGTTAGCAACTTGAATTTGGGTACTTGTAAGAAGGTGTTTAGAATTGAAAGGTCCAGAATTGGTCTCCAGGCATTGTCCTTTCTAGGAACTAGAAAGTCTTGAGTAAAATCCTTGGCCTTGATCTCGAGTAGGTACCAGATGAATGGCTCTCATGTCCATGAGAGCTGTAATTTGTTTTTGTGCCTCTGCCCATTGTGGCAGGTTTGGCATTCTTCTTTTCATTGGCAAGGTGTGAAAATGGAATCTGTATCCTCGTGAAATTATGTCTAGGACCCATTTGTCCTTTGTGACAATGTGCCAGTTGTCTGAAAAAAGTGTGAGTTTTCCTCCCAAGGGGGCTGCCAAGAGAGTGTTACTTGGCCAGATGAGGTGCAAGTCATTGAGTTTGCATTATGGTAGTTTGGGACCTGTCTTCTCCTCCCTTCTGTGTTGCAGTGCCCCATTGGCGAGGTTTGTACTGGGCTTGTGGTTGTCCTCTGCCTCTTGGGCGTCTGTATTTACCCCTCTGTGGTCTGTCAGAAGCTGGAAAGGACCAATTTTTTGTTGGCCAGTTTCTGCTGAAATGAGGGGGCTGTACCTGTAGGAAATCTTTGACTGTCTGCATAGATTTTGCCTTATCCTCCATTTTCTTTAAGACTTCTTCTGCTTTAATTCCAAAAAGAACATCCTGTTGTAAGGGAGCATCTAGAAGCTTTGCTTTAACATGATCAGGCAGAGTTTGTTACTTTAACCAAGCATGCCTACGTATAAAAGACCCAGTGACAGCTGCTCTGCAGGAAGCCTCCAAAGAATCAAACCCACATTGTAAAGTATGTTTGCCCACCTGTTCAGTTGCATGCAACAGATCCTGCATTTCTTTCAATTCAGACTGTTGAGGGAGTGTGCTCATTTTTTGTTTTAACTGAGACATTAGAAATTGCTGGTATTTTAGCATGTGAAACTGGCAATTTAGTGCCCTCATAGCTAGAGTGGCTGAGGTGTAAACCTTTTTCCCCTACCTGTCTAGTGCTCTGGAGTCCCTTTCAGATGGTACAGGATTATTTGCCATAGAAGCCTTAGCCCCTTTGGGACCCTGGGAGATAGTCTATGGATCAGCAACAGGGCTTTTGTAAAGAAATTTGTGGGAATCAGGCACTCTAAAGTATCTGTCAGGTTTGGCCGGAGCAGGAGGCAGGGAATCTGGGTTCAAACTGGATTCTAAGTAAACATCATCCACAATGTCTAAAACTGGGGGATGGCAAGTGGTCTGTGTTGGGGGAGTAAAAGAAACTCTCTGAGCCTTTTCTTTGAGTCAGAGTAATCCTGACCTTCCCAGTGAAAATGTTCCCTCATAGTGTGTAAAGTTTCCCCAAAGGAGTAGTCTTCAGGAGGAGAAGCTGAGGGAATAGAATCCTCAGCATCAGAATCTTCATAAGGGAAGAAGGAGTAATCATGGTCCTCAGAGGAGCCTGAGGAAATAGACACTTGTTCAGAGGAGGCATAATCTTCCTCTTGTCTAGGCCTTTTGTTGGGTGGGGGTTGGGAACCCCTGATTAAAGAGATCAAATCTTCAGCCATTTTGAGCATCTGTTTCTTAGGCATGGGGCCTTGAACTGGAGACTGAAGTGCAGTCTTTTTAGGTTTAATAGGAGTCTTAGACTTAGGATACGTTTTTATGGTGAGCGTCGTCGGTCTGAAGACGCCTTCAGAAACCGAAGGTGTTTCTGCAGCACCGACATCTTTTTCAGCAGTGTTGTTGGAAGGGGCTAAACAAAATTGCTGCGTCGGCCTAGTACTTTCCGTCAAAAGCTCCGAAGCGGTCTCGGGTTCCAGATCTGCGGTAGTCAAGGGCTGCGTTGGAGCCACACTGAAGACCAGTGAACCGGAGACCGGACCAGCCGAGGCCTCGGAGTCTGGCTTGGGTCTAGGCTGCCTGTCCTTATCCTTGCGTTTTTTGTGCACGCCGGTAGTCGGTTGCTCCAACGGCATAGTGTAGTTAAATTTTCTACCGAAGTAGTGTCATGCGAAATCAAAGTGTCTTTTTATAGTACGCTTATTAAACCTAGTACAAAAACGACAACCAGTGACGTCGTGGTCTGGGCCTAGACAAGATATGCAGTAAGAATGAAAATCCTTATGAGGTATTTGCTTCCCACAAGAAATACAATTGTTAACTTTTTCTGACATTGGTCTGTGGCAAGAAAAGTTTCCCCAGTGGGGTACTTAGCTTTATTGAAGACTTCGGATCTGAAATTCAACTTCGAAAATCTCAGGAGTCGGCCGACCGGCACTTGCGAACTGCTTCTGCTTCGGGCACCGCGCGGCAAGAAAGACTGAAGAAAATGGAGTCGGATGCATTATATATACCCCTGGCGCACTGACGTCAGGGAAGAAGTGACAGCAACTGACGCCAGACCAAGACTTTAGAATTCCGGCTGACTGCGGGACTGCCTGATGACAGGATAACCCAAGTGTGATGACTGCAACAGGGTAACACGATGAACATGCATGGCTACGCTTAAAAAAGCCATTGTGGTCGTTAGCCTAGTAAACACCAATAAACCTATGAATTTGTTGGGGTTGTGTCAAGGCCATGGTTTCTTAGGCCCTCTTAATATGGCAGCCCAAACTGAGTCCGAAAAACATTCAATTAAGTGCAAATGAAGGCAGTCCTCTGAGCTGGTCTTCAAAAATGCTTCTTCCATTTTTATGGAGACTAATCAGGGACAAAAGCCAAGCCAAAGATGCTACCGAGAAATCCTTTACTGGGGCCACAGAAGCTGTTAACCTGGCAAGGAAACACATGGTGAACCTGTTCCTGCAGATCCTCTGCCTCAATGGCTAGCACCTTGGTAAACACTAGAGCGCCAAATAACAGCACTTTCACTGAAATTGATGGACCTCTAAACTGAAAAGAGGGAACTTCTTTACTGAACCCAGATGCTTGTACCAAAAAATGTCCTACTGTGGCACAGCCAGCACTCACTGATATGTTATTGGCTAGAATCTCAAGTATAAGATATGATGTAAGGGTTGGAAGCCTGCCTTTATTTTAAGAAAAAAAAAATACATAAACGAAAGGAAAAAAGAATAGTTGTGTACACTCACCATAAATGTAGATGTTCGACTGTATTCATTGTTGCAGGCATTACATTTGGGTAGTCTGCTTGCAGGTTGCCCTCAGTCGGCCTGATTAACAAAGTCTTGGGTCCTGCATCAGTTGCTGTCCCTTCTTCCATGACGTCAGGTCGTCAGGGGTATAAAACATGCAGTCGATGCCATTACATCAGTTTTTCTTGCCGCAGATGTCAGGTGCCCCCCTAATGGGAAGCAATTAAACATAAAAGCACAAAGATATAGGTTGGTACTAGGCTATCAGCCCTAGGGCCTATACAAGCCTAGCCATAACAATTCCTTGGCTATTTCTTCCCACACTATTTACTTACCTGGACCCCTATCTAGCAGGGCGACTGACGTGATCCCCGAGATGAATTTCTTTTCTCCCATCCAATCGTCAAGGTTCCTTTTGAAGTGGGCCAAAGAGGCACTCTGCTTGACATGTATGGGTAATCTATTCCAGAGTCTGGGGAGTCTCTGGGTCGATACCTCCAACAAAAAAGCAAATACACCAAAAATGCTTTTAAGCATAGTAAAGGAAAGTAGAGGTATAGCCAAAAGTTGTTAGGGGACTGGAGGGAGGGTAACCAGCACTGCAACAGTGAATACACTCGAACATCTACATTTATAGTAAGTGTACACAATTCTACTATGTTCTTCGTGTTTCACTGTTGCAGTCATTACATTCAGGTAGACTCCCAAAGCTATGATTGGGAGGAGGAGTTTAGATAGCATTACGGCCAGCTATAAGGCCCTGCAGACTGCAGTGGCAAAGCCAGCTCTGGACTTAGAGAAAATTGGCAAATGATAATGCTTGGTGAAAGTATATACAGAACTCCAGGTAGCAGCTTCTAGGATGTCCCTGGTAGGGACGCCTCTGAGAAAGGCTATAAAGGTAGATGCAGCCCAGGTGAAGTGAGGTCTGATCTCCTGGGGGATAGGTTTTCCATGGTGCTTATAGCAGAAATGAATGCAATGGCTTATCCATTTAGAAATGGTTTGCTTTAAAATAGCCTTCCCCTCTGCCCCTGCAGCAAATGCTACCAGCAGTTGATCAGATTTCCTTTGAGGTTTAGTCCTGTCCAAGTAGAATCTAAGTTGTATGTGCACATCTAAGGAATGCAGTATCCGTTCCCCTTTATTCTGTGGATTGGGAAAGAAGGTTGGCAAATGAATGGACTGATTAAGAGCCACACTGGATACCACCTTGGACATGAAGGATGGATTGGTTCTGAGGGACACCCTGTCCGCATGAAAGATGATGAAAGGCTCCACTGCCATAAGGGCCTGTAATTCAGATACCCTTCTAGCTGAAGTGATTGCTAAAAGGAAAGCTGTTTTCCAAGAAAGAAATTTTAAGTCTGCAGTAGCAGCTGGCTCGAAAAAAGGTAGAGTGATTTTCTCCAAGACAAAGTTAAGGTCCCAGGCTGGGGTAGGAGCTCTCCTGGGTGGTCTCAAAATTTTGGCCCCTCTGAGGAACTGCTTGAGCAGTGAATGAGAGAAGAGGGTAGGCTATGTGTTATAATGAGCTGAAATGGCTGATGCATGGATTTTAATAGAGGAAAATGACAGGCCCTTGTAAAGCATCTCAGTTAAGTACTGTAAAATCTGAGGTAAATTGGGCGCTGCTGTGCTCATCCCTTGAGAATGGTTCCACGCACAGAATCTTTTCCATTTTTCAGCATAAGATTTTCTAGTACTAGGCCTCCTTGCCTCTAAGATGATATCCATCACAGGATTGCCGAGGGATGTTAAAGGAGAGATTAAGTAATTTTTCTACTTGTGCAGGTCCATGAAGTTTCTGCTTAGTCCGTCTGCCAGTGTGTTTAATTTTCCTGGCAGGAATTGAATTGTATGTGCACTTGGCAGCTGAAGGCTGTGTTCCACAGTGCAATGGCTAGTCTGCAGAGGGGGGAGGAATGTGTACCCCGCTTGTTTGGTGTTGTCCATCTTTACCATTAGTTGTCCTGAAAGAATGTGGTCCTTGAAGGATGTCAGAGCATTCTGTACAGCTAACATTTCTTTTTGATTGATATGCATGTGCATTTGACTTGGGTTCCATTTGCCCTGAATGCACTTCCCTGCCAGGTGAGCACCCCATGCATAAACTGATGCATCTGTTGTTAGGGTTTGGGTGGTGTAAAAGGTAGTCTCTTGTTTTGGTGGCAGGCCTCTGCCCACCAAAGGAACTCTAGGTGTAGGCAAGGTATGATAGGAATAATTGTTTCTAGGTTTTGAGAATGTTGACACCATAGGCTTTTAGATACCACTGTCATTTCCTCATATGCAGTCTTGCATATGGAATTAGAAGAATGCACGAGGCCATGAACCCCAAGGCTTCCAGTATTTGTCTTGCAGATAAGTAGGTTTTTTGTGGCCACTTGTTTGAAGTAGGTTGTCAAATGAATTTGCTTTTCTGGCATGAGGTAAGCCATCTGGCAAGTTGTATTCAAGCTTGCTCCCAGGAATATAATTTGTTGACAGGATACCAGTTGTGATTTCTTTTCGTTTATGGTGTACCCCAGACAAGTTAGAACCCTTTTTACAAAGGCCAGATGATTCAGAAGTATGTCCTGGCTTTCTGCCTGAATTAGACAATCATCCAGGTATGGGTATATTTGTATATTTCTTTGCCTGAAAAATGCAATAACTGGAGCTAGGCACTTTATGAATACCCTGGGTGCAGTAGATAAGCCAAAGGGCAGTGCAAAGAACTGAGAGTGTGTGTAACCTGCTTTGAAGCGTAGGTATCTTCTGCAAGATTCTCTGATTGGGATGTGCAGGTATGCTTCTTGGCGAAGAAGAAGTGGGATTGTCAAAGAGATGAAGAAAGTAGACAAGAGTATAAGGAGATGAGGTGCATGGCAAAGAGAGAGGTGGCGAAGGCTAAGGATAAGGCGTATGAAGAGTTGTATAAAAGGTTGGACACTAAGGAGGGAGAAAAGAACCTGTACCGATTGGCTAGACAGAGGGACCGAGCTACTAAAGAAGTGTAGCAGGTAAGGGTGATAAAGGATAATGAGGGAAACATACTCACAAGCGAGGAGAGTGTGTTGAGCAGATGGAAAGAGCACTTTGAGGGGTTGATGAATGAAGAGAATGAGAGGGAGAGAAGGTTGGATGATGTGCGGATAGTGAATCATGAAGTGCAATGGATTAGCAAGGAGGAAGTAAGGATAGCTATGAAGAGGATGAAGAACTTAAAGGCTATTGGTCCAGATGACGTACCTGTGGAAGCATGGAGGTATTTTGTTGAAATGGCAGTGGAGTTTTTAACTAGATTGTTTAATGAAATCTTGGAAAGTGACAGGATGCCTGAGGAATGGAGAAAAAGTGTTTTGGTACCAATTTTTAAGAATAAGGGTGGTGTGCAGAGCTGTAGTAACTACAGAGGGATTAAACTGATCAGTCACAGCATGAAGTTATGGGAAAGAGTAGTGGAAGCTAGGTTAAGAAGGGATGTGATGATTAGTGATCAGCAGTATGGTTTCATGCCAGGAAAGAGCACTACAGATGCGATGTTTGCTCTGAGAGTGTTGATGGAGAAGTACAGAGAAGGTCAGGAGGAGTTGAATTGTGTCTTTGTGGATTTAGAGAAAGCATATGACAGGGTGCCTAGAGAGGAGTTGTAGTATTGTATGAGAAAGTCGGGAGTGTCAGAGAAGTATGTAAGAGTGGTACAGGATATGTACGAGGGTAGTGTGACAGCGGTGAGGTCTGCGGTGGGAGTGACGGATGCGTTTAAGGTGGAGGTGGGATTACATCAAGGATCAGCTCTGAGCCCTTTCTTATTTGCAATGGTGATGGACAGGTTGACAGACGAGATCAGACAGGAGTCCCCGTGGTCTATGATGTTTACAGATGACAATGTGATCTGTAGTGAGAGTAGGGAACAGGTGGAGGAGACCCTGGAGAGGTGGAGATATGCTCTAGAGAGAAGAGGAATGAAGGTCAGCAGGACTAAGACAGAATATATGTGTGTGAATGAGAGGGAGGACAGAGGAATGGTGAGGATGCAGGGAGTAGAGGTGGCGAAGGTGAATGAGTTTAAGTACTTGGGATCAACAGTTCAGAGTAATGGTGAGTGTGGAAGAGAGGTAAAGAAGAGAGTACAGGCAGGATGGAGTGGGTGGAGAAGAGTGTCAGGAGTGATTTGTGACAGATGAGTACCAGCAAGAGTGAAAGAGAAGGTCTACAAGAGGGTAGTGAGACCAGCTATGTTATACGGGTTGGAGACAGTGGCATTGACAAAAAAGCAGGAGTCAGAGCTTGACGTGGCAGAGTTGAAGATGTTAAGATTTGCACTGGGTGTGACGAGGATGGACAGGATTAGGAATAAGTATATTAGAGGGTCAGCCCAGGTTGGAAGGTTTGGTTTGGATATGCGCTGAGGAGGGATGCAGAGTATATTGGGAAAAAGATGCTAAGGATTAAGCTGCCAGGTAACAGGAAAAGAGGAAGGCCTAAGATAAGGTTTATGGATGTGGTGAGAGAGGACATGCAGGTGGTTGGTGTGACAGAGCAAGATGCAGAGGACAGGAAGAAGTGGAAACAGTTGATCTGCTGTGGCGACCCCTAACGGGAGCAGCCGAAAGAAGAAGAAGAGGTTGTTGTGACTTTCGGCTTTTCCCAGTTAGGGGTCGCCACAGCGGAACTCTGGTCCGCTAATGACTGGCAGTAGATTTTTATGTGCCAAGTTGCCAGCCCTGATGCACAGCCTTCAATGAAGGTACGCCCATTCACGCATGTCTCCAGACAGAAGACGCTCTAGCTGAGAATCGAACGGGACAACGTCTTACTGTTAGGCGACAACGCTACTTCTTTTAAATCCAGTGTTGTCAACCAGGCATCTTTGCCTAACATAGGAAGTAATTGTTGAAGAGTCAGCATCTTGACTTTTGGAATCTCCAAAAAGGTGTTTAGAGTAGACAGGTCCAGGATAGGACGCCATGAATTGTCTTTTCTGGGTACCAGGAAAAGTCTCGAGTAGAAACCTTGTCCCTTTTTCTCTTCTGGTACCAGTTGATTAGTCCCCATGCTTAATAGAGAAAGTACTTGTTTTTGGGCCTCTGCCCACTGATTTGAGGGTAGGTCCGGCCACCCACTTGTTGTTGGCAACGTGTGGAAGTGAAATCTGTAACCCTGGGACACTATATTTAAAACCCATTTATCATGGGTAATGAGTTCCCAATTCTTGGTATGAATAGCAATTTTTTCCCCCAAAGGGGCAGTCAGATGATAAGTGCTTGGAAATTTTAAAAGGAAGTCATTGAGACAGTTTACCATAGGGGGGAGTCGTATTATTCCCAGACTTGGAAGTGGAGGCCCCCCACTGCTTAGTTCTGTGAGTCCCCTGGGACTGAAACCTGGGTTTTTTGCTGTGTCTGGGTTTGGCTTGAGAAGACCTGGAAGGGGCTGGAAAGGAACAATTCTTAGAGGGCCAGTGCCTACTAAATCTAGGAGGCTGAACTTGTAAAAAATCTTTAACAGTTTGTACAGATTTAGCTTTATCTTCTATCTTTTTAAGAACTTCCTCAGCCTTGTTGCCAAACAAGTGGTCCTGATTTAAAAGAGCATCCAACAATTTAGCTTTAACATGATCAGGCAAAGATGGCTCCTTAAGCCAAGTATGCCTTCTGAGCACAGAACCAGTAACAGCAGCCCTGCAAGAGGCCTCAAATGAATCAAAACCACACTGCAAAGTATGTTTTCCCACTTGTTTGGCAGAATGCATTAAATCCTGTAATTCTTTATTTTCCACCAAGTCAGAAATTAACATAATTTTCTGTTTAAGCAGTCCAATAACATGCTGCTGATATTTTAACATATGAAACTGGCAGTTTAAAGCCCTAATGGCCAAGGTTGCAGAAGTGTAAACCTTCTTACTCCATCTATCCAGCACCCTGGAGTCTCTATCAGAAGGGGTAGGATTTTTGGCAGTAGAAGCATTAATGCCCTTGGACCCCTGTGAAATAGTCTCTGGATCTGCAATAGGATTTTTGCAAAGGAACTTGTGGGACTCAGGGACCCTCTAGTATCTGTCAGATTTTCTGGGAGTAGGAGGTAAGGAATCAGGGGCCAAACTAGATTCCAAGAAACATCATCAACAATGTCTAGTACAGGAGGAATAGCTAAAGGCCTATGCTGAGGTAGGAGAAGGAAATCCCTAAGCCTCTTTTTTGAATCAGAAAAATCATGACTTTCCCAGTGGAAATGCCCCCTTAGAGCATGTAAGGTTTCCTCAGAAGAAAAATCCTCAGGAGGGGAAGCAGAGGGAATAGAGTCCTCTGCATCAGAATCCTCATAAGCAGGTAAGGACAAATCCAGGTCATCAGAAGAGTCAGAAAAAACAGAATCCTGATCAGAAGATTCATAATCAACCTCAGTCCTAGGCCTCTTAGAAGGGGGGAGGGGGTTGGCTACCCCTGATTAGTTATTAGATCTTCATCCAGTCTTATCATTTGTTTTTTAGGCATAGAGGCCTGAGCATGTGGCCTGGGCGTCGGTTCTTTAGACATGCATCAAGATTTAGGCCTAAGTAATGAAGGAGGCATTGATTTAATATGCAAGTCCGTAGGCCTGAATACACCCTCAGAAGCCAGTGCCTGCACAGCGGCTCCGGACCCATCCAAGTTAGAGACATCCGTGGGTTCCATAGTTGAAACATCTCGCGGCATACCGGACTCCAAATGGGTCTCAGTAGAGGCCTGCGAATCAGAATAGTGGGTATCAGGGGCTGCAAAAATGCCTCACTGAGTACTGGCGAACTGGCGACTGGCTTAGGAGAAGTGTCGTCTGCAGTTTTGGACCTCGGTGGCCTGTCTCTGTCTTTATCTTTGTGTTTTTTCGGAATCCCAGTAGTCGGATGGCTAACTGACAACATTTCTGGATAATTAAACCGAGAACCGAAATATTTAGAGGCAAAAATATACCAACAACGGATAGTGCGCTGATTAAATAAAGCACAAAACCGACAGCAAGGTACGTCGTGGTCAAAGCCTAGGCAAGGAATACAGTACGAATGAAAATCTTTAGGAAGTATTTGCTTTCCACAAGTAATGCAATTATTAACTTTTACTGACATCGGTAAGGAGCAAGAAAAAGTTTCCCCAATGGGGTACTTAGCTTTAGTTGAGGACTTCGGTTCTGAAACTCAAAAACGAAAATTTCAGGAGTCGGCCAACCGGCACTTGCGAACTGCTTCTGCTTCGGGCAGTGCAGAGCAAGAAAGACTGATGTAATGGCATCGGCTACATGTTTTATACCCCTGACGACCTGACGTCATGGAAGAAGGGACAGCAACCGACGCAGGACCCAAGACTTTGTTAATCAGGCCGAGTGAGGGCAATCTGCAAACAGATTACCCAAATGTAATGACTGCAACAGTGAAACACGAAGAACATCAGTAGTAAAACCTCTTTCATACCTCGGAAGTAGGGACAGTCTCTACAGTCACGCTAAGAAGTAGAGTCGCTATGTGTCCTAAGACCTTTGTGGAGAAGACTTGATCCCTGAACAGAGCTCTCTGGGAGGGAGGTTAACAGCTTTAAGACTCAACCAAAGTTGGTCACATCTAAAACTTAATGACCCTCCAAGACAGGACTAGCTAATGAAGTGAACCTTCACTGGGATTCTTGGATGATATTCAGGACTGAAGTGATGGATCTGAGAGGCTGCCCTCTTCACAAATTTATCTGGCACAAATGTGTGTACTGGGGGGGGGGGGGGGGCAGGTAACAGTATCATATGACTAAAGCTTGCCTTATTCTAGGAAAGTGAATTTTCTTTCTAGAGAACTTGGTGGACCTGGAAAAAAGCAGAAATGGCCATAAGGGGCATTATAAAAATGCTCAACAACTGTTAAGGCCTGATTTCTCTTTCCAAGTTTCTGGCAAGCCTGCCTAAAATTAAACTCTCCCCTGAAAAAGGTTTCCATGATGGCTTGTCCAATCACATAAGTATCATTCTGTGCAGCCACATACCTAGTATGCTGCCTTATCCTTTGTGCCCCATAGTCAAAAATACAGCAAGCTTCAAAAAAGTCCTCTGAAAAGGCAATGGATACTAACTAAAGTCAAGAACACCTGCTAGCTCCTCCAGTATCTGATTCACTATGAACCACTGTCACCTGAAAATCTAAGACAGTTGTGACAACAATACATGCAGAAGAGGAATGAGGTTTAAAAGAGGCACAAAATGAATGAGCTACATAATGGTTTACTGACAATAACTGGATATATTATAAGTGATGTTTAATGTTTGCAGCTACGGCTGTGTCAGCAGGGTTTGTAATGTATAATATGTGCAACTGAGACTGAGTCAATATGGTTTATTTTCATTTATATAAATGTAAGATTGTTCCACCTAAAGAAAACCATATCCCCTCGAGCCACACGCTCTAGGGATCTAAACCTCACCACAACAATAAATAGGACGTGCTGGAGGGATAGTTTCCTGTCCCAGAAACTTCCCATGATCTGGAACAAGAGTCCAATCTACATTATGCAGAGCTCCTCACTAACACTCTTCAAGAGAAACCTTGACAAGTGGATGGGAAACAGAAAGTTTACCCTGGGGATCACTTCAATGGCTCTGCTGGACAGAGGCACAGGGAACTAATCTAAGGGGGCGGCGATAGCCAGCACATTCTGGCGAGGCTTATAAATCCCTTCGGGAAGATAGCCTAGTACCTACTTATGAACGTATGAGCCTATTATAATTTAATAAAGATGATTCTTGTTAATAAAAAAAAAATAAATAAAAGACAACTAGTTTAGAAAGAAATCATAGCCTTAAAGTCGAAGAGGAAGCCACCTACTTACCCACCATATTTAAGGCCTTAGACCCAGACTTCTCTTACAAGGTAAAAAGGTGTCAAGTCATTGCACTGTGATCTATTCTGAATCAAAAAAAAAATGTTTATATATATATATATATATATATATATATATATATTCACACACACACACACACACACACACACACACACACACACACACACACACACACACACACACACACACACAGTAGAGAGTTGATTGTCCGAACGTCGATTATTCAATATATCAATTATCCGAATGCAGCCTTTCAAAGTTTTTGGGTAGGAAAAATCATAAATTCTGAATATGTAAACTTTATACGTATTCAATTGTACATGTTTTTTGAGTATGTAGTGTGAACATATTCTTCACTGTCTTCTGGAATCACTGAATGGCTAAAAAGTATATTCCCTGCATGCAAAAAAAAAAAAAAAACAAGATCTTAGAAGTTTTTTTTATCTGATTCAATGAATGATTATCCAAACTACCCCTAGGTTAATCGACTCTCTACTATATATATATATATATATATATATATATATATATATATATATATATATATATATATATATATAGCTCTATAAAAAGCAGTCAGCCCAGGATATCATTCTGCATACTGGAGGCTTATATTGGGCAACCGCCTGCTTGGAAGCAGAATCCATAGATTTCAAGGCTACATGATTGCATGTATTAGGTCAGGCACCATGGGAGGGATGACCCACAGTCCTCATCCCTTTTGCCCAGATGCAACAGAGACATTCATGTGGCAAAGGCAGGAAAGGCAAACAAGTCAGAAGCCATTCCATGGAGGATTTCATCAAGCTGATTCTATCCCCCAAAGAAGGGGTCATCGTGGAGTGGGAAAGGAGGTGTAGGAAATGGAGGACTCCTCGGGCCTCTTCCAAATCAGACTCAGGGGCCTCTTTCTTCATCTGAATTCACTTTTCAAGAAAAATGGGAAGAAGGCAGAGCTGTCCTCGACCCAGTTCCAGAGTGGGACAGCCCACAGTCACTTGATGTGTAAGGGCCTGAATCTGCTGCAGGCAAATGCTGGGAGTTGGGTAAAACTGCCTACGTGTTTGAAGTAGTGCTCACCTGCAGCAAAACTATGTCTAGAAAGACCTGCAGTAGCAAGACACTGACATCAGCCACTGCTCCCTATGACTGCATTCTTACATCAACAAGCACAGGCTCTGCCAAACAAAGATGATGGACATTTAAATTCTGGGTCAGTCCAACAGGTCTTGTATGCAATGAAGTGCCCATGAAAGTATCTTCTAACCTGCCTGATGTGTCCTGCAGGACTTGAGAAAAGGCCTGTTGAGCCTGTTGAGAATGGGGCATTTGGACTAAGCCATGGTCCAAATTTCTCCCATTCCTGTGGTGCCTGCCCTGTATCCGATGTGTGATGAAATGGGACCCAATAATATGTAGCTCAAGAAAAGACAGCTCAATGGCTTTCAGGTATCCTGTCTGAAAATCTTGTAATTGTACATTAACTAAATTATGCCACATGATGAGAGTTCTTTAATAAAAAATACTTTTATTGAGACAGACTCCATGTGCCAGGCTGCATAAGACATTTTAATAAATTCTAGTCTCCCTTTTAAGTTCCTCCTTATAAATAAATCTCTGCATGAACACCTACCAAAGCCAGAGGGGGTCGTACCACTTTATAATATTTGCTTCAGGCTCTAGATGACCTGCTTGTTGGCGGGTAAGGTGTTTGTCAATGCAGCTGTTGACCCGGGTTTAAGTAGCAGAATAGATGCTGGAAGAGACAGAGGAGCAGAAAGCCAAAGGTCAAACGTTTTTCTCTGAGGTGGGAATGGTGATGGACAGTGGAAGAATAACAATGAAAACATGAACAAAAGACAGTGCGTAATCATGTATTAGCACTGCATGCAAGGGGGCATGATGCAATGCATTTCACTGCACGCTTATGCAGCATAGACAGACAGGATTTAAGAAAGAAGTTACCCATCTACAATACTGGAGTTCCCATATCCCAGCAGCCAAGGATGTCTTCCACCTGCCTGCACTCAAGTGGCGGAAATCAGTGAAGGACCATGTTGGACTAGGGATGACAGTGTCAAAAGGGGTCAAGTAGAATTCCAATGTTCCAATGGTGGCCTAGAACATAAGATTGCCTCAGGCTGTCCGCACTCAACATACCACTATAATGAATGCTGTAAAATCGCCAGATGATCTTTGCAGCTCACAGAATGCTTAACTCTACATTCTACTGCAACAACAGATGTGTCTGCGTCTTAAAATAGACTCTTCTTTCTACACAACGTCCTAGGCTACTGAGTCCTACAATAAGATACTTCTGCACATTTCAACTAATACTTCCAAGACAGCTTGGTGTTATGTAGACAAACTGCACAACAAATGATGAGCACAACGCTATTCAATACAGAAAAAAATGAATACCCACCAGTTCATATAACAAGAAAAAAAATGAAAAATCAAACCTAGTGTCAAATTATTAATTCATTTTTGTCATAGGTTCATAGGTTCATACTAGGCTATCTGCCCAAGGGCATTTATAAGCCTAGCCCATAGTTATGTGGCTTTCGCTACCCCTTTAATTTGAATAAAACTATGCCTATTATTTTGCTGTGCCTCTGTCAAGCAGTGACACTGAAGTAATCCCTGGGGTATATCTGCGATCCCCCATCCATTGGTCAAGATTCCTCTTGAACAAGGCCAGCGAGGTGCTCTGCCTCACATGTACCGGGATTTTGTTCCACAGCATAGGGAGTCTCTGGGTGATGAATCTGTCCCTCCAGCACGTTGTATTAATAACCGTGTCAAGGTTTAAGTCTCCCGCCCTTGTGGTTCTGAGGGATCTAGATTTTTTGAGGTGAAGCATATTCATCAAATCTGGGTTTGACATGGCCTTATATGTCAGGCACAGGTCACCTCTGAGCAAGCGGTATGAGACTGAATAGAGCTGGAGTTCTTTCAGTCGGGCAGCATAAGACATATTTTTGAGACCCTTTATCCTTTTGGTGAGGAACTTTTGGGGCCTTTCCAGCTGCTGCAGGTGTCGGATCAGATACATTCCGAATGGGGCATTGTACTCAATCATAGGTCTAATGAGTGATGAGTACAGGGGGATGATGACCTCCCTTGATCTAGATGTGAATTCCTTCATGATCAGGTGGGCAATGTAGAAGGTTTTCCTAACTACTTTAGCAACATGAGTGTCAAACGAAAGGCTACTGTCAACCTGGGTCACCAGATCCCTGATGACTTCTTCTGTGCTCAGTGGATTGCCACCTATATGGTAGCTAGGGGTAACCTTGTTTTTCCCGAAGGGTATGACTATGCATTTCTTGGCGCTTAACTTTAGGCCATGGCTCTGGCACCAGTTATCCGTTTCTGTGAGGCCCTTCTGAAGGATATCTGTGTCAGATGTGTTTTCGACTATGGCGCCCAGTTTGCAGTCATCTGCAAACTTTGTCAGCCATAACCCTCCTGTGTTTGCTTGTACTTCAGAAAAGTAGATGCCGAACAAGAGTGGACCCAGGACTGAGCCCTGTGGGACACCACTTGTGACAGGCTTTGAGTCTGACATGGCTCCAGCAACTCTGACCCTGTGGGTTCTGTCACTTAGCCAGTTTGCAACCCATCTTGTGATGTATGGGTTTACATTCAAGCTGATGAGTTTTTCGATGATACCTGAGTGGGGTATTGTGTCAAAGGCCTTTGCCAGATCGAGGTAGGCTGTATAGACTGCCATTCCCTCATCAATGGCCTTGGTGACTGTCTCGAAAAAGTCAACCAAGTTTAAAAGGCATGATCTGCCTTTGACAAAGCCAAACTGGGTTGGATCCAAAGTCTGCAAGTTCCCTATGTCTTTATTTATGAGTTCCATTATGATCCTCTCCATGGCTTTGCAGATAAGACTTGTCAAGCTAATGGGACGTTAATTTCCAGGGTCGGTGGAGGCACCGCCCTTGTGAAGTGGAACCACAGTCGCCGTGCGCCACTCCTTGGGTACGTATCCTGAGGTGAGGCTAAGATTAAACAGCTGTCCTAACTGCGGGTTTAATTCCTCAGTGAGTTCGTGGAGCACACAGCCGGGGACACCATCCGGTCCCATGGATGCTGTGTTTTTTGCCTTGGAGAGAGCAGTTCTCACCTGGGCGTTGGAGATGTTTGGGGGGCTACAATCCTCAGGTATAGATATCTCTCCTTTTGGGGGGGAGAGGGGGGGAAGTCTGCACTGAACCTGTCAGCCAGTATGTTGGCAATGTGTGTAGGTTCAGTAATCTTCACATCATTTTGAACTAATTCTGAGCATATCTGGGAATTTCCTCCAAGGTTTCTAACATAGCTAAAGAAGGCCTTATGATTGTCTTTTGAGTCCTTGGCGATTTTTCTCTCAAAATTTGCCTTGGATGATTTTATGAGAGCTCTTAGTTTTTTACTTATAATGATCAAAGGTGTCTTACCTTTCAAGGATTTTGCTCTATCTTGTAGTAGCTTCCTCCTTTTGTTGTAGAGCTTGTTTATGGCTGGGGTCCACCAGACTGGACGCTTGCCTTTGGTACAAAGAGTCTTAGTTTTGTTTGGGATTGCCTGATCCATGCAGTCCTGTAGGTGCTGGTAGAAGGCATTTGTAAGTGATTCAGCGGTTTGAGTAATGTTTACCACTGGCTCAGGGGCCTTAAAGGAGACCACACTAGTTTTAGAAGTGTGAAGTCGGCTTTTGAGAAGTTTTTCACTGTGGTCTTTTTATTTCAGGTGGGGCGGGATGAGGACCTCCAGCGAGATTAGTTTATGATCTGATCTCACCAGTGAGGGGTATACTTCCGGTGTTGAACATTGTGATCCCATGTTCGTGATGATGAGATCAAGTATGTTTTCTCCTCTTGTGGGGATGGTGACTAGTTGTTCCATGGCATTTGAGTTTATGATCTCCAGGAACCTTTGGGCTAGAGTGTTTGGGCTTGAGTAGTGTTCCCAGTCTATATTAGGGTAGTTGAAGTCACCTAGTATGATGGTGTTTGGAGATACATTTATCCCTCCAATGTTTTCAGGAAGGCCATGTGAGGTTCCTGAGTTTGAGAGGGTGGCCTGTAACATGCTACAAATTGCAGAGCAGTCTTGCCTATGGTTAATTGCACCTGGATGGTCTCAGATGCATCGTGCGTTGCCACCAACCTTGAGGTGTGGGTGTCCTTTATGAATATGGACACCCCCCCTCCTTTCTTGGTGTTGTCCAGATTTTGGGGCCGGAACGCATGATATGAGGTGAAACCTGATAGTGCTGGGTTGCTCTCAGGAGCCTTGAACCAGGTTTCTGTCACAGCACAGACATCGATGTTCTCCATACTGAGAAGGGCCTCGAGTGCGTGCATCTTGAGATTGAGACTTCTGGCATTGAGCAGCATTACCCTTATTTTTTTCCTTTTTTGTGTTCTAGGGTGGTAGGTTTAGAATTTGAGTCTTGCCTAAAAAAGGCACTATAGGGGTGGCAAGAGCCTTTGCCAATATCCGGAAGCCTAGGGGTGACAGGTGCAAGCTGTCCCTTGCGAAGTAGCGTGGCTTGTCCAGCATGTCATCCCAGGCAGACAGACATTGGATCCCCTTTGACTGACACCAGAATTTAAGCCAATTATTAAAGCTGATCATCTTATCACTGTATTATGGCATCATTCTAGGTGAAGGTAGGATACTGCTCAAGGTCAGGGTCATACCTGCCTGGGCTACATAATCAGAGAGCTCCTCAATGTCTCTTTTCATGTAGTCCAAGGAGGTACGCCTCAGGTCGCTGACACCAGCGTGGACAATGACTGAGTCGACTTGTACCTGCTGTTGAGAGACCTGAGTGCTTGCGTTATGTGGCGGATTCTAGCCCGACAGGCAGCTTACTGTGACCTTCTCCTTACTCAGTCTGGTGAGCGGGACGCCAGTGTGTCTGACTATGGAGTCACCTATGACAAGTATGTTTGGTGTTGTATTTGGCCTTAAGGGCAGTGACTGCTTTGCACACTGATTTTGTTGTTTATGTGTTGTTTGTGTGGTGTATTGAGTTTGCAGTTGCTTGGGTGTCTGCTTTGGAGGCCTATGCTGTTTAGGTAAATTTTACTCAGAGCCTCCGAGTATGTCTTAGTGTGTTTATGTGTTTGATTCAGTGGTGTGGTTGAGTTATGTGAGACTGGTATTGTGGTGTGTGTAGTTGCCTTCTCCTCCTGCCTGGTCTTGCCAGTCCTGAGTTGAGAGAGCTCAGCCTCTAGTCTGGCTAAATAGCTGCATCTCTCACAAGTGTTAGTGTTACGTGGGAGGAGGAGAGGGTTGTCCGTGTACATGAGGCAATTGTAACATTGTCTCAGAATTCCCAGATTCACCAACTGGGCAGGAGAGGACGCCAGCATCTGACCCTTCAACATGCTAGAAAGAATTATGAGTTGGTATGAGACAGAAAAGTAGTGGGCTTAGCAGGGAAGTGGGCACTCCTGGGGGGTTTTGCTAGTGAGAGATTTGTATAATATAGGAGTGCTTGACCTGCAAAGAGAATGCTTATAAGACAAGTGCTGAGCTTTTTGAGAAGAAAAAGCTATTTGGAACAAGTGCTGCACTTTTTAGTGAAGGTGTAAACTGTTTAGGTTCCTAACAGAGCAGTTCTAAGGGAAAAATTAAAGAAAAGACTTTCTGGAGCCAGAAAGAGTTTAACCTTGTTTAACCGGCGCTGCCCGATGCTGCTCTAGTGGCAACTCCGTGCTAAAGCACGTTAAAGCGTGCGTGATAGCAGGGGCTGGAAAGAAGCAGGAATAGACCCAAAACGGACAATAAAACTACAGTTTCAAGTCAGTAACCACCTCTACGGGGGGCAGGGAAGCTGCTCAATGTTATTCACTGCCACTGATCAACAGAGAGACCCTCCTTCAGCCCAAGCAAAAATGGCCTCACAGAAACTTTCAAACAGTTCAGGAACAGCAAGCCTGTAACTGAACTTTTTTAACTCTCAGAAAAGTGGGAAAAAACAAGATTTTTTTGTTTTTGGTTTTACAGAGATAGCAGAGGTTCACAAGTAATATCAAGTTATAACAGTGCAGTAAATGACCCCACACAAGAGTGCTAGGTCAAGGACAGAAAATATGCAAGTTTTAAGAAAAAACAATTTAAAATTAAGTGCAAACAGGAAATTCAGCAAACAGCTTTTGGTTGTGCTCTAAATACAGCTACTAATACAGAAATCAAGTTTAACAAGCCAGAAAATGCTCAAGCTAGGCAGCTATGCAGAAAAACTTAGCAAATAAACAGAGAAAAAATACTTAAAATCTCAAAAGTGGCTCCCTTCTTCTCTCAGCGTTTTTTCCTCTTGGAGGGTGCTTCACCAACAGCCAACAAGCCTGAAAAGACGCCCAAACCACGAGGCAACTAGGTTTTAAGAGAGGAAGATGAAGGAGTTTTGGATTGCAAACTCATTCCTGCTATTCTAAAACTCCCAAATCGTTACTGCTCAGAGTAATGAGACTTCTCCAAGATATTGCAATCTTCCAATTAATATATACTAGCACAGAACCACATGTTTTGTTTTGTACTGTATATTAGTTTTTGTACTTCTGAATGCCAAATACTAGTGTGATAGCCTTCTGTCGTGCACCCAGGCAGTACAAAACAATTATCCTTAATAACCAGCACATTCAGTACATTACAAACAAAACAGCTGCTTCTTGAAAAATGCACAATTGCCTGCTTTATTAACTGAGGGAGGTGCTAGCTCTTACCTGCTTTATTAACTGAGGGGGGTGCTAGCTCTTACCTGCTTTATTAACTGTGGGACGTGCTAGCTCTTATCTCCTTTATTAACTGAGGGGGGTGCTAGCTCTTACCTGCTTTATTAACTGTGGGAGGTGCTAGCTCTTACTTGCTTTATTAACTGAGGGAGGTGCTAGTTCTTACCTGCTTTATTAACTGAGGGAGGTGCTAGCTCTTACCTGCTTTATTAACTGAGGGAGGTGCTAGCTCTTACCTGCTTTATTAACTGAGGGAGGTGCTAGTTCTTACCTGCTTTATTAACGGAGGGAGGTGCTAGCTCTTACCTGCTTTATTAACTGAGGGAGGTGCTAGTTCTTACCTGCTTTATTAACTGAGTGAGGTGCTAGCTCTTACCTGCTTTATTAACTGAGGGAGGTGCTAGCTCTTACCTGCTTTATTAACTGAGGGAGGTGCTAGCTCTTACCTGCTTTATTAACAGAGGGGGGTGCTAGTTCTTACCTGCTTTATTAACTGAGGGAGGTGCTAGTTCTTACCTGCTTTATTAACTGAGGGAGGTGCTAGCTCTTACCTGCTTTATTAACTGAAGGAGGTGCTAGTTCTTACCTGCTTAATTAACTGAAGGAGGTTCTAGCTCTTACCTACTTTATTAACTGAGGGAGGTGCTAGCTCTTGCCTGCTTTACTAACTGAGGGAGGTGCTAGCTCTTGCCTGCTTTACTAACTGAGGGAGGTGCTAGCTCTTATCTGCTTTATTAACTGAGTGAGGTGCTAGTTCGTACCTGCTTTATTAACTGAGGGAGGTGCTAGCTCTTACCTACCTTATTAACTGGGTACACTCCTGCCACCAATTAAAGATACTCTGATTAACCCCAAATAAAGCTCTGCTGTCCTAGTAGGATTTTTCTGAAATTTACTCAGTTGCCTGCTACAGCAAAAGCTATGGTTCACACAGAGCTTACAAAGCATCAAAGGGATCTCATTGTTGAAAGGTATCAGTCAGGAGAAGGGTACAAAAAAAAAATTTCAACAGCATTGGATATACCATGGAACACAGTGAAGAAAGTCGTCAAACAGTGGAGAAAATAAGGGACAACAGTGACATTGCAAAGAACTGGACATCCCTCCAAAATTGATGAAAAGACAAGACGAAAACTGGTCGGGAGGCTGCCAAGAGACCTACAGTAACACTGAAGGAGCTACAGGAATTTCTGGCAAGTACTGGTTGGGTACTACATGTGATAACAATTTCCTGTATTCTCCTTATGTCTGGACTATGGGGTAGGGTTGCAAGATGGAAGCCTTTTCTTACACAGAAAAACATCCAGGCCCTGCTAAAATTTGCAAAACAATACATCAAGTCTCCCAAAAGCATGTGGGAAAATGTGTTATGGTCTGATGAGACCAAGGTTGAACTTTTTTGGCCACAATTCCAAAAGGTACGTTTGGAGCAAAAACACCTCCTGGTATCACCAAAAGAACACCATTCCCATGGTGAAGTATGTTGGTGGCAGTATCATGCTTTGGGGTTGCTTTTCTTTAGCTGGAACTGGGGGCTTTAGTCATGGTGGAGGGGAATTATGAACAGCACCAAATACCAGTCACTTTTCGCCCACAACCTTCAGGTGTCTGCTAGAAAGCTAAAGATGAAGAGGGATTTCACCTTTCAACACGACAATGACTCCAAGCATACATCCAAATCAACAAAAGAATGGCTTCACCAGAAGAAAATTAAAGTTTTGGAATGGCCCAGCCAGAGCCAGACCTAAATCCAATAGAAAATCTGTGGGGTGACCTGAAGAGGGCTGTGCACAAGAGATGCCCTCGCAATCTGACAGATTTGGAGTGCTTTTGCAACGAAGAGTCGGCAAATATTGCCAAGTCAAGATGTGCTATGCTGATAGACTTCTACCCAAGAAGACTGAATGCTGTAATTAAATCAAAAGGTGTTTCAACAAAGTATTACTTTAAGGGTGTGTGCATTTATGCAACCAACTTATTGTACGTTTTTTATTTTTTATATTTTTCCCCTAACAGATTTGTTTGTTTTTCAATTGAATTGTACAGGTTATAGATCACATTAATGGTGGAAAAAGTTTTGAAATGATTTATTGTGGTCTCATTTTTTATATCACAAAAAATCTGGCATTTTAACAGGGGTGTGTACACTTTTTATATCCACTGTATATTACTGCCCTGCTGCCACACCCCAGTCTGTTATCTTCCACATGTGGAAACAAAAAACAGAAGACAAAATTACCCTGTACTTGTGAACACCAAGGGAATTCTTGTATAGTCCACACTTGTAAATTATCCACACTCAAATGGCTGCTGTAGACAAAATCCAGGATAAAATCAGTTATGTTGGATGCTAAAAAAATGTCCACAAAGAGGTCCTATGCAACAAACTAAAGTTTTGTTGATTTTCTTTTAAATTCATTCATAGATTCACTTTATTAGCCATTAGGACACTATACCTTTAACTAATTGAAGCACAGAACTGTAACCTAGCAACGGCACCTTTTTGGCGCCAAAACCAGTATTTAAACCTTTTTTTTTGTCAGAATCTGTTTGTCTGAAGAAGTCCCACTATTAGTGGGACGAAAAGCACTTCACAGTATTGGTTCAATAAAGCTTTTGGAGAAATCTTTTTTACTACTTGATTCATATGGATATTTTGTCGCATAGGACCTCTTTGTGGACATTTCTTTAGCATCTAACATAACTGATTTTATCCTGGATTTTGTCTACAGCAGCCATTTGAGTGTGGAGAATTTACAAGTGTGGACTATACAAGAATTCCCTTGGCGTTCACAAGTACAGGGTAATTTTGTCTTCTGGTTGTACCTTCCACATGTACCAAACAAATGCAAGTATCCCTTCCCCAATTTACCTCCTTCTGCACTGTATGGCATGCACCTGCTACTTCTGTTCTTTTCCTCTCAGTCTATGACGGCTCTCTCTTCTTCTTGCCAGTAATCCAGTACCATCCCTCAATTATACAGTCAGACACCCCTTTCTCTGCTTTTATTACTGTCATGAACTGCTTGATACAACTCTAGTCAGACAGATCCTATTTAATGTCCATACTTCGACTGTCACAATATGTAATCTTCACAAAATACGGCATGGTACAATATTCACAGTCTAATCATTTGCATGTTATGACTACTAATATGCAGTTCTTGTACCACTGAACTGTATGGTTTTCTATCACTCTGATGACAACAGAACATATCAGCACCCACTGTAATTGCTTGCGGAACAAGCCACAAATAAAGACATACATAAACACATTCTGTATCTTCAAACAAGCTAAATAATCAGGGTCAAAGATAGGTGGAAGCATTTTCATTTTGCTTCTCCAGTGTGACACATTCTGTGACAACACTATTGTGTTACAATACCCTTAACATCCGCAGAGTCAACAGCTTGGGAAAACAAATGCAAATGTCTGCACCCATTGTGGTCCACACTCATATAAAGGTATCAGTTTTGTAAAACTCATAACATGAAATACTGCAGAGGAGTAGATTTAATTAGGAATTCAGGTTCCGCAAGTTTGCACTGAGCTTAGATCAGACATAATAAGTGTGCCTCATGATGATCATTAACTACCTGAGAAAAAAGTACTCTTAGGTGCGAGACTGAATTAATGTTTTATCTTTGGAATTCACCAAATTAATATAGTTAGGGCCCTACTATATAATGAAAGGAACTCAATGTACCTTATTATACTATGGAAATGAAGTCTGTACCTTTCTATTTTTTTCTTTTTCAGAAAACTAAAATTTCCAATATTTCAAAAAATCTTTTTTCTTTTTAGTGATATGAATGTATTCTGCCTTAAAACTTTTTTCCAGTTTTTCCTGTAGCACTGTGTCTGTTATCAAGTCCTTTTAAATTACTCTTTACTAATGGTACACTGTTGTTCTGCTTAGCAATTATCAGTTAATACAGAGTATCAGAAATCTCCCTGAACTTAACAGATCAGCTCAAAACAACCATTTTGAAGAGTCTTAATCCCCATGTATCCTACACATTAGGCTCCTATGTTATTCTATAAACAAAAATTTAATGACAGCTTATAAACTGTCAAACTACTCTTTTATTAAGTATGAAAATCTTATTTGGTTATTACATTAATGGATATGTTTTTTCTGCGCTGTTATTTTATGAGTGCTGCTTAATGACATGTTCTATTACATCATCAGTTTTTTGTCTGAGATAACACATTATGTTTGTCCCAAAGCTTGAACTACATTTAAGCAGTACCACCTGGCGAACTCTTACTTCCATTTCAGTGTAACCTTGTACTTGCATCTATTTTGCCTCAAAGCATCTATTTATACCACCTGTTAAGTCTGTTCAGAAAAAGGTGATTCAGAAAATACAGTTCAGTACAAAATTAATTGCAGTAAACAGGTGTTGAGAAAAAAAAAGCAGTTTCTAGATACTCAACTATACATACAAGTACATCTTAAAAAACAGTAAGGTGTTTCACATTCTGCACAAAACGTGCAACAGACGGTTCTTTTAAAAAAAAAAACACCTTTAATGAATTATCACTCATGACAGGCAAATATATATTTATACAAAATTAATCAAACTGTATTAACAAGTTCACATTTACAAACATTATACTTACATACATTGCGCTATACCATATAACCTAAGGAACATTTCATAAATTATTCAATTCCTGTCCCTTTTCTTTTTTAAACAAGAAACATCTTTATTAAACCATCACTTACGACGTAGGCAATCATACATTTATATAAATGAAAACAAACCACACCAACACAATCCTAGTTGTATTTTACATCACAAACCATACTGAAACATTCCCAGTTGCAAACATTACACAACACTTATAATCTACCCAATCATTTTCAGTCAAACACTACATAGCTCATTTACGTCCTGCCGCCTTTAAAACTCATTCCTCCCTTGTACATACTGTCCCCACAATTCCCATTTTTCCTATGTAGTTTGTTCCTACCCTTTTCTAAAGACCTCAATTCCAGTTGTTTTATCTCTTACTATATTCACTAGTTCTAGTACAGTTAATTTAGAACTTGCTTTCCATTTTCTAGTAATTCTTTTTTTTTTGGCAGCCATCATAATTAAGACACAGCAAGATCTTACCATGTCTAGGCAGTTCTGATTCTGTATCATAACACGGAAAAATCATCTCCTTCATCACACCAATAACCTGACCCATCATCTCCGACAATGCATCCTGCAGGGAATCTTTAAAGTCCGCCAACTAACTGCACTCCCAGAAAATATGTTCCCAATTACCTCTTTCTTCCCTGTTACACCTCCAACATTTGATGCCTACCTGAGGAAAAATTCTCTGGAGTCTACATGGGGTATAAAAATATCTATGTAAATATTTCCAAGCAAAAATCCTAAATTTTCTTAGCTTTAGCTGCATATTTGGAAAACGTACATACATCCTCCCAATGTTTCTTTGTAAATTGCTTATTCAATCTCTCTTCCCAATCCTTTCTAACCTCTTCTGATTGATTCTTATAGTTACTGTGACGATATGAGGTAGTGCCAGCTGTGCTAGGGGGAATAGGGCAGTTCATGTGTAACATATGCCAGCATAGTTAGCTGGACTTCTGTAAAGAATTATATGTCATTTAAATATCAAACTGATTCGTAAAGCTGCTTGTGTTAAAAAATGTATCAACAGTGGGTCCTGCTGGAAAGAAAAGAAATATACATGTGTGTCAGGCTGTACTGTTGTAACGGATGAAATGTACATATTTTAACAGAGGATACTGGAAAGGAAAGGGTTAAGCTCAGCCCACCTGATCTTAAGAAAAAAACTGAAATTAAATGATTTGGTTTAGGCCATAAAGATTCTATCTCACAAATTTGAATGTAGCCAGTGATGCAATGTCTATGAAAAGCCTTTCTGCAGGAAGGGTGGAAGTGTTAGAATTGTTTTATGGCTTCCAGATGCTGTATTAAGCCATAACAAAGTTCTGTGTGTGCATTGTGACAGATCTGTACCAGATCCTGGTTCAATTTCTAGTGAGGGGGGTAGTGTGGGAACCACAGAGTCAGGTGACCAGATGTGATATTATTCTGTAGCCAGTACTGAGCTTGTATTTAGAAACTAGTGAGAGATGAGATGGATGCACTCTGTTTTTTGGGACTTGACAACAAAGACACTCACTCATTTCATCTTGCCTTGTTTTAGAAAGTAAAGGATGGAACAGTAATTCTTCAGTCAAGAAAATATAGGGAGAGTAGCTGTTTTTTTTCTGTATCTGTCCAAGTCTTTCTATCTATGTTTTTTTTTCTTTTTATATTTCCTGTGACTGAAATGCTGGTGTTTATTGTGAATAGATATTCAGTATTGTTATTTTTTTATTATTATTAAATATATTTAAACCTTTCATTATGGCTGGTATTTTTGAAAATACTTTAACTTTTGAGAGTACTTACATTTATTTAGTGGAACTGTGGCTCCACGCTCCTGAAAGTCTTGCTGCTTGGTTAAACATCACCATTTGTAGAAGTATTAATTTTACTAAGAGTAATTGGGTACCCTAGTAAGAGCCTTAGAGTAGCTGGCTTTGGGTGTTCTGGTGGATGTGTATCTACCTGATAGCCTGGATGGAGGTGGTAAAGCGGGTAAGCTGTGCCAGCCTTTTCCAAGTGTGTGTGTGTGTGTGTATGTGTGTGTGTGTGTGTGTAAATCAAATCTCAGAGTGTGTGTCAGCTACTTTGAACAAGGACACTGAGAGCACTGATTTCACAGAAAGGGTGGTGGAGGACTTAGCTTTCAACACCCAGCTAATAATTCAGCTCTATAGCTGTGTCAGTGGGGAGTCTTATTTCGGGCCTGGAAAGGAAGTCCAGCCCCAGGACTGGAGTGTGAATTCCCTGCGTGCTCTTAAAGGTAACTGTACTTGGAGCAGAGAACTGCATCTGAAAATACTGTGCGTGTCTATTTTTTTCTTAGTGAATGTTCCCCAATGGTGTCAGTGGTGAGGACTGAGACTCCTTGGTCACTGGCCCAGAGGACGGACGTCACATACTGGTGAACATATTAACTGAACATCTGTAGCCTGTAAGCAGTTGTCACTAAAGGTGTGTGTACTTTCAGCAGCCACTAGGTAAACATACAGAGTTTCATTTTCCACAACAGTTTTACTTATTTATTTTTTATAGTTTAGTTTCATCAGAGAAAGCAGGTAAAGATGTCAGCAGAGGACTGTGGCAAGCTGATAGTGAACTGGATGACTAAGGTGTGCAAATCCAAAGGACTGGTGCATGCCAACCTGACTAAAGAAAAATCATTTCAGCCTTAGTCATAGCTGCAGTAGAGACCAGCAACCAGGAGGACAACCAGTCTGGCGATGGAGATGTACAGCCCTCAGAAATAGGACAGATCACCTTTTCCTCAGAGGATTTAAATACCATCTGAAGTTAGAGAGACTTGAACTGAAGGCAAAATGCATGGAATTAGAATGGGCAGAGAGACTACGGCATTTGGAAGCGAAGGAAAATGAGAAGCAGCATTAACATGAGAGGGACATGCTGACTCTTCGAAGGGAACATGAAGGTAATGGGGAAGGGAATAACCGAATCTCACAAACAACAAAGGACAGTAAATTTCTTCCACATTATAAAGGTGATAATTTTGATAGTTTCATTTATATATTTGAAAGAATATGAAAACTGTATAATGCTGACCAAGGCCTCTGGGTACAGTTCCTGACCCCCTTACTCCATGGTAAAGCTATAAATTGTGTTTCTAAATTGTCCGATACTGACTGTTTAAATTATGACAAGGTTAAACAATGTTTACTGGAATGTTTTAAGTTTTACAGCTGAAGTTTGCAAAAAAATTTCTTGAGCACAGACATAAGGCAGATGAAAGTGTATGTGATTATATTGTTGACTTAAGCAGTTATTTTCATAGGTGGGTGAGCGAGTGTCAGGTCACCACTTTTGAAAGGCTGGCAGACCTTTTCTTGAGGGAACATGCCTTTAGCACCTTGCCTGAGGACACGAGAATCTGGTTGGCAGACCAGGAGTGTAACTGCAGATGAGCTGAGAAGAATAGGGGATCTCTACTTGGCAAGCAGGGCACCACTGCACAAGAAGGGGATACCCACTGCACATGGACATAAGGGAACCAATGGTGGGCAGCCTAAACCACCTCAAGAGAGTCCACCAGTAAAAGGGGAAGCCACTAGTTCAGATACACGGCCAGGATTAGGGTTTAGATGTTTTAAATGTATCCAGAGGGCCAGGTAACATAAAAGATATCCACTGAAGCAAGGGGGCGGAGTGAGGAAGCCAGCAAATGGAAACAACAATATGCCAGTGGTAACTTGTTGGGAGACAACAGGGGCACCAATCTATTACCTGAGTTTGTATCCCATCTTAGTGGAAGGAAAACAGGTCACTGCTAAGACAGAGACAACCTCTGACATAACAACAGTGAAGCCTGCAGTGATGAAATAGAAGCAGTACTTGCTTGGGCAGTCCACTCCAGTCAGAGCTTTAGGAGAGACTGCATTCTAAATACCTTTGGACAGGGTTCACCTTGACTGAGAGGGTGGAAAAGGAAGCAAGCAAGTAGGTATGTTTGAGGATATCCCTGCAGATGTCATGATAGGGAACAACTTTGATAATGTAGCACCTTGTGTTCATGCAGTTACACACAGTCAGGTCTGGAGACAGGCATGTGGGTCTAGTAGACTGGGGGAGACACAGACAGACCCCACATCTGAAGCTGGGGTTGGTGATGTGGCTATTTCAGGGAGTGAGTCACTCTGTAACAGTGAGCCCGAAGGTGAGCCACAGCTGCTTATAGGTACTGATGTCCCTTCAACAAATTGACTGCAAGAGCAAAGGCGAGTGGTGGTACCCAGGATGACAATGAGGCACCACTGTCAGAAGATACCAGACTTCCTGCAGAAGGGGAGCTGGGAAGACTCACAAAGGTAGAGTTGAGACAGTTTCAGTTCTCAGACTCTACATTATGAGGCTTGAAGGAAGTAGCTAAGGAGGCAACCGAATCTCAAGGAAAAGGGTGGGGTCTGTTTACTGGAACAAAGGGTGATGGTATAGAGAGTGGACTCCTGAGGTTGGGCTAGAGGTTGAGGTAATACAACAGTTGGTAGTGCCCAGAGCTACTGCTGGCAATTCTAGACACAGCCCATGACAATCCTTTTACAGGTCATATAGGTATAAAAAATACCAAGAGACGTACTACGCAAAACTTTTATTGACCTGGGGATGGCAAGGGATGTAAAAAGTACTGCAGAATCTGTGAGCACTGCCAAAGAGTAGGCAACGCAGGAGACAATGTCAAAGCTCCTTTTGCTGTCACTGCCTGTGACTGTGGAGCTATTTCAGAGGGTAGCTATGGATATTGTGTGGCCCCCGAGTATCCCAAGTTTGACAGGAAAGTAATATATCTTAGTAGTAGTAGATTATACCACTAGATACCCTGAGGCGGTGGGTCAGTCCTCCACCGATGCAGAGAAGGTGGCAAACTTTGTTAGATATCTTCAGCAGGGTAGGTTTCCAGAGAGAAATACTGACTGACAGAGGTGTCAATTTCATGTCAGACCTGCTGGCTTGTCTGTGGGACTTCTTAATAGTCTTGTAGAGAGGTTAAACTCTACACTGAAGACCATGCTAAAGGCATTTGCAGACCAGTTTAAGAGAGTCTGGGACAAATATTTGCCCTATCTGCTGTTTGCATACAGACAGGTACCCCAGTAATCCACAGGGTTTTCAATGTTTGAGTTGCTGTATGTGCATAGGGTGAGGGGGCCCTTGGATTTGAATTGTGATGAGTGGGAGGGTGAGTGTGAATCCCACAAGGAGTCTGTTGAGGCATATGTCCTAAATCTCAGGACAAGGTTTAGGAAGCTCATGGGCTTGGCCCAGGAGAACCTGGCAGGAGCCGAACAGCAGAAAAGGTCTGGTATGACAGGAATGCTCAAGCCCGAGATTATGCTGTGGGACAGCAGGCTATGGTACTCATTCCTGTCGAACGCAATAAGCTGTAGGCAGCTTGGGAAGGGCCCTTTGAAGTGGTAAGGAAGGTCAGTGATGTTAACTACATGGTAAAACTGCTAGGCAGGAGGCAGGGGCACAAACGGTACCATGTTAATATGATGAAGCCATACCATGATACGGAGGGCCCTTGTGCTGAGTATTTGCAGTGGGTGGCAAGAGGAGTCTGAGGGGGATCTGTTGACTGATCTCATTAGTGAGGCTTGGATTGACAACACAGAGGTAGCAATATACCAGCCGTTATTTCCTACCTAGGTTCGAGAAATCCAAGCAATGTTACAGGAGTTTGGGGACACATTCACTGGGAAACCTGGGTGCACCCACCTAGTGGTGCAGCACCATGTGATTACATGACCTCAAAGACCTATCAAACAGGTCCCTTACAGGGTGCCTGAGCGAGTCAAATAAACGAAGATGAAGGAGATACAGGAAATGTTGAAACTGGGACTAATTATTATTATTTTACATTTGTTGACCAGGATAATCCGACTGGACACATGTGTATTTTCAGCGGAGGCCCGGGGAGAAAAGCTCCAATCATACAGATAATAATACACACAATAAAAGTAAAGCTTGGTTTGCGAAGTATAATAGATAACACACACATTAAAAGACTAGTAAGGTAGGATTTACAGATTGTAATAGTTAAAAGGCCATTAGAGAAAGTCAGTGTTATGTACAGTACAACTGGTATACAATAATAAAGAGGGAAAAAAAATTAAAATATTTAGGATTAGAAAAACACAATAGGCAGAGCATGTACTAGAGCTTAGTTAATAAGGTTGATATAGTCTGGGGGCATCAGGGTGGAATAATCCAAAGTCCTACCTGACATGGTATCTAATGTATAGTAAGATATGCATATAGAAAGTGGTAGGATGTAATAAGGGTAAAAGAGTAGGGTGGGGTGGGAAACACAGAGGGAGTATTGAGTCATGAGTTACACACTCGCCCCTAGAGAGAGGGGTAGAGGCTAAGTAATGTATGGATATTAAACTGGGTAGTTGGGGAGTTAGCCAGGGTTGGAAAATACAGTTGTGTACACTTACCATAAATATAGATGTTTGACTGTATTCACTGTTGCAGTCATCACATTTGGGTTATCTGCCTGCAGATAGCCCTCAGCCGGCCTGAATACCAGAGTCTTCGAATTTCTGCATCGGATGCTGTCGCTTCTTCCTTGACGTTAGGTTGTCAGGGGTATAAAACATGCAGCTGACACCATTGCATCAGTTTTTCTTGCCCCAGATGTCAGGTGCCCCCACAATAGGAAGCAATTAAATGGTATGTTAAAACCACCATCAAAAAAGCAAATAGACAAGAAAAAATAAATATACCAACAAGAAGGAGAGGTAGAGCCAAGAGAAGTCAGGGGGCTGGAGGGAGGGTAACCAGGACTGCAACAGCGAATACACTCGAAAGTCTACATTTATGGTAAGTGTACATAACTGTACTATGTTCTTCGTGTTTCACTGTTGCAGTCATCACATTTGGGTTGTTTCCCAAAGCTAAGGAAGGGAAGAGGAAGTTAAAGAGCATGAGGGCCAGCTATTAATCCCTGCAAGACTGCAGTGGCAAATCCAGCTCTGGATTTAGAAAAGATAGGCAAGTGGTAATGCTTGGTGAAGGTATGTACAAAGCTCCAGGTAGCAGCTTATAGGTTGTCCCTGGTAGGGACCTCTCTGAGAAATGCCGCAAAGGTAGATGCAGCCCTGGTGGAATGTGATCTTATCCCCTGTGGGGTAGGTTTTCCACGGTGCTTGTAGCAGAAATGAATGCAATGGGCTACCCATTTGGAAATGGTTGTTTGAAATGGCCTTCCCCTCTGCCCCTGCAGCTGTTCAGATTTTCTGATAGGCTTAGTCCTGTCCAAATAGAATCTAAGTTGTCTGTGTACATCCAGAGAGTGCAGTATTTGTTCCCCTTTGTTTTGTGGATTAGGGAAAAAAGTAGGCAAATGAATGGAGTGATTGAGGGCCACAGAAGACACCACTTTGGGCATAAAGGAAGGATTTGTCCTGAGGGAAACCCTGTCTACATTGGAAGATAATGAAGGGTTCCACTGCCATGAGGGCCTGTAATTCAGAGACTCTTCTTGCTGAAGTGATGGCTAGAAGGAATGCTGTTTTCCAAGAAAAGAATTTCAACTCTGCTGTAGCAGCTGGTTCAAAGAGGGGAAGAGTGAGCTTTTCCAATACAAAGTTAAGGTCCCAGGCTGGAGTGGGAGCTCTCCTGGGGGGGGGGGTCTTAAATTTTTGGCCCCTCTAAGGAATTGCTTTAGCAAGGGGTGAGAGAAGAGTGGTGGCTCAGTATAATAATGTGCTGAAATGGCAGAGGCATGAATTTTAATTGACGAGAAGGATAGGCCCTTGTGGAGCATTTCTCTTAAGTACCAAAGAGGTCCTCCCATTCGGTTCTCGGTTGGAGCGCCTTCTGTGTGGAGTCTACATGTCCTCCCTGCGGTGTAGTGCCATTCGAAAGACATGCATAAATGGGCGTGCCTTCGTTGAAGGTTGGGCATTGAGCTGGCACCTCGGCACCGTAAAAATCTACTGCCAATCATTAGCAGACCGGAGTTCCGCTGTGGCGACCCCTAACCGGGAAAAGCTGAAAGAAGAACTGTAGAATATGAGGTAAGCTGGGCACCGTTGTACCCATCCCCTGAGCCTGGCTCCAGGAACAGTGTCTTTTCCACTTTTTAGCACAGGATTTTCTAGTACTAGGCCTCCTTGCCTCCAGAATGACATCTAGTACCTGCTTACTGAGGAATGCTAGGGGAGAGTTCAAGGAATTAGCCAGGCTGCAAGGTTCAGGGTTTGAAGCTGAGGGTGCAGAATCTGACCTGACTGCTGGGATAAAAGAGAAGGGGTCTGAGGCAGGTGCCATGCCATGTGAGCCCCCCCATGCATAGTCTGATGCGTCTGTTAGGGTTTGGGCAGCAGGGGGTAGAGTGAAAGGGAGTCCTTTGTTGTGGTAGCAGGCCTCTGCCCACCAGAGGAACTCTGTCTTTATACACGGAATGATAGAAATCATTGTTTCCAGGTCCTGAGAATGTTGACACCATAGCCTTTTTAGATACCACTGGAGTTTCCTCATATGCAGTTTTGCATATGGAATTAGTAGAATGCAAGAGGCCATGAACCCCAGAGCTTGCAGTATTTTCCCTGCAGATAGCTGAGGTTTTGTGGCCAATAGTTTGAAGTAGGTTGCCAAATAAATTTGTTTCTCCGGAGTGAGAAATGCCATCTGGGAAGTTGTGTTCAAGCTTGCTCCCAGGAATACAATCTTTTGGCAGGGCACTTATTGAGATTTCTTTTTCGTTGATGGTGTGCCCCAGTGAGGTCAGAAGTTTCTTTACAAATGCCAAGTGTTGCAATAGCAAGTCCTGGCTTTCTGCCTGAATCAGACAATCATCAAGTATGGGTAAATTTGAATATTTCACTGCCTGCAAAATGCAATGGCTGGAGCTAGACACTTTGTGAACACCCTGGGCACAGTAGATAAGCCAAAGGGAAGTGCCTAGGTGGTCTGCTGTTCCTGGGTTTGAACTGAGAAGGCCTGGAAGGGACCAGTTCTTTGAAGGCCAATGCCTACTGAATCTGGGAGGCTGTACTTGTAGGAAATCTTTAACAGTTTGCATAGATTTAGCTTTTTCCTTCATCCTTTTGAGTACTACTTCTGCTTTGTTGCCAAACAGGCGGTCTTGGTTTAAGGCAGCATCCAGTAATTTAGCTTTAACATGATCTGGCAAGTTTTGTTCCTTAAGCCAAGCATGCCTTCTAAGTACAGACCCAGTGACAGCAGCCCTGCAAGATGATTCTAAAGCGTAAAAACCACATTGCAAAGTATGTTTACCAACTTGTTCTGCAGAATGTATTCAATCTTGCAATTCTTTGTGTTCAGCACAGTCATGAATCAACATCATCTTCTGTCTAAGTAGTCCCATAATATGCTGCTGATACTTTAACATATGAAACTTGCAATTTAAAGCCCTAACGGCCAAAGTAGCAGAGGTGTATACCTTCTTACCCCATCTGGCTCTAGAATCTCTATCAAAACGGGTAGGGTTTCTGGCAGCAGTAGCCTTAATGACATTTGGTCCTTGGGAAATAGTCTCTGGATCCGCAGAAGGATTCTTGAAGAGGAACATGTGAGAGTCAGGTACTCTGTAGTACCAGTCAAGTTTTCTGGGAGCTGGAGGTAAAGTGTCTGGGGTAAGGCTAGATTCCAAGAAATCATCATCTACAATGTCCTGAACAGGAGGGATAGCTAAAGGCCTGTGTTGAGATAAGAGTAAGAATTCCCTAAGTCTCTTTTTGGACTAGGAGTAATCCTGGCTTTCCCAGCGGAAATGCTCCCTAAGAGTGTGCAAGGTTTCACCGAAAGAAAAATCTTCTGGAGGGGAAGCAGAGGGAATGGAATCCACTGCATCAGAATCCTCATAAGTAGATTAGGGCAAATCCTGACAATTAGAAGCAGAAATATCAGATTCCTGGTTAGAAGAATCAGAAAGAAAATCAGTTCTAGGCCTCTTAGAGGGGGAAAGCTGGATTCCCCTGATTAAGGTAATAGGATCTTCAGACATTCTAAGCATTTGATTTTTAGGCATATGGGCCTGAGCCTGCGGTTCAGTCATCTGTTTTCTAGGTGTAGTACGAGTGTTTGGTCTGGATGAAAACGATGACATTGGTTTAATATGAATGTCTGTAGGCCTGAATACACCCTCAGAAGCCAGTGCCTGCACAGTGGCTCCGGACCCATCCAAGGTAGAGACATCCACAGGTTCCATAGTCGAAGAAGCACCTTGTGGCATACCGGACTCCGAATGGGTCTCAGCAGAGGCCTGTGAATCAGAAGTAGTGGGTATCAGGGGCTGCGAAAGCACCTCACTGAGTACTGGCAGACTGGCGACTATCTTAACGGAAGCTTCGTCGGCAGTTTTGGACCTATGCAGTCTGTCTCTGTCTTTATCCTTACGTTTTTTTCAGAAGATCGGTAGTCAGATGGCTAGACAAAGCCATTTTGCAGTGCACAGAACGAGTACGAAAGTAATTAGCTGCAAAAATAGCCCAACGACAAATAGTTTGGGCGCTGAACAAGGCACAAAACTGACAACGAGGGACTTCGTGGTCTGGGCCTAAACAGGGGATGCAGTAAGAATGAAAATCTCTATGAGGTATTTGCTTTTCAAAGGTAAGACAATAGTTAACTTTTACTGATCATCGGGTAGAGCAAGAATAAGGATCCCCGAATGGGTACTTAGCTTTTTTGAAGACTTCGGGTCTGAAACTCGAAAACAAAAATTTCAGGAGTCGGCCGGCCGGCACTTGCGAATTGCTTCTGCTTCGGGCACTGCATGGCAAGAAAGACTGATGTAATGGCATCGGCTGCATGTTTTATACCCCTGACAACCTGACGTCAAGGAACAAGCGACAGCATCCGACGCAGAAATCCTAAGACTCTGGTATTCAGGCCGCCTGAGGGCTACCTGCAGGCAGATAACCCAAATGTGATGACTGCAACAGTGAAACACGAAGAACATCAGGGACATAGCCAGTGTGTTGTAAATAGTAATCCAGGATTCCAGCAGTCCCTGGACATCCCCAGTGGTGCTGGTACTAGAGAATGACGGCAGCACAAGGTTCTGTGTAGAGTACAGAAAACTAAACAGTCACACAGAGTCAAATGCTTACCCCATGCCTACGACAATCAAAGCCTTAGAGCAGCTGGGTGGGGCTAAGTATCTGACCACTACTGATCTGACCAAGGGCTACTGGCAGTTGCCCTTGACTTTGACTGCTAGAGACAGTTCAGCCTTTGCAACTCCTTTCGGAAGATGCCCACTGGGATGAATAATGACCCAGTGACCTTCCAGAGGCTGATAGATTGTATCCCAGCAGAAGCAGGAGGTTATGCCCTTGCTTACCTGAATAATATTGCCATCTACAGCCATTCCTGGTAGCACCTTCAGCATGTTAGGGAGGACCTGGGCAGACTGCAAAAGGCCGGGCTGACCATTAACCCAGTAAGTATCAGGTGGGTATGGCAGAGGTCTCCTACCTGGGACATAGAGTGGGGAGTGGTAAGATAAGGCTAGAACCTGCCAAAGTAGAAGCTATTCATGCATGGCCTACCCCTGTTACCAAAAAGCAGGTGAGGGCATTCTTGGGAACAGCAAGGTACTATAGAAAGTTTGTTCTAAATTATAGTACACCAGCTGTTCCCCTCACAGCCCTGATGAGAAAAAAAAAACAGGCCAGATATGCTTGTGTGGACCCCAACCTGTGAGCAGGCATTCCAAAATCTTTAAGGTGCTTTGGGAACCTGTGCTAGCCAGTCCAGATTACAGTAAATAATTTGTTCTGCAGGTGGATGCTTCGAAACATGGGGTGAGGTCTGTACTCAGCTAGGCTTCCACAGAGGGAGAAAAGCACCTTGTTGTATATCTCAGTCACAGACTTCAACCCAGGGAGGAACATCATGCAGCTGTATAAAAATAATATCTAGCCATAGTATGGGCACTGTAAAAACGTCAGCCTTATCTGTATGGAAGGAAATTCACTGTGGTTACAGACCACAATCTCTTAACATGGCTACACTGAGCCAGCCAGCAATATGCCAAGTTACTAAGGTGGAGCCTAGGGTAGCAGGCATATGACATGACAGTGCAGCACCATACTGGGGTCAGCAGTTCCAATGCAGATGGGCTGTCAAGACAGGGAATGGTTTAATGTGTCCTTTTTTCTCAAGCAATGTTTCTCCACGGTTACTTGAAAAACTAGCTTAAGCCTTGAAAGGGGGGGGGGAGAGAGATGTGATGATGTGAGACAGTGCCAACTGTGCTACAGGGAGTAGGCCAGTGCATGTGCAATATATGCCAGCATAGCTAGCTGCAGTTTTGCAAAGAATTATATGTCATTTGAATATCGAACTGATTTGTGCAGATGATTGTGCTAAAAATGTATTTGTAAAGCTACTCATATTAAAAATGTACCAACAGTGGATCCTGCTGGACAGAAAAGAAATATACATATATGTCAGGCTGTACTGTAACTGCTGAATTGTATATATATTAACAGAGCATTATGGAAGGGAAAGAGCTCAGCCCAGCTAACCTTAAGTAAAACAGCCTGAAATTAAATGATTTGGTTTATGCCATAAAGATTCCATCTCACAGGTATGAATGCAGCCCCAGAAACAATGTCTACGAAAAGCCTTTCTGCAGGAAAGGTGGAAGTGTTGGAATTATTTTACAGCTTCCAGATGCTGTATTAAGCCTTAGCAAAGTCCTGTGTGTGTATTGTGAGAGATCCTGGCTCAATTTCTAGTGAGGGCATAATGTGATAACCACAGAGTCAGGGGACCAGAAGTGATGTCATTCTGCAGCCAGCACTGCAATTGTATTTAGATACAGATGTCATAGATGCACTCTGTCTTTTGGGACATGACAACAAAGACACTTATGCACTTCATCTTTGCCTTGCTTTAGTAAGTAAACTGGGGAACAGTAATTCTTCAGTCAGTTATGAAAATATAGGGAAATTAGCTAAATGTTTTTTCTGTATCTGTCCGAGTCTTTCCATCTGTGCTGTTTTTAATATTTCCTGTGATTGAAACTCTGGCGTTTATTGTGAATAGATATTCAGTAATGTCATTTTTTATTATTTATTATTAAATAAATCTAACCTTTTCATTGTGGCTAGCCTTTTAGAAAATACTTTAACTTCTGAGAGTACTTGTATTTATTTATTGGCATTGTGGCTCCACGTTCCTGAAAGCCTTGCTGCTTGGTTAAGCATCACCATTTGTATAAGTATTAATTTTACTAAGGGCAACTGGGTACCCTGATAAGAGTCTTAGAGTAGCTGGCTTTGGGTGGTCCGATGGCAGTGTATCTACCTTATAGTCTAGGTGGAGGTGTCAAAGCGGGTAAGCTGTGCCAGCCTTTCCCAAGTGTGTGTGTGTGTGTGTGTGTGTGTGTGTGTGTGTGTGTGTGTGTGTGTGTGAGCTACTTTGAACAGGGACACAGAGAGCACTGACTTCACAGAGAAGGTAGTGGAGGACTTGGTTTGGAACATCCAGCTAAAAATTCAGCTATATAGCTGTGTCAGTAGGAAGTCATATTTGGGGCCTGAAGAGGAAGCTCAGTCCTAGGACTGCAGTGTGTGTTTTCTGTATGCTCTTAAAGGAAACTGTACTTGTTGCAGACAGCTGCATCCAAAAACAGTGTGTGTGTGTGTGTGTGTGTGTGTGTGTGTGTGTGTGTATGTGTATGTGTTTGTGTGTGTGTGCACTCACGTGCATCTACTTTTTTCTCAGTGAATGTTCCCCACCAGCATCAGTGGTGAGGATTGAGGTTCCTTGATCACTGGCCCAGAGGAGGGACATCACAGCTATCATGCAATATTTTATATGTTCTACTAATTATTCCTTTTTTAATGGCAGCTTCTGTTCTAGATTCTGCTAAAAACTCTACCAGTGCTGGTCTTTCATTTAGGACCCCCTATTTCTTTCTCTTTGCCTATATTCTGATACTAATCCTTGATAGGGAAGGCAATCTCTAACCTGCAGTCCAAATACATTCTTGGCATCTTCCCATTCTATCTTTTTTCCGTCACTAGTTATTTACTCCTAATACCTTGGTTCCTCTGTCAGTTTTCACCAATAAATTCTAGCCCCTCTTGCCTATTGTCCACATCCCTAATTGTAGTCATCCTTATTGGTACGATCTCCTTTATTCATTCCTGTGTTGGCTTTATGCTACTTTATGGAAATAATATTCTGAATGATTATTGTTATTCTCCTTAAAAGGACAGCATCTGAAATCATCCCAGGCTCTCCTTGCTTCTTGAGATTCCCCCATTTCATCATCATTCCTTATCACTTTAAATTATAGTTTTCTGCCTGTGCCATGTATAGGAACCTTAACCATGTAGCTCTGAGATAACATCTTCAATTTGGGTAATCCCAGTCCGCCCCTGTTCTGCTTGAAGGATCATCTTATCCCACTTGATGCTTGCCATCTTCCCCTCCCAGATAAAGTCATTTAGCTCTTTACTAATTGCTATCCACAACTTCTCCTCTGGTTGATAAAAATATGCCTGACCTGTGTATAAGACTAATGGGACTAAAAACATTTTAACTGTTTGCATATTACTATCCATATCCATATAACAAAGCTTCCATTTTCTCAATTTTTGTATTATCTTTTGTTTAGTCTCTTTTATATAATTTTATTATGTCTCCAATTCATGTGTGGGTAGATAATTCATCACTATTGCCTGTGTTTTAGCTTCATTCATTTTTTATCACCAAAAGATTTGAAACTGTCTCAAAATGTTCCACAACACTGTAATGTCTCTTTGTGGTTTTGTCCGGTATAAAATAATATCATCTGTAAATAGAGACAGTTTTTCTTGACTACCATACCAATCATATCCTTGAATTTCTGAATCCCTTATTTTCTTTGCCAATGGTTCTAAATATAATAAATATAAGAGGACACCCCTGCTTGGTTCCTCTGCTCAAGCAGAAATCATCAAAGATTACCCCACCCACTTTAATTTTCGCCTCTGATCCCTCATATATCCTCCTAATCAAACTTATAATTTTTTTCAGGAAATGCAAATGCTTCCATTGCCCTACTTACCCTGTCAGATGCTTTTCCTGCATCACAACTCAACAACAATGGTATTTTCTTACATTCTGTTTCCGTCTGGATCATCAATATTCTGTTAATGTTGTCAAATCTTTGCCTTGCCTCCACAAAACCACACTGATCCATATCTATCAGTTTTGGCATTGCTTTCACCATTCCTTTAACCATTATAGAAACAAACACTTTAAAATCTAAGCACAACTACAGATAGGGTTTACATAATAATTTTAACATGTTTGTTTGCTTTTATATGTATATATTTTTCATTTTTATTTCATTATGATGTCATTTTTAATACTATGTTATAACGTGACTAACTGAATGTTTAATTGAATGTTTTCTATGTGTTAGATGTGATATAAATAGTAGGTGGGTTAAGTGTATTATTGTCTGATGAAAAAGTATCTGTAACTGCGGAAGTGCTCACAGTAAAAGTTTTGAACTATTTTGCGATCCTAATTTTATGTTGACAGCTTCTGGATTGGTTTGGTTCACTTTTTCGTACTTGGACTTTACATTGTTGTTAAGTGAACCATTTGTCTTATCTGCTATCTACAGTTTTTGGTTTTGTACTTGCTCCTTGGAGTGGATTCGAACAATGGCAGAAGGTGGTATGGATATGCTAGAATTGGACTATAACCCCTTAAGTAATACCGTAAATAGTGAAAATGATTTGAAAGACTTTCTAGTTATCTTAAACATGATGAGAATCCACTTTTTCTGTCTGAAAGCCAGCTGTCCTCTGACGTGGTATAGATGAATGAAAGTAATTCAGTTATGCCATGAAAAGAATTGTTTAAATCAGAGAATGAACTATTCAAACTAAAGAGGCTTCAAATGCAGCGCTACCACTTTGAAGCCTGCCTTAAGTTAAGTATAATACCTCAGAGCTGAGGATTTTAAAAATGCCCACTTATGGAGATAAATACAAACAACTTCTGACTGAGTGGCAGCAACTGAATTTGGATTTAAGTTTCAGTTATCTGAGACTATTTATAGACTTCTTTAAACCTGAGGAGGAGAATCTAATTCAAAGTATTATAATTATATAGACTGATTTGTATAATAGATTTCCCACAAGTACAGTGGATGACAATTTGAATAAAATTCTTGATTCAGTCATATTTGAACGAAAATTATTGCAGCAGAAAACGAGAAAATTTGAGAGGGACAGGGCATATTTTTCATCAGGGTATGTTTTCACTTGTCCAAAAACCATGAAACGGAAGCCAGATGATTTCTCTCAGAGAACAAACGGCCCCATAAGTCATCTATGTGAAGATCACATCATCAGAGATTCTGCAGCATCTGAACCCATGTTGATACATATTCTTAAAATATGGAACATCGTAGATAACAAAGAAAATAAAGAAAACCAAGTGAATACTGGAGCAAGAAAGAGAACAATGATATCTACTTCTCAGGTGTCTCACCAGATTCAACAGGCTGTAAGCCATAACATTATTTCTGCAGATAAACAGTACAATAGTCCGCTGGATAAGCATCACCCTTTATTTTCACTACCTACAGGAGCAGGGGAAGGAAAAAAAGAAAAATGACACCAGACTCCGGGAACAACAAAACCTTAAAACAGATGTGGCAGCAAACAGCCAGAACCTTGATTTGGAATACTTTTTTTCTAGGACTTTAACTGAGAATAAATTTTCACTGCTCCAAAAAGGATTGAATTATATACCATCACAAAAAGCCGAGGTAACTGATACTGTTGTAGATTTAAAATTATTTACTCAAAATGTTATGTTTAAGTTACAGTTTAAAAATCCTGAACATAGCAATATCAATGGTTTCCGGAAACCAAGTACATATATTCCTTTGAATCACCCTATTTTAGAAGCTTTTGAGAGAGTTTGTGAGGATGAAATATTGAAATTATTTGATGAAAGGAAATGTAGGAAACTGTTCAGAAACTTAAGCAGGCATAAAAGTTTAGCCTTAATAGACTTACAAAATGACAATTCCATTGTTATAAGACCAGCAGATAAAGGAGGTCCTACAGTGATCATGGACCATGACTTTTACTTTTGTTCCATGAAACAAATGTTAACCGATCCAAATACATGTGAAAAGGTAACAAGGGATGATGCTGACAGAATGGTGAGAAGGATAAATACTTTAACGGATTGCTTATTATGTCGTAACATACTAGCTTGTCATATATGAACCATTGATACTTGGTTATATAAAAAGAATGTTATGCTACCATAGAAAGTTTGAGAGACCTTTGGATGTACAACAAATAGAAATGTACTTTCCCATGCTCCAAATGTAATTACTGTAGATATATAGACTCTTCGAACAGACAAACATCCAGATACAGGGAAACATATGGAGTTTAGGGTGAATGCAATTTGTAACACATGCCATTTAGTATATTAACATATTGTGAAACAAGCTTATCTTTCTATATAAGTAAAAGAGATAGATGTCTATGCGATCGGATTAGGGAAACCTCTACAACATAAATAATGAGATATGTATGAATGCATTAGCTAAACATGTCATACAGCATAGTCCCTCCCATAGCTTTAAATTCTTGGTAATGGAAGTAATAAAGCCCAATGAACGTGGTGGTGATATTAGGAATATGTCAGAAATCTAGGAAATGAAATGGGTTATCAGAATGAGAGCCAATAGAGGTAGTGGACTGAACAACAAAGTGTCTATAAAACTTGTTCTTAAATCTAAGCACAAATATAGATAGTATTTACATAATAATTTTAACAAGTGTGTTTGCTTTTATGTGTATACATTTTTTATTCATTTTTTTATTATGATGCCGTTTTTAATACTATGTTATGTGATTAACTGAATGTTTAATTGAATGATTTCTATTGGTTAGATGGCATACAAATTGGTGGGTTAAGTGTATTACTGTCTGATGAATCAGTATCTGTAACTGCAAAAGCGCTCACAATACAAGGTTTGAATTATTTTGCGATCTTATGTTGCTAGCTTCTACATTGGTTTGGTTCACTTTATTTTTTCATATTTTTCGTACTTGGACTTTACATTGTTTTATTTTTAAGTGAACCATTTGTCTTGTCTGCTATCTACAATTTTTGGCTTTGTACTTTATAATTATGGTTTACAGTGTTGGTCAAATTAATAGAAATCTGTGTTTTTATTTTTGTTTTTATTGTTGTTTTGCCATATAATTCAATACGAGTATATGAAATGACAAACAATATTTATTTTATTTTATATTTGTTAACTGGGAAAGTCCGACTGGACACAGGTCCATTTTCAGCAGAGGCCCGGGGAGAAAAGCTCCACATGAAATTGTATACAAGTAAACAACAAGAAATATAAAAGAATACATATGCGCACACATGTTAGGCAGAGTCCCTCATTGACTCTCTTCAAGAGGAATCTTGATGAGTGGATGAGAGATAGTAGGTTTACCCTGGGTATCACTTCTGTGTCACTGTTAGACAGAGGCTCAGTATACTAACCTCGAAAAAGGGCATAGCAAAATTCATTTAAAATGGGTGGCGAAAGCCAAACACACTCTGGCTAGGCTTATAAATGCCCTAGGGCAAATAGCCTAGTATGAACCTATGAGAAAATACTTCAATAAATATTTAACAAGTTCTAGTGCCTACAGTACAATATACATGATAATGTTTAAAAAATAAACAGATACATAATGATCAGGGTTTTTTTTTGGAGTGGTGTTTGTTATATACAGTATATGGCAGTGAGTCCTATAAAGGAGACCAAGCTTTTTATTTACTTTCTTGATTGATTGTGATATGTCAATGTCATTTTAGAATATCTATTTCAACGCCTATCAGTTTTGTGTGTATTTTTGGGGTGATATGAGTATTGTCAGTGGAATGAATGGTAAACTCATTATTTGGGGGAGAAGCTCTACCAGGGCTAAAGAGCATTAGTTTGGTTTTTTTGGGGGGTTAAGAATAAGTTTAATGTTAGAGAACCAAGCTTCGGCTAAAGTAAAGTTATTTATATTACATGGCAAAATGTTCTAATATTTTGTGAATGACCCTTTGGCCATTATCAAAGATTTTACTCACTGAAGCATAGAATAAACAAGCTCATGACAATGTTCAATCATAGAATATTGCATGCCCAAGCTGAAATGGGTTCTTCAATTAGACGCTGATTGTTTGTTATGGTCTTTTTCATCATCTCTGACTTCAGAATAGCCCACAATTTCTCTACTGGATTCATATCTAGGTTGTTACCTGGCCATGCTAATATTTCAATATCATAGACCTCAAGGAAACTTGTCACTTGTTGACCTTTGTGACAAGGGGCACAATCAGTCATGAAGATGAAGTCCCCTGTCACAGTAAATCCCTTCTTCTTTGCCCAGTCACACAGCTGAGGGAGCAGACGTTGCTGTACTAAGGTTCTGTACTGTTCATGTTTCCCTAAACAATGTAAAGCCGACCTGTTCTGAAGATGCTCATAACGCTCCACACCATCATTTGAGTGGGGTGCCTGGCACTCTGAACAATACAATTGCCCCTCATCTGCTCTCCAGGTTGTCATCTGACATTTTGTACTTGCTGATCCAAACACTGTATTATGCTCTCATCACTGAAAACAACCCATTTCCAGTCTTCTTCTGACCAGTTTTGAAACTCTTTCGCCCAGCGCAGTCTTTCTGCCTTCATTTGGTTGGACTTTTGTTTCTTCAGAGTTCTGCAAGCTCAAAGCCCAGTGTCCAGTAGTCTCTGTCAAACAGTTCTGGAACTAACTGTAACACCCTGTTGTTTTAGCATCTCCTGCAGCTCTCTACTGGATGCCTTGCGATTCTTATGGCATTCTCTGATCAGATACGAATCATCCTGAGGAGTTGTGGACTGTCTTCCACCACATCTGCCAGAACGTCTGGGCAACAACCTGTATTCAGTTTCTTCCGAATTTGGTTGACAGACAGCTGACTAACTCTGATCTTCTTCGCAATTTCTGATACAGGAACCACCATCTTTGAGCAGAATCTCAACTTTTGCACCCTTTCATAGCATTAAGTCAGCCAATCTACCCATTTTTAAGACTATGGAGCCGAGTCATTATGACATCATTTCTCTTTAAGTAAGTAAGTAACATATAGTAATTTCATGCTAAACAGCTTTTTCTTAAAGAATTAGGAAAATTAAATGATTTTGTGAATTTCTGAAAAAGCCAGACTGAAAACCACTAAAGAAACAAAGAAATGTCTATTATTTGTCAATATTTCTATTAATTTAGCCAACAATGTAGCATTGAAATGGGCATGTATGAAGCTGGATCTGATGTATCTTTACCCTCTTTAGGTATTACAGCTACCACTGCTTTTCTTCCAGGATGTTGACATTTCTCCTCCTCTTAAAATACTGTTAAACAAAACCTTCCAGAGCTTTAGCAGTTTTTTCCCTCCTGGCTTCCAAACTTCCACAGGAATACCATCTATTCCTGGGGACTTTCCTGTAGATTGGTTATACGTCACAATTTTTATCTCATCTTCTCTTATCCTAACCATTAGTAGCGGAGCCTCATCTACCTCTAACCTTGGCATATTTAATTCTTCCATAAACATTTCCATTTGTATCTTTTCTTTATTTCCATATTTCTACAGACTTTCCAGACTTTCATAGACTTTCCAAAATATTTCTAATACCGCTACAGGATCTCTTGTTACCTTCCTTGTTACAGGCTCTCTAAGCTTGGTGACAATCCTTTCTACTTTCTGTTGCCCGAGTCATTGTGCTAAAAGTTTTGTGCTCTAGTGTTGTTATAAAAAAAAAAAACAGTTACTTAACAGCAATCCTTCTAAACACGTGTATATATATATATATATATATATATATATATATATATATATATATATATTATTGAGGTAATCCCTTAATAATATATATATATATATATATATATATATATATATATATATATATATATATATATATATATATTGAGGTAATCCCTTATATATATATATATATATATATATATATATATATATATATATATATATATATATATATATATTTATATATATATATATATTTATATATATACGTGTTTAGAAGGATTGCTGTTAAGCAACTGTTTTTTTTTTTTTTTATAACACTAGAGCACAAAAACTTTTAGCACAATGACTCAGGCAACAGAAATATATTACTGAGGTAATCCCTTCCGCGGTGGTGGTGCTGCGGTAGCATTGTCGCCTCACAGTAAGACACTGTCCGGTTCGAGTCTCAGCTAGTGCGTCTTCTGTGTGGAGACATGTGTGAATGGGCGTACCTTCGTTGAAGGTTGTGCATCAGGGCTGGTAACTCCGCACGTAAAAATCAACTACCAATCATTAGCGGGACTGGAGTTCTGCTGTGGCGACCCCTAACCGGGAAAAGCCGTAAGACGCAAACAATTGAGGTAATCCCTTGTTTTCTGCTTAGCATTCTGCAGTTGATCCTCTTCTTGTCCTATGAGATCACCCCTATTCCACAATACTTTATTTGTCAGTTCCTCTAAATAATTCTTGCTACCTCTTAACCGTAGCTCCCTTTCCTTTATTTCCACTCTATTTTTAAATTCCACCTTAATTATATTCCACTCCCTAGGTATATTTTCAGAAGAAATTTCTATCCTATCGAATAGCTCCTGAATAATCTCCACTACCCATTAACAAAATTCCTCTCTTTTCAACAGCCAGGTGAGAAAGTGCCAGTTTCTCATTTTTATTTCATTACCCTGTGTTTTTATTTTAGTTATTATTGGCGCATGATCTGAAAAAGTTATTGGCTGCATATCAAGGCCTTCAATTAAATGCAAATATTCCTGTGAAATATAATTTTTGTCTAACGTAGCTCAGTTTTTACATCTTGGGGAATAATATTTAAATTCACAACTCCTATTACTAATTTCACATCTTCCATGCCAAATATTTTCATAAATTTCTTCAAAAATATACCCTCCTTTGTTATACTTTCCCTTTTGGTCCTCCCAGATACATCTTCACTGCTGCAAATCAAATTCTAGTCCCCACCTATAACCAATTTCCTTGCTGAAAACTGATTATTTCTCCCAGAATTTTCTTAAGCTCTATTACAGTAGTTTTTGGTGGCATATAAATACATGCCAAAGTAATCCTCCTCCCTTGCCAGTAGCCCCTTAGCAATACAAATATGCTAATATCTTTTTTATCCTCCTCTGTCACTATCGGAGCGCCTCTTGCAATTAATATACGTACTTGTCTTTTCCTTTATCCCAGGTATTCCATTGAATAACCATCCTGAAAAATATTCCTCATCAAATTCACATGTTCAGTTCTTTCCAAGTGCGTCTCCCATAACAAAGCTATTTGCACTCTACATTTTAATACAGTTCTCTACTCTTTCTTTTTTTGTATTTAACTGCGAGACCATCAACATTTAAAGACATTACAGAAAGCATCATTGCATTAAAAAGTTACTATTCCCAACTTTTATGTCAAACACCTTTTTTGTTAAATGTCTAGTTCTAGCTTTTGTGTTACATCCATACACTGTTTGGTCGACTGAACTTTTGTACAGTTGTTTCTTTTCATACTCATTTGAGCCTATGTCACATCTTACAAGGCTTTTTGTTTTACTGAAAACCCTCAAACAAATAAACCCCATAAAAACAGGAACAAATCCCAATACCCAGCTAAAACCTATTAAGTTAATACTAACACACAAAACTATGTACATCATCAAATATTGAAGTTTTATCATCCTAATATGAATGAATGTCCCAAACTGACAGCCACATTCATAGACTGGAGTTAACCTAAAAAAGGTTATCCATGCTAAGACACATGGTACAGCCTGTGCTTCTACTAAGTGCCAACTGGTTTTGTCTCATCTTTATAACTCTCCCAGCTGGGAAAACCCCTGAATGCTTTCAGAAAACATTATCTCCTAGCTAATTTCTCTTTTCTTTATTTTCTCCCCAGCCAATCACGCTCCATCAAACTATAACCATTTTTTTTCTTTATCAGATTGTCTCCATGGAGACATGAGAAACAGACAGCCAATTTCTCATTATCAGATTATTTCCATGGTGACATGAGAACCAGAAAGTCAATTTTTTTATCTGATTGTTTCCATGGATACATGAGGACCAGATACAGAATTGTTACTAAACATACATTCAATATTTTTCATTTACCTATTTTCTCTTAAAATGTGTTACTAAATCAATCCAAGGTCCTTAATCCAGTCATCCCGCATGCAAGAATGAGAAAAGCACATTAATTTTTCTTTTGTCATGCTTTTATAAAAAGGCTTTTTTACACTGCAGTGCCTACATTTCTAAAACTGAACAAGAAAGAGAGGAGAAGAAGGGAGAAAAAAGACAAAAATAACAGTAGCATCTGTTTACAATCCCCAATTATGCTTAAAAATAACTGAGAAAACTTTACTTTATAGCATGCAAAGAAAACCATACACGACAAAAATAGTACTATTAAGAACAAAATTCTTTACCTACAGTTAACTGTCTCCCCTTTCCCCAAAGAATTCTTCCGAACATTACTGACATGAAGTAGGGCATACGCTTTAGAGTCACCAACAAGTCCAACAAATTCTGAAAAAGTCCAATATTTTCAGATTTCCAGATTATCTTGTTCTGTCATATTTCAAAATATAGTTATTGCATCGTAATCCCACATTAAGTTACTGGTTTTATTCATCTCCAGCTTCCAAACCCTGTCTCTACTTCATTTCCCATGTACTCTCAATTCTTCTAGTCAACTCCCATGCTCCCTTCCTTCTAACATTTTCCTTTGAAACACTGGAAAAAAAGGTTTCACAGGTACAGTCTCTTTACGGTCTTTATTACCAGAAGAAGAAGATGAAGCATTACCAAAAAAAGCAGAATCTCCTTCTGTTTCACAGCTCATGTTTTGTCAGACAAACGTTTGTATTTCCTCCTTAGCATGTACTTCATCAAAAAATGATTTGACCCCTCCAGGGAGAAATAACTTGAAAACAGCTGGATACAGCATTTTGAATCTCACACCTGTGCCTCGACATTCCCTGAACAGTAGAATACATTTACTCTTCTTCTCCCTGGTGTACAATGAGTAATCATTCTCCACAAATACTCTGGCTATCTCCCACTTTTAGTACTTTGTCCTTCTGCAACAGTTTTGTAAAATCAACTCCTTCTGCTGGTAGGCTTGCATCTTTAATATTAAAGGTCTAGGTTATTTTCTCATAGCCAGGTTTGGAGCATGCACACAATGTCACCTTCAACTAACAACTCCTGCTATGGAACACCAGTCCAGTTGCTTATCTATGCTTTCATACAATTAATAGTATCTCTGTTCCTTCCAGCTTTTCTGGGATAGCTGAAAATCTCAGGCTTCTTCTATGTGCTCTATCTTCTAATTCTATTATTTTTTGAAACATCTCTTCCTGAGCAGTCTCATATTCGTCCAGCCTTTTCTTCATTTCAACCTCAATCTCTCATTTTTGCAGCTTTATCACCTCATCTGAATATCTGTTTAAAGCTTCTTCCATTTTTTTCCAGCCTTTTGTTTGCGTTGATATACTCCATCAGTGTTTCTTTTATTTTAATCAGGTCTGTGTTCAGTTGTCTTATATCTCCCAGTAGGTTACTGGAATTCATATCTGGAAGTTGCATTGCTTTTTGCTGAACAGCTGTAGAACTTTCCCCAGTCAGTGCTTCTGCCTCCCTTTTTGTAGGTGACTTTTTCCGGGTCCTCTGTATTTCATTTTTCCTGGTATCCAGGCAGTACACTTACTAGCCAGTTACTGAAATCTATCTACCCATAAATGTAAAAGTTCACAGGCCTTCTGTGGTGAGTTTCTGTTTCCACAATGGCAGAGCTACAATTAAGGTGTTATTCAATGTGCAGTCATCTTGGAACTCCAGACAGTAGAGTTCTTGGTTAGAATCTGGTTTAAAAAAACACTGCATGGAAAGAAAACTCACAACTTTACAACTTAAAAAAAGAAGAGATAAACTTTCATTAAGAGACAGTTAAGCACTGACAAAAAACACTGACTGAATGTATCAAATAATTCATTCCCATAATGAATTTTCTGTCTTCTTAGCACTAAACAAATTACTTTAGATATTAATGTTTTTACAATAAATACTTCTGCTCCATTCTATCCAGGATATTTATTGTCAAAACAAAAACAGCTCTCATAAATAAGTGAAATATAGCAGATCATAAGACTGTATAGAAAACAGTGTTAAATTGAAAAGAAACCACAATACATTAGTTTATCTTTGTTAATTGTCAAGTACTACGCCAGCTGCACTTGTGGGCCATTTAAAGGCTAGTGAATTTCTTTTGTGGGGTTTGTATTAACCTAACCAGTTTGGTGTTAGATTGGCCTTACTCATCTCATGTCTCATAATATATTATCCCTAGAGGGAATAACTGGGATCATACCATAGAAAATCTGAGGGAAATCATGCTTGGGATAAAGCATTTGGGATCTGCTTTTGTCAGTAGTACAGGGGGTAATCCTGGGGTGATCTTCTATCACCTATATATACATCCAAGTTGTGTTTGAATATGGACAGGAATAAACTTTGTTTTGCATGACTGCAGATCCTGTTCCACAGCAGCAGTGTACTCTGTAAGATATACCTGTACTTCCAAACTGTTATGTTGATGTTGCAGAAGTTTTAGATCCCATGACCAAGTACTTCTGTTGTCATGCGACTTGATGATGTGCAGCAAGTCTATCAGTACTGGATCTGAGGATGTCTTGTATGCTAGACACAGGTTGCCTCTTACTAATCTGTAAGATAACAAGTACAGTGATGGCTTTCAGTCAGTATAAGCAGGACATACTGCTTATGCCTTGTATCCTTTTAGTAAGGTAACTTTGTTGGCGTACAGTTGTTGCATGTGTCTGGACAAATACATGCCAAAGGGGCATTACACTCAATGACTGGCCTAATGAAGACTAAGTAAAGAGATCAATGACATCTCTACATCTAGACAGAATCCCTTTGTTTATGCACTATAGAAGGACTTTCTTACATCAGCCTTGTGTTGGTTTAAAGTTAAGTCATTGTCCACATAAGTTCCCAAATCTCAAACAACTGGGTCACCTCTTAGGGGAGTATTTTCAGTATATGGTAGTTCCCCAAGGTAGATGACTTCCTAGTTTTAAGGTTCGTCAGCTTGCTCAGAGAACATTTTCAGTTATGACCAAGGACAGAAGGAATAGACAAGTACCTATACTAAACAGTACTTAGAAACAATAAACATGATAACAGAGGCAGTACAGACAATATTTAAAAGCATCATAGATAATTACTTTAGAAATTACCAACATCAACACAAACAGATGAGATGACATATGCAATACAGTTTTAGATCCAAATTATTGCGCAATAAACAGGTAATCATGTGATATATAATGCATATACAAGCTCATGAATACAATTGGATAGCTGTGCCATACAAAAAAAATAAGAGACAGTTGATAAAATGGTTAAGATCTTTGCCTTCCATATGCAAGGTACAAAGTCACTACTGACCTGTGTTCTGTATGTATGTTCTCTCTGTGTCTCTGTGGGGATATCTCCCATTTCCCAAAAAAACATGCTGGATGTTTCCACCTCAAACTCACTCAAGAATGGAGTTGTGGGCAACAGAGATGGTGCCTACTGGGGGGAAGAGTTGTACAGACCCACATCTTTAGACATCAGCTGTTGTGAGTAGTACCTTCTAGATAGAAGAACATAGATATGTTAGCTGGGCCAAATATCTGATCCACGTGCCATGCCAGGGCTAGCCATGCAACAGTGTACAAACTGGCTATATGTGATTTGATCACATTAAGTATTATCACCAAAAATGGTCATAGGTATTTGCCAGTGATAAATGGGTTGAGGACCCAACTTACTCCAGCCTAAGCCATGGCCCCATGTTAAGAGTGGGAGGGGGGTCTATGTCCCACCACTTGGTCAGTGTGTACCTGCCATAAAGCCCAGCAGCCTAGGGTCATTAAACTACTGATTGTCTGGTGTCCAGTTTCCCTTCATGGGTTACTTAGGATAGCTACGTTTAGGGAAAGCTGGAAATAAAACCAATCAACATACCAAACATGAACCAAGTATTGCTACACTTCATATAAGTTCACTGACAAGACATAGCTTGTAAGTAGATGACATGATGGTAAGGAAGAGGAGGCTGGACATTTTCTGTATCTAGGAGATAAGTTGAAAAGACAGTGCAGCAAATCCAATTGGCTCTGGAACCAGAGTCTACTACTACTGTGGAGCAAAGACTAGAAATGGAGTGGGAACTGTGGTGAGAGAGAGGCTTCAGTAGACAGTGAGGGATCCTCATCATATTTAGTGACAGACGTAGGGCAATCAGACTCCAAGGTAAGGATAGGGTGGTATTCATAACCTTAGCCTATGCCCCACAGCAGGGTTGTGATAGAAAGAAAACAAGTGCATTCAAGCAGTAGCTACAGAATCTACTAAATAAAGCAGGACAAGTCAGGTTGGTGTTGATAATGGGGGACCTGAATGTACAACCAGAACAGGATATGAGGACTGCCTGTGTCTACATGTGAGACAACAGGAATAAAGAGGAGGCAGCCAGTCTAGATTTCTGTCTGGCAAATGGCTTGATGCTGACCAACACAAGAGCCACAAGATCACATACAAGAGTGGCTAACATGCAACTCAAGTAGACTTCCTTCTAGTACGTAAAGGGCACTGGGTTAGAACAAATGATTGTAAAGACATCCCCAGTGAGACATTCAGTCCATACTGCAAAACACTGGTTGTCACAAAGAGCTGCAAGCAATCAGAGAAGACTCTAAGATCAACAGAGACTAGGCTGAAGACCTGAAAGTTGAAAAGAGAGAAAGCACAAGAATTCAAGGAACTACGCAGGAACTTACACCTCAGGAAGAAGAGGAAATAAAACCGCTTGTGGTATAGGACTATACAATAGATATGCAGCCAAGCCAGGTATAGAATTAAGGCAAATAAAAATCTGTTGGTAGAATGCAGGAGTCCAGGAAGTCATGTAAAGAAAGAAAGGAGGGCAGGAATAGTGGGAGATATAAAAAAGGACTGTGCTAAGAAAGAATAGTGGTTGGCTAACAGAGAGACTAAGAAAGAAGTTACAATAGCAAAGAAAAAGGCTTAAGAGGCACTCTACCAACTTCTAAAATGTGACTCAGCAGATGGCACAAAGAAACTCTATCAGACTGCAAGGCAAAGACAGAAAATCAAAGAAGACGGTCAATGGATATCTTTCATAAGCAATGCCAGCAACAACCTGCTCACATATCCACAAGACATCAAAATCAGATAGAAAGACTACATCCAGCAGCTTCTGAATTAAGAAAACCTCATAGAAGCTGTACTGCCCAGATACAACCTATGATGAAGGAAGAGGAGCCCATCTTAAAAAAAGTAGAAACAGCAATAAGGAAAATGAAGCAGGCTCAGATGAGGTCATGGCAGACACAATCAAGATGTTTGGTAAGTTAGAGGAGAAATAGCTCCAGAGGGTACTCACAGCAGTATGAAGAGAAAGCATCCCAGGTGACTGCAGAATAAGCATTCCAGTGCCGGTGTACAAGAATAAAGGGGACATTCACAAGAAAGTAAGATGGGACATAAGCAGTTCAGATCAGGATGCAACAAACTTTGGCAGTAATGGAAGAATGGTTGAGGAAAAGGACAGCTGTCTACACTTACCATAAATGTAGATGTTCGAGTGTATTCACTGTTGCAGTCATCACATTTGGGTTATCCCTGCCAGGGTAGCCCTCTGCCAGCCCGAATACCAGAGACTTAGTATTTCTGCATCGGTTGCTGTCACTTGAGGACTGATATCAGGTCGTCAGTGATATAAAGTAAGGCACCCGATGCCATTACATCAGTTTTTCTTGCCCTAACCTGTCAGGAGCCCCCAAAGTAGGAGGCCAGGTTCTGGTGGGAAGAACCCCACCAGTGGAAAATAAATACCAATACGTCCCTTGTAAGGAAAGGAGAAAGTACAGTTCTGTACACTTATCATAAATGTAGATGGTTGAGTGTATTCATTGTTACAGTCATCACACTTGGGTTATCTGCCTGCAGGTAGCCCTCAGTCGGCCGGAATACCAGAGACTTAGTATTTCTGCATCGGATGCTGTCGCTCCAGGACTGATGTCAGGTCGTCAGGGGTATAAAAACAGGCAGCCGACACCATTACATCAGTTTTTCTTGTCCCAAATGTCAGGAGCCCCCCAAATAGGGAGCTAGGTTGTTGTTGTTGTGTCTTTTGGCTTATCCCGGTTAGGGGTCGCCACAGTGGAACTCTGGTCTACTAATGTTTGGTAGTGGATTTTAACGTGCCGAGTTACCAGCCCTGATGCACAACCTTCAACAAAGGCACGCCCAATCACATATGCCTCCACACAGAAGACGCTCTAGCTGAGAATCGAACGGGACAACGTCTTGCTGTGAGGCGACAACGCTACCACAGCACCACTACTGCGGGTAAATAGGGAGCTAGGTTATGGTGGTGAAAACACCACCAGTAAAAAGTAAATACCAATACCCCCGAAGGGGTTAGTTATGGCCATAGATAGGAGAGAGAGAGAAAACCAGGGGGCTGGAGGGAGGGAAACCTGGACTGCAACAGTGAATACACTTGAACATCTACATTTATGGTAAGTGTACACAACTGTACTATGTTCTTCGTGTTTCACTGTTGCAGTCATCACACTTGGGTGAATTCCCAAAGCTGAAGAAGGGTGGAGCTGAAGAAGGGTGGAGGCAGTCAGGAAGAGGTAGTGCTGGCTAGTATGCTTTGCAGGACTGCTGTAGCAAATTCTGCCCTGGATTTGGAAAAGATAGGCAGGTGGTGATGCTTGGTGAAGTTGTGTACAGAACTCCAGGTAGCAACCTCCAGGATGTCCCTTGTAGGGATTTCCCTGAGAAATGCTGCAGAGGTAGATGTTGCTCTAGTGGAATGTGTTCTGACCCCCTGAGGGGTTGGTTTCTCATGATGCTTGTAGCAGAAATGGATGCAGTGTGCTATCCATCTGAAAAATGTTTGTTTTGAAATGGCCTTGCCCTCTGCCCCTGTTGCAAAGCTGACTAGTAACTTGTCAGATCTTCTGAAGGGCACAGTCCTATCAAGGTAGAATCTGAGCTGTCTGTGCACGTCCAAGGAGTGCAGGATCCTTTCCCCTTTATTTTGAGGACTAGGGAAGAAGGTTGGCAAATGGATGAATCGATTGAGAGCCACACTGGACACCACTTTAGGCATAAAGGAATGATTAGTCCTGAGGGAAACCCTGTCAGCATGGAAAATAATGAAGGGTTCCACAGTCGTCGGTGCTTGTAGCCCAGACACTCTTCTAGCTGAAGTGATGGCTAGAAGCAAGGCTGTTTTCCAAGAGAGGAATTTTAACTCTGCTGATGCAGCAGGTTCAAAGGGGGAAGTATGAGCTTTTCCAGTACAAAGTTAAGGTCCCAAGCAGGGGTGGGTGCTCTCCTTGGTGGCTTCAAGTTGTTTGCCCCTCTCAGGAACTGTCTGATAAGAGAGTGCAAGAAGAGAGGTGGCTCAATGTTGTTATGAGCAGAAATGGCTGAGGCATGTATCTTAATGGAGGAGAAGGGCAGGACTTTGTGGAGTACATATGTTAAGCAATCCAAGATAAGAGGCAGAGAGGGCAGTGTTGTGTCCTCTCCTTTAGATTGAATCCATGAGCAGAAACTTTTCCACTTAGCAGCATAGGATTTTCTTGTACTGGGTCGTCTGGCTTCAAGAATGACAGTCTGCACCTGTTTGCTTAAGGTCGCTGGAGGAGAATTCAAGGAATAAGCCAGGCTGCAAGATTTAGGGTTTGCAGTTGTGGATGCAGAATCTGTCCCTCCTGCTGAGAGAGGAGGGTTGGATTCTGGTGTAGGAGCCAGGGTGGCACAGATGTCAGGCTGCGCAAGAGTGGGTAACAGTGCTGGCGTGGCCAGTCCGGGGGAATCAGGAGTTGTCCTTGTTCTGTCCTGTTATATCTTGAGTAATACTCTTGAAATGAGGGGCAGAGGTGGAAAGAAATAGATTGAGAGATTTACCCACTGAAAGGGTAGGTCATCCACTTTCCAGGCCCTGTTGTGAAGTTTCCTGGTGCAGAATTTACTGAGCTGGTGGTTGTAGGGGTAGGCAAAGAGATCCACCTCTGGGGTCCCCATTTCTGGATTAGAAGGTTGAAGGTGCTGTGCTCTAACTTGTGTGGGTCTAGGAGATTTCTTCTTAAGTTGACTGCCAGTAAGTTTTGCTTGCCTGGCAGGAATTGAGTTTGCAGATGGACTTAACTGTCCAAGGCCGTGTTCCACAGGGCCATGGCTAGCTTGCAGAGTGGGTAGGAATGGGTCCCCCCCCCCCGCTTGTTGATGTACCACATAACTGTGGTGTTGTCTGTTTTTATTAGCAGCTGTCCTGGAAAGATTAGGGATCTGAAAGCTGTCAGGGCATTCTGTGCAGCTAGCATCTCTTTTTGGTTGATGTGCAGATGAATTTGACTTGGGTTCCAGTTGCCCTGAATATATATCCCGCCCATGTGTGCCCGCCAGGCATAGTCTGATGCTTTTGTGGTTAGGGTCTGGGTGGCTTGGGGGTGAGTAAATGGCAATCCCTTATTGTGGTTGCATGCTTACCCACTTGAAGAACTCTGTCCTTAGACAGGGTATGATAGGAATGACTGTTTCCAGGTCCTGCGAATGTTTGCACCAAAGACTTTTTAAATACCATTGGAGTTTCCTCATATGCAGTCTTGCATATGGAAGCAGCAGTATACATGAAGGCCATGAACCCTAGGGCTTGCAGTATTTTTCTTGCAGATAGCTGGGTTCTGGTGGCCATTTGTTTGAAGTAGTCTGTCAGATAGACTTGTTTTTCTGAGGTGAAGAATGCCATCTGGGAAGTTGTGTCCAAGTTTGCTCCCAGGAATACAATGTTTTAACTGGGTACCAGTTTTGATTTCTTTTCGCTGATGGTGTACCCCAAGGAAGTGAGAAGGTTTTTCACAAATGTCAGATGCTGCAGCAGCAATTCCTGACTCTCTGCCTGAATCAGGCAGTCATCCAAGTACAGGTAAATTTGGATATTTCTCTGCCTGCAGTAAGCAATGGCTGGAGCCAGACATTTTGTGAATACTCTGGGTGCAGTATATAAGCCAAAAGGTAATGCAGAGAAAGTACAGTTGTGCACCTACCATAAATGTAGATGTTCAAGTGTATTCACTGTTGCAGTCATTATTCTTGGGTTATCCTGCTGGCAGGCTACCCTCAGTCGTCCAGAATTCCAAAGTCTAGGTCCAGCATCAGTTGCTGTCACCTCTTCCCTGACGTCAGTGCACCAGGGGCATAAAAGATGCAGCCAACGCCATTTGCTTCAGTTTTTCTTGCCCCAGATGTCAGGTGCCCCCAAACTGGTAGGCTGAAAAATATGCCAATAAAAATGCATGCACAAAAATAACATTTCCTTCATCTACAAGCAAATATACCAAATAGGTTGTATAGGATAGAGAAGTGCAGATAATTCCCAGCAAAGAATAGGGGGATGGTGGGTGGGTAACCTGGACTGCAACAGTGAATACAATTGAACATCTACATTTATGATAGGTACACAACTGTACTATGTTTATCATGTTTCACTGTTGCAGTCATTACTCTTGGGTAGAATCCCAAAGCTGAGGATGGGTGGCTGGGCTAAATAGGATTAGGAGAGGCTATGAGGCCTTGCAGAACTGCAGTGGCAAAGCCCGCTCTGGACTTAGAGTAAATAGGTAAGTGGCAGTGCTTTGTGAAGGTGTGCACTGAACTCCAAGTTGCAGCCTCTAAAATATCTTTGGTTGGTACTCCTCTGAGGAAGGCTGCTGCTCTGGTGGAATGAGGCCTAATGCCCTTAGGCACTGATTTGCCATGTTGAAAATAGCACGGATGCAATGGCCTATCCATTTAGAAACAGTCTGTTTTGAGATAGCCTTTCCTTGTGATCCTGCAGCATATGACACTAAAAGTTGCTCAGTTTTCTGAAAGCTTTAGTTCTGTCCAAGTAGAAGCGTAACTGCCTGTGTACGTCCAAAGAACGCAGAATTTTCTCACCCTTGTTCTGTGGATTTGGATAAAAGGTAGGCAAGTGAATGGTTTGGTTGAGGGCCACACTGGACACCACCTTAGGCATAAATGTAGGGTTTGTCCTCAGAGAAACCCTGTCTGGATGAAAAATGATGAAAGGTTCCACAGCCATGAGTGCTTGTAACTCCGAGACTTGCCTTGCAGAGGTTATTGCTAGGAGCAGAGCTGTTTTCCAGGATAAGAATTTTATGTTGTTGATGCTGGCTCGAAAGGAGGTAGTGCGAGTTTTTCCAAAACATAACTGAGGTCCCAGGCCGGAACTGGTGCTCTCCTTGGAGGCCTAACGTTGCCCCTCTGAGGTACTGCCTTATTAAAGGATGAGAAAAGATAGGTGGTTCCGTATTGTAATGGGCTGAAATGGCAGAGGCATGAATCTTAATAGACGAGAAAGAAAGGCCTTTGTTTAGCATCTCAGTTAGGTATTGTAAAATCTGAGGGATATTTGGTACACACATGTCAATGCCTTGTTCCTGGTTCCAAGCGCAGAATCTCTTCCATTTTTCTGCATAAGATTTTCTGGTACTGGGTCTCCTGGCCTCCAAGATAACATCCATAACAGCTTTTGAAAGAGGAGTGTTCTGAATGGCTACATTATCCGCCATGCTGCCAGATTTAAGGTCCTGAGTTGGCTGTGCAGGATCTGACTGTTTTGTTGGGTCAGCAAGTGAGAAGTTTGAGGCAATATCCATGCTGGACCTTGAGACAAGCTCTTTAGGATTGGGTACCCAGTGCTAGCATGGCCAAGTCTGATGCAATCAGTATCATTTTTGGCTTCTCTTGTCTGACCTTTGCCTCACCTTCCCAGGGTACTCCTAAAGGGGGAAGAGCATATACTGTTAGATTTTTCCAGCTGAAGGACAGGGCATCCACTTTCCATGCTTGATTGTGATAAATCCTTGTGCAAAATCTCTGCAATTGGCCGTTGTGAGGGGAGGCAAATAGATCTATGTCTGGGCATCCCCATTTCCTTATTATCATGCTGAAGACTTGTGGATCCAGTTTCCATTCGTGGGGATCCATGAGGTTTCTGCTTAGTTCGTCTGCCAGAGTATTTGTTTTTCCTGGCAGGAATTGTGTTTGCAGGTGAACTTGAAAAGCCAATGCTGTGTCCCATAAGGTCATTGCTTGTCTGCAGAGGGGGCAGGAATGTGTACCTCCCTGCTTGTTTATGTACCACATGACCGTAGTGTTGTCTGTCTTTATCAGTAACTGTCCTGAATGAAGCAGGTCCTTGAAAGCTGTCAGGGCATTTTGAACAGCTAGCATCTCTTTTTGATTGATGTGAAGATGCATCTGGTTTGCAGGCCATGTGCCCTGAATACATTTTCCTGCCATATGGCCCCCCCCCAGGCATAATCTGATGCATCCGTTGTCAGTGTCTGTCTGGCTGTGGGTAAACTGAATGGCAGACCCTTGTTGTGGTGACAGGCTTCTGCTCACCATCGAAGCTCCTGTTGTAGGCAGGGAATTAGTGCAATTACTGTCTCCAGGCTGTGGCAATGCTGAGTCCAAACACTTTTTAGATACCATTGTAGTTTCCTCATATGCAGTCTGGCATATGGAATTAGTAGAATGCAGGATGCCATGAAACCCAAGTCCTGCAGGATTTTCCTTGCAGATAAGTGGGTCTTTGTTGCCAATTTCTTGAAGTAAGTAGTCAGTTGCTTTTGTTTGTCTGGTGTGAGATAAGCCATCTGGGCAGCTGTATTTAAGCTTGCACCCAGGAATAATCTCTTGAGAGGGCACTAGTTCTGATTTCTTTTCGTTTACTGTGTACCCTAGGCCAATTAGTAATCTTTTTACAAATGCCAGATGTTTTAGAAGAATGTCTTTGTTCTCTGCTTGAATTAGGCAGTCGTCCAAGTAGGGATATATCTGAATTCCTTTTTGTCTGCAAAATGCAATTACTGGTGCCAGGCATTTTGTGAAGACCCTGGACGCAGTAGATAAGCCAAAGGGCAGTGCAGAGAATTGGTAATGCATTGAGCCAGCTATGAATCTGAGGTATCTTCTGCAAGATTGTCTGATTGGAACATGCAGGTATGCCTCTTTTAGGTCCAAAGTTACGAGCCAAGCCTTCTTGCCCAGCAAGGGCAGTAGCTGCTGTAGAGTCAACATCTTGAATTTTGGAACTTCCAGAAACGTATTTAATATAGACAGGTCCAGTATTGGTCTCCAGATTTTGTCCTTTCTGGGTACTAGGAAAAGTCTGGAGTAAAATCCTTGCCCCTGCTCTTGTTGTGGTACTTGCTGAATGGCCCTCATGTCCATGAGGGCTGTAATTTGTTTTTGTGCCTCTGCCCATTGATTGTGTGGCAGGTCTGGCATACCTTTTGACCTTGGTAGAGTGTGAAAATGGAACCTGTAGCCTTGGGACACTATGTTCAGGACCCATTTGTCTTGGGTAACCATTTGCCAATTTGATGAAAAAAGTGCTAGTTTTCCCCCTAAGGGGGCTGCCAAAAAAAGGTGCTTGGATCTGGTAGAGGAAAGTCATTGGGACTGTTTCCTGTAAGGTTGTGATTTGTCTTCTCCGCTTTTGGAGGTAGGAGCACCCCATTGTTTAGGCCTATATGAGCCTTTGGGCTGAGATCTGCCTCTGGGACGCCTGTATCTGCCTCTTTGTGGTCTGTCTGACACTGAAAAGGACCAATTTTTAGAAAGCCAGTTCCTGCTAAACCTGGGTGGCTGCACCTGTAACAAATCCTTGACTGTCTGCATGGATTTTGCTTTATCCTCCATTTTTTCAACACCTCTTCTGCTTTAGTACCAAACAAAGTATCATGCTGTAATGGTGCATCTAATAATTTTGCTTTAACATGATCAGGCAGATTCTGTTCCTTTAAACAAGCATGCCTTCTAATAACAGAACCTGTAACAGCAGCCCTACAAGAGGCCTCCAGTGAATCATAACCACATTGCAAAGTATGCTTTCCCACTTGTTCAGCTGCATGCAATAAATCCTGCAATTCCTTGTTCTCTGAACTTTCAGTATTTGTCACCAATTTCTGTTTAAGCAGTGACATTAAATATTGCTGATATTTAAGCATATGAAACTGACAATTTAAAGCCCTTACAGCCAGGGTAGCAGAAGTGTAGACTTTTTTCCCCCATCTATCTAGAGCCCTAGAATCCCTATCAGACGGGACATAGTTTTTTTGCAGTGGAAGCTTTAACCCCTTTGGGACCCTGAGATATAGTTTCTGGGTCAGCAGCGGGGTTTTTATATAGGAATTTATGAGAATCTGGGACCCTGTAGTATCTGTCTGGCTTAGCAGGTGCAGGGGGTAAAGAGTCAGGGGACAGGCCGGACAATGAAAATACATCATCTACAATGTCTAGAACAGGAGGAATAGCAAGGGGTCTGTGCTGAGGAAGTAGCAGAAAGTCTCTGAGCCTTTTCTTAGATTCAGAGTAATCTTGGCTCTCCCAGTCGAAATGCTCCCTCATGGTATGCAGGGTTTCCCCAAAAAAATAATCCTCAGGAGGAGAGGCTGAAGGAATGGATTCTTCAGCATCAGAATCCTCATAGGATAGCATGGAGTAATCCTGTTCAGAAGAGGAATCAGAGGAAATAGAAACTTGATCAGAAGAATCATACTCTGTCTCTTGCCTAGGCCTCTTATCAGGAGGGGGATGGGACCCCCTAAAAAAGTAAATAGCTCTTCGGCCATTTTAAGCATCTGTTTCTTAGGCATGGAAGTCTGAGTAGGAGAATGCTGTACTTGTTTCTTTGTCTTTAGAGCTGATTTAGTCTTTGTCTTAGCAGCTGAAGAAGGCTTAATATATAGTTGTGTAGGTCTGAAGACACCCTCAGAAGCCGATGCCTGCTCAGCAGCTCTGGGCCCATCTGAGGGAATGATTTCAGTGTGTCCAATACCTTGAGTATCCAGAGGCCCAGTCGGCTCCATGTGGGAGTCGGAAGTGGCCTGTGGCCCTGAGGTAGCGGGTGCCAGGGGCTACAAAAGCACCTCACTGAGAACCGGCGAACCGACGACTGGCCTAGCAGAGGCTTCGTCGTCGGTTTTGGACCTTGGATGCCTATCCTTTTCCTTGTCCTTGCGTTTTTTTGTAAACTCTGATTGTCGGCTGGTCCGACGGCATTATATAATTAAATCTTCGGCCAAAGTAATGAAATGCAAAATCGAACCGACGCTTGATAGTGCGCTGGTTAAATCTAGCACAAAACCGACAGCTAGCAACGTTGTGATCAGAGCCTAGGCAAGGTATACAGTAAGAGTGAAAATCCTTATGAGGTATTTGCTTTCCACAAGAAATACAATTGTTAACTTTTTCTGACATCAGTCTGGAGCAAGAAAAAAGTTTCCCCAACGGGGTACTTAGCTTTAATGAAGACTTCGGTTCTGAAATTCGGATTTGAAAATCTCAGGAGTCGGCCGACCGGCACTTGCAAACTGCTTTTGCTTCGGGCACCGCACAGCAAGAAAGACTGAAGAAAATGGCGTTGGCTGCATCTTTTATACTCCTGGCGCACTGACGTCAGGGAAGAGGCGACAGCAACCGACGCCGGACCTAGACTTTGTTATTCTGGCCGACTGAGGGTAGCCTGTCAGCAGGATAACCCAAGAGTAATGACTGCAACAGTGAAACATGATGAACATCTGATAATGCATAGACCCTGCCCTGAAACATAGATACTTCCTGCATGATTCCCTTATGGGGATATACAGATAGGCTTTTTTTTAATTCTAGGGCGACTAATCAGGCATCCTTGGCTAGCACAGGAAGAAGCTATTGAAGGGTAAGCATTTTGAAGTTTGGTACCACCAGGAAGGTGTTGAGAATGGAAAGATCCAGGACTGGGCGCCAAGAGCCCTCTTTCCTGGGTACCAGGAAGAGACTGGAGTAGAATCCTTGACCCCTCTGTTCTACTGGAATGGGTTGAAGAGCTCTGATATTGAGCAGGGAATGTACTTGGTTTTGAGCCTCTGCCCACTGGTTTGGAGGCAGGTCTGTAAACCCACTTGGGGTTGGCAGTGAATGGAAATAAAAATTTGTACCCCTGGGATACAATGTTGAGGACCCACCGGTCCTGAGTGATGGACATCCAGTTTTTTGCATGAAGGGCAAGTGTTCCTCCTAAGGGCACACGCAATTGAGCAGGGCTGGGGAGTAGAGTAAAGAAGTCATTGAGAGCTTTTTCCGTAAGGAGGTGGCTTACCACTCCCTGCTTTAGGATTGGGGGCACTCCATTGCTTAGATCTCTGCATATCCTGAGACTGAAGTCTGGGTGGTCTGGTTTCAGAAGGCCTGGAAGGGGCTGGAAAGGACCGGTGTTTGGAAGGGCAATGCCTACTGAACCTAGGGGATTGCACTTGTTAAGAATTCTTTAACAGTCTGCATAGACTAAGCTTTTTCTTCCATCTTTTTAAGAACCTCTTCTGCTTTGGTGCCAAACAAACAGTCTTTATTCAAAGGAGTGTCTAGTAACTTTGATTTGACATGGTCTGGCAAGGTCTGCTCCTTCAGCCAAGCATGTCTTCTCAGGACAGAGCCAGTGACAGCTGCCCAGCAAGATGTTTCTAGGGCATCAAAGCCACACTGCAAAGTATGCTTGCTGACTTGGCTTGCAGAGTGCATAAGCTCCTGCGATTCTTTATTTTCTGCACATTGTCTGAAAAGGTTGCCACTTTTTCTTTAATAAGTTCCATAATATGTTACTGGTTCTTCAGCATGTGAAACTGACAATTCAATGCCCTACTAGCAAGAGTTGCAGAGGTGTATACCTTCTTACCCCATCTATCCAAAGCTCTGGAATCCCTGTCTGAAGGGGAAGGATTCTTGGCTGTAGTAGCCTTGATACCTTTAGGCCCCTGGGAAATTATCTCTAGGTCAGCAGCAGGATTCTTGAAAATAAATTTGTGTGTGTCAGGTACTCTGTAGTACCTGTCTGGTTTCCTAGGGGGCAGGAGGTAAAGTGTCAGGAATAAGACTGGATTCCATAAAAACATCATCCACAACATCCAGGACAGGGGGTATTGCTAAGGGCCTGTGTTGAGGCAACTCTAGAAATTCTCTGAGTCTCTTTTTGGATTGAGGATAGCTTTGGCATTCCCAGTAGAAATGCTCTCGTAAGGTATTCAAGGTTTCACCAAAAGAAAAATCCTCTGGAGGGGAGGCAGAGAAAATGGATTCCTCTGCATCTGAATCCTCATAAGCAGATAAGGGCATGTCTTCATAATCAGAAATTTCAGAGTAATCGGACTCATGGTCTGTAGAAGCTAAAGGGGACTGAACTCTGTCTCTTAAGCAGGGGAAGGCTGACCTTTCCCTAATCAGCATAATAAGGTCTTTAACCATTCTAAGCATTTGTTTTTGTGGCATGGGAACAGGTGCATGAGCTTTGGTCGTTGGTTTTCTAGATGTAGTGCGTACTTTGGGCCTAAGAAACTTGGTAGTTTTTGTTAAAAAAGTTGTTGGTTTGAGTCGAACATTGGTTGAGCGAATAACTGCCTGAGAAGCCGGTGCCTGCTCAGAGGCTCCGGACCTATCCAAGGTAGAGACATTTGCAGGTTCCATAGTCGATGAGTCTCGCGGCATACCGGACTCCGAATGGGTTTCAGTAGACACTTGCGAATCCAATGAAGCAGGCATCACGGGCTGTGAAAGCGCCTCACTGAGTACCGGCAGACTGGTGACTAGCTTAACGGAAGTGTTGTCAGCAGTTTTGGACCTATGCGGTCTGTCTTTATCTTTAAGTTTTTTTGGAATATTGGTAGTTGGATGGCTTACCGAAGTCATTTCAGAATACGGAGATCAAGAGTGAAAGAATATGGTGACAAAGAGAGCCCGACGACGAATGGTTCAGGTGTTAAATAAGGCACAAAACCGACAGCGAGGGACTTCATGGTCTGGGCCTAAACAGGTGACGCAGCAAGAATGAAAATCTCTGTCAGGTATTTGCTTTCCACAGGCAAGACAATTAACTTTTTCTGACATCGGTTAGAGCAAGAAAAAAGGATCCCCAACGGGTACTTAGTTTTAGAAGACGTCAGAATTATTAAATTCATGAACAAAATCAGGTAGCGGCCGATCGGCACTTGCGAATTGCTTCTGCTACGGGCTCCTCGGCAAGAAAGACTAGGATAGTGGTGTCGGCTGCCTGTTTTTATGCCCCTGATGACCTGATGTCAGTCCTGGAGCGACAGCATCCGATGCAGAAATACTAAGTCTCTGGTATTCGGGCCGACTGAGGGCTACCTGGAGGCAGATAACCCAAGTGTGATGACTGCAACAGTGAAACATGAAAAACATCAACAAAGAAGAAAGGTAACGAAAAAAGAAAGGGAAAAAAGGGGGGTGCAGGGAGGGAAACCAGGACTGCCACAGTGAATACACTAACATCGACATTTATGCTAATTGTACACAACTGTACTATGTTCTTTGTCTTTCACTGTTGCAGTCATCACATTTGGATAGATTCCCAAAGCTGAGGAAATGGGTAGAGGCAGTCACGTAACCTAGGGGCTGGCTAGGATGCCCTGCAAGACTGCAGAGGCAAACCTTGCCCTGGATTTGGAGAAGAGAGGCAGGTGGTAATGTTTGGTGAAAGTGTGAACACATGTCCAGGTGGTAGCCTCCAGGATGTCCCTGGTGGGGACTCCTCTGAGGAAAGCTGCAGAGGTGGAGGCTGCTCTGGTGGAGTGTGTCCTGACCCCCTTGGGGGGAGGCTTACCATGCCATTTGTAGCAGAAATGGATGCAGTGTGCTATCCATTTAAAAATGGTTTGCTTGGAGATGGCTTTGCCTTCTGCCCATGTAGCAAAGCTAACCAGCAATTGATCAGATTTTCTGAAGGATTTAGTCCTGTCCAGACAGACTGAGCTGTCTGTGCACATCTAGAGAGTGAAGAATACTTTCCTATTTGTTCTGAGGATTAGGAAAGAAGGTGGGCAAATGAATGGATTGGTTAAGAGCCACACTGGACACAATCTTGGACATGAAGGATGGGTTAGTTTTGAAGGATACCCGGTCTGGATGAAAGATGATGAAGGGTTCCACACCCATGAGTGCTTGCAGGTCAGAGACACTCCTGGCTGAAGTGATGGCCAGACGGAAGGCTGTCTTCCAGGAGAGAAAATTTAGCTCTGCAGAAGAAGTTGGTTCGAAAGGAGACAGTATGAGCTTTTCCAAGACAAAGTTAAGGTCCCAAGCTGTTGTTGGTGTCCTTCTGGGGGGCATCAAGTTGCTAGCCTCTTTGAAGAACTGTTTGATCAAAGGGTGTGAGAAAAAGGGGCTGCTCAGTGGGAAAATGAGCAGAAATAGCAGAGCCATAAATTTTTACAGAGGAGAAAGAGAGACCTGTGTAGTAGGTCAGATACGTAATCCAGGATGACAGGGATGGAGGGCTGTGCCATATTGGCCCCCTTAGCCTGGATCTAGGTGCATAACCATTTCGATTTATCTGCATAAGACTTTCTGGTGCAAGGACGTCTGGCCTCACTGATAACAACCACAACCTCTTTACTGAGGATGGCAGATTGGTTCTGGGTTAGGGAATAAGCCAAGCTGCCAAACTGAGTGTCTGCAATTGGGGATGCATGAATTCCCCTACCCTCTGGGTTAGGAGGTTTGGAATCTGAGGAAGATGCCATGGAGGCAGCAGGACAGGCTGCGCAGCAAGGGGTACCAGTGCTGATGGGGCCAGTATGAAGCTATAAGAATGGTCCTTGGTTTTTCCTCCCTTATTTTGAGCAATACCCTGGGGCTGAGAGGTAGGGGAGGAAAGGCATAGACTGAGAGGTTGATCCAAGGGAAGGAGAGGTCATCCACTTTCCAAACCATGCAATGATGCTTCCTGGTGCAGAATTTGCTGAGCTGATGGTTGGTATAGGAGGCAAAGAGGTCGACCTTCAGGGTTCCCTATTTCTGAGTTATTAGCATGAAGGTACTTCTGTTGAGCTGCCACTTGTGTGGGTCCAGAAGGTTTCTGCTTAATTGGTCTGCCAGGGAGTTGAGAGAGCCTGGTAGGTATTATGTTAACAGGTGTAGTTGTATGGAAGAGGCTGTGAGCCAAAGGGTCATAGCCAGCCTGAATAGAGGGTAGGAGTGAGTCCCTCCATACTTGTTGATGTACCACATCACAGTGGTGTTGTCTGTCTTGATCAGGAGAACCCCTGGAAAGAGAAGGGGTTTGAAAGCTATCAAGGCATGCTGCACAGACATCATCTCTTTTTGAGTGATGTACAGGGAAATTTGCTGTGGGCTCCATTGGCCATGTATGCACCTGCCATCCAGGTGTGCACCCCAAGCATAGTCTGAAGTGTCTGTGGTGAGGATCTGGGTGGCGGGGGGGGTGGGGAGAAGAGCAGTCCCTTGTTGTGGGAGCATGCTGTTGCCCACCAAAGAAATTCTTTTCTGAGGCAAGGAATTATAAGTAGAAGAGTTTCCAGGTCTTGAGAGTGTTGACACCAAAGGCTCTTTAGGTACCACTGAAGTTTCCTCATATGCAGTCTGGCATATGGAATGAGGAGTATGCAAGATGCCATGAACCCCAGAGCTTGCAGGATTTCTCTTGCAGAACGCTATGGTCTGGTGGCCAGTTGAGAGAAGTAGGCTGACAGGCAAATTTGTTTGTCTGGTGAAAGGTATGCCTTCTGGGATGCTGTGTCCAGACTTGCTCCCAGGAAGATTATCCTTTGGGTGGGCACCTGCTTTGATTTCTTTTCACTGATTGTGTAACCTAGGGAGGCTAGTAGGCTCTTTACAAAGGCCAGGTGCTTGAGCAGCTTTTCCTGGCTGTCTGCCTGAATAAGGCAGTCGTCTAAGTAGGGGTAAATGTGAATATTTCTTTGCCTGTAAAAGGCAATGGCTGAAGCCAGGCATTTTGTGAAAACTCTGGGAGCAGTAGATAAGCCAAAGGGAAGTGCAGAGAACTGAAAGTGTTGAGATCCTGCCCTGAAGCGGAGATATTTTCTGCATGATTCCCTGATGGGAATGTGGAGGTAGGCCTCTTTTAGATCCAGGGTGGCAAGCCAGGCGTCCTAGGACAGCATGGGTAGTAGCTGCTGGAGGGGGAGCGTTTTGAATTTTGGGATCACCAGGAAGGTGTTTAGAATGGATAGATCGAGAATGGGGTGCCAGGTGCCCTCTTTTCTGGGCACCAGAAAATGTCTGGAGTAGAAGCCTTAGCCTATCTGTTCTGCGGGAATGTGCTCTACTGCCCTCAAAGACAGCAGGGAATGGATTTGCTTTTAAGCTTATCCCCACTGATTTGGTGGTAGATCTGGGAACCCTTTTGGGGTTGGAAGGGTATGGAAGGAGAATTTGTATCCCTGACACACAATGTTTAGAACCCATTGGTCCTTTGGTCCTTGGTAATGGTGGCCCAAGTGATTGAGTGAAAGGAGAGTTTTCCTCCTAGGGGCAAGTGAAGGTGGGCAGAGGGGTGGTTGGGAGGAGGTGAGTCATTGAGAGTTCTTACCATAAGGGGGTGGCTTAGAACTCCCTGGTTTTGACGTGAAGGTAGTCCACTGCTTTGATCTCTGCATTCCCTGAGGCTGCTGTCTGGGGGGGGGGGGGTCTGCTACCACAGGGCCTAGGCTGGGACTGTTTACTCTGAGCAGGAAAGGACCAGTGCTTGGAGGGACAATGCCTGCTGAACCTAGTTTGCACAGATTTTGCTTTTTCTTCCACCTTTTTTAAGACCTCTTCTGCCTTGGTGCCAAATAAGTTATCTTTGTGCAAAGGGGCATCCAACAATTTAGATTTGACATGGTCTGGCAGGGGTTGTTCCTTAAGCCATGCATGTCTTCTAATGACAGATCCAGTGATTGCTGCCCTGCAAGAAGCTTCTAGGGCATAAAAACCACAGTGCAAAGTGTATTTAGTTACTTGACTTGCAGAATGCATTAAGTCTTGTAAATCTTTAGTTTCTGCCCAAGCAGGAAAGGAAGACATTTTTTGTTTAAGGAGTTCCATGGTATGTTGCTGATATTTAAGCATATGGAACTGACAATTTAGTGCCCTGATAGCAAGAGTAGCTGAGGTGTATACTTTTTTACCCCATCTGTCCAATGTTCGGGAATCCCTGTCTGAGGGGATGGGATTCTTAGTAGACGTTGCTTTAATCCCTTTAGGCACTTGAGAAACGGCCTCAGGGTCAGCAGTTGGATTTTTAAAAAATATATTTGTGTGAGTTAGGGACTCTGTAGTACCTGTCAGGTTTTCTGGAAGCAGGAGGTAGGGCATCAGGAGTAGAGCTGGATTCAAGGAAAACATCATCCACCACATCCAGAACTGGGGGGATGGCTAAGGGTCTGTGCTATGGAAGATCTAGGAATTCCCTGAGTCTCTTTTTAGACTGAGGGTAATCCTGACTCTCCCACTGGAAATGCTCCCTTAAAGTATGCAGGGTTTCCCCAAAGGAAAAAATCCCCTGGGGGAGAATCTGAAGGAATGGATTCCTCTGCATCAGAATCCTCATAAGTAGAGAGGGGTTGCATGTCTTCATAGTCAGATGCATCAGATTCAACTGACTCTAGTTCAGACAAAACTACTGGGGACAGATGTCTTTTCTTTTTTGAATGGGTAGCTCGGCTTCCCCTGATCAGCATGATAAGGTCTTCTGCCATTTTAAGCATTTGAGGCTGATGCAAGGTAGCAGGCGCCTGAGAGTGGGTAGTCAGTTTCTTATGTGTGGTTCAAACCCTGGGCCTAAGGAACTCGGTTGTTTTCAAAAGAACAGCAGTCGCGAAAGAAGACGTCAGTTTGTGTCGAGATTTGGTGGTGTGAAGGACTTCCTCGGAAGCCGGTGCCTGCTCAGCGGCTCCGGACCCATCCAAGGTAGAGATGACCCCAGGATCCTTAGTCGAAGAAGAGTTTTGCAGCATACCAGACTCCGAAAGTGTCTCAGAAGCGGCCTGCGAATCAACTGAAGCGGGCATCAGGAGCTGTGAAAGCGGCTCACTGAGTACCAGAGGACTGACAACTAGCTTAACGGAAGCGTCGTTGGTAGGTTTGGACCTATGCGGTCTGTCTCTGTCTTTATGTTTTTTTCAGATGCTCTGCTGTCAGATGGCTTACCGAAGCCATATCGGAATTCAAGGATTGTAAACGGAAATATCTGGCTACAATAAGGGCCCGACGGCAGATAATTCTGGCGTTAAACAAAGCACAGAAGTGACAATGGGGGGCGTCGTGGTCTGGGCCTAGACAATTGACGCAGTAAGACTGGAAGTCTCGGTGTGGTATTTGCTTTCCACAGGCGAGACAATTATTAACTTTTTATGACATCGGTTAGTGCAAGAAAAAAGGATCCCCAATGGGATATTTAGCTTTAGAAGACTTCAACTTCAATTTGGAAATGAAAACTTGTGCAAACTGCTTCTGCTTCAGGCTCCATGGCAAAAACGACTGATGTAATGGCGTCAGCTGCCTTACTTTACACCACTGACGACCTGACAACAGTCCTCAAGCGACAGCAACTGACGCAGAAATACTAAGTCTCTGGTATTCGGGATGGCCGAGGGCTACCCTGGCAGGGATAACCCAAATGTGATGACTGCAACAGTGAAACACAAAGAACATCTACAGGTGATGGAGGCGAAGTGCCTTAGACTGGTTGTATGATATGCACTGTGGGACAGACAAAAAAATTAGGACATCAGAGCAGAAGCCCAACAGTGAGACAGACAGATGAAAAGAAGCTAAAAATGTGGAAAGAGTTCAACTGGGCATTCCTATACTTGAAGGAAGCATATAACAAGGTGCCATGAAAGATGACTTGGATAGTCATGACATGGTTCTAAATTCCAGAAATACTGGTAGAAATCATGAAGGCCATGTGCAAGGGCCCAATGACATTATTAAAAAAAAAAAAAAAACTCCAGAGCACAAAAACTTTTTAAACAATAACTAAAGCAACAGAAAGTGGAAAGGTTTGTTGCTAATCTTAGGGAATGTATAACAAGAAAAATAACCAGAGATCCTGAAAGGTATTACAGATATTTCAGAAATGTTTTGAAAATTTATATAAAGCAGGAAAATGTGGAAATCAAGAAAGAGCACAAATGGAAATATTTATGGAAGGCTTAAGTATGCCAAGGTTAGAGGCAGATGAAACTTAACAATCAGGATAGAAGGAGATGCGATAAAAATGATTAATGTACAATCAATCTGCAGGAAAGTCTTCAGGGAGAGATGCTACTCCTGTGGAAGTTTGGAAGCTAGGAGGGAAGAAAGTGATAAAGATCCCGAAGGTTTTGTTTCACAGTATTTTAAAAGGAGGGGAAGCATCAGCATCCTGGATAAAAGCTGTGGTGGCTATAATACCTAACAATGGTAAAGACCCCTCAGATCCAGCTTCATACGGACCCGTTTCAATTTTAAACTATAATTATAAAGTGTTTACATTTAGAATAGCTGAAAGAATGGCAAAGGTGTTGCCAAAATGGATAGATGTGGTTTTGTAGAGGGGAGGCAAGTATCTGACAACATTAATAGAGCACTGTTGATAGTGGGTCTTGATGCAGAGAAATCATTTTACACTGTAAGCTGGGATGTTATGACCAGGGCAATGGAAGCATTTGCATTCCCTGATACAATAATAAGGTTAATTAGAAGGATATATGAGGGGCCACAGACAAAAATTAAAGTGGAAGGGTTCCTTTCTGACAAGTTTTGTCTGAAGAAAGGAACCAGGTGGGGGGTGTCCTCTTTCCCCTTTGTTATTTGTGTTATAGTTAGAGCCACTGGCTAAGAAAATAAGGGAGACTGGATATAAGTGGTATGGGAATCAAGAAAAGTTGGCTTAATTCACAGCCGATATCATTTTGTAGCTGATAAAACCAGGGAAGGACATTGCAGTGTTGTGGAACATCATGACAGTTTCACATCTTTTCATGATATATTAATGAAGATAACACAAAGGCTATACCTGTAAACTATGTATCCACACATGAATTGGTCTAGAAATACCCATATTTATGGGGACATGATAAAATGAAGTATTTAGGAGTATGGATATGTGAGAGGAGACTAAACAAAGGATATAGAAAAACTGAAAAACTGGAAGCTCTTGCTTACAGATATGGATAGCTAGAGACAAGCAGTGAAAATGCTTTTAGTCTCTTAATTTTATATATACAGGTCAGGCTTTTTTTTATCAGTCAGAGGAGAATTTGTGGATAGTAATCAACAGAGAGTTGAAGGATTATATATGGGAGGGGAAAGGGTAAGAGTCAGGTGGGATAAGTTGATCTTTCTAATTGAATAAGGTTGATTAGGGTTACCTGATCTGAACGGACAGTTTAAAGCTATAAAGTTAAGGCTCATATACACAACACAAACAGCTATAGTTCAAAGTAGAAAGGGATGATGATGATGAAGTAGAGGGGAATTCAAGAAATAAGGAGAGAGTGGGACAGATCATTAAGAACAGCAGCAGTCACACAGAAACGTTGGCCAACACAACAACTGAGAAAGGAAATGTTGCCAATAGGGATGACTGCAATTAGCAGTACAGAGATTAGGCAAGAGGTGTGTGAAATTTACTGGAGAAAACTGCCCAAGAAGATGTATGGACTGGAGGATACAGACTGCCTTCTCTATCAGGAATTGAAATTAGAGTATAGGCAAAGAGAAAAGGATCCGGGAATCCTAAGGGAAAGACCTGGTCTGGTAGAGTTTTACTTGAAGCTGCTGTTAAAAAAGGAATAATTTGTAGGGCATATAAAATACTGCACAATTACTAATGGAATCAATCAGAGGTTAGAAATGACTGGAAAGACAGACTGGATCAGTATTTCACAGGGAAACAATGGAAGAACATATGTTGACGGCGCAGTGGTGCAGCTATAGCATTGCTGCCTCACAGTAAAAGGTTCTCTGGTTTGATTTTTGGCTGAGGTGTCTTATTTGTGGAGTCTGCATGTCCTCCTTGCGTTTGTGTGGGCTTCCTCTAGGTGATCCAGGTTTCTCCCACTTTACAGAGACATGGATCTGGAGCGTCCCCCCCCCCCCCGGGCGTCCGCTGAAAATTGGCTTTGTTCCAAGTCGGACTGTCGCAGTAAATAAATGTTAAATAAATAAATATGTATAGCTACCAAATATGCAACAAAAGTGTTTGCATAGGTATTTTTATACCTCTAGCAGACTGCAAAGAATTTTTCCTCAGGTAGTTGCTGTAGGTGGATTGGACACTCTAAATTGGCCCTAGGTGTGAGTTTGTTTGTGTGTGTGTGCCTTCTGTGGAAGGTTGGGTGTCGGGCTGGCAACTTGACACTGTAAAACTTCATGGCCAATCATGAGTGGACACGTGATCCGCTGTGGCGACCCCTAACCGGGAAAAGCCGAAAGAAGAAGAAGTTGGCAAATGTTGGAGGTTTGATGAGGAAGAAACAGGTAACTAGGAACATATGTTTTGGGTATGTAATGAGTTGGCAGACTTTATAAATTCCCTATAGGGTACTCTGACAGAAATATTGGGTGAGCAAATGGGTGTAACTTAGGGAATATTATTCTGAGTTGGGATAAAAGATCTGAATTGCTTAGACATAGTAACGCCTTGTTAAGTTTAATTCTGCTGACTGCCAAAAAAGCAATTACTAGAAACTGGAAATCGAAGTCTAAACCAATTGTTTTTGAAGTACTGACTATTGTAACAGAGATAAAAGAACCAAAATTGGGATCTCTAGAAAAGGGTAAGAGCAAATTACATAATATAAATGGAAATTTTGGGAACAATACATGAAGAATAATGTTTTGAAGGAGTAGTGAGGTTTAAGGGAAAGCAAGAACTGATCAATTTATGTAACATTGAAATTATGATAAATATACAAAAGAATATATGTTATGTATAATGTTTGCAACTGGGAATATGTTAATATGACTTCTTTTCTTTTATAGAAATGTATGTTTGCCTACGTCTTAAGTGATAATTCCAAAAAAAACTGTTAAATGATTAAAAAGAATGCCAGAGTTCAAAATGTCATCAATGTACTAATTAAAAGTGCTGTTGAGAAACAGGGATGTTTCCATCTTCAATCCACAAGTTTGCGGTGCAGTTGCCAAACGCTCTGATGTTAATGCAAAAAGCAGATGGGAAAAAATAACACCTTCCCTTGTACAATTTAGCGTAACTAAATATTAAATACATTGTCCTGGTTTGACAAATGCTACAGAACTGTAAATGAAGTGCAGAGATGAAAACTGGCAGAAAGTTTCTAACAGCAAGAACTTTAAATAAATAAACCTGATCTAATTTAACAAAAGCTTTTTCTAGGTCAGTACAAAAGGTCACAAGATCTGTAGAAGTTTTATGAAATCCACTTAATACACATGAACTAATTTGGAAACTCCTGGTTTTCTGCCTGGTGTGATTCTCAAACAATCTGGAAATATATCGCTGACTGATAAGTATATTTCTTGGCATTTTAACCTTTCAGAGTTCTGCACTGTCTTAATTTTGCCTGACTGAATTATTGTTTGCCTGATTGAACTATTTTATATATTTTCTGGCATTGTTTTATGTTTCTCATCTGCCCTGAAACTGTTTACTCCCTATTTCTGAGGTGGAGTTTATAAAAATTGTTTAACAGCTTTTCTGTTATCTGATTGCTTCAAGGCTTGCTGATTTAAAAATAGTTTGTAAATTCTTGCATACACTGTTGGAAACTCCAGGTTCTGCCTGGTGTGATTCTCAAACAATCTGGAAATATATCGCTGATTGACAAGTATATTTCTTGGCATTTTAACCTTTCGGAGTTCTGCATTGTCTTAATTTTGCCTGACTGAATTACTGTCTGCCTGAATGAACTATTTTATATATTTTCTGGCATTGTTTTATGTTTCTCATCTGTTCTGAAACTGTATTAAACTGCCCCCCCCCCACCCTATTCTTGTAGAGTTGTTACAGTTGGTGGCTTTGCAGTTGCCCGCCCCTACTGTAAATTTGATCTGGGACAACCCTCCCAGTCTGGTGTTCACTCTACTTAATACAGAGAGAACATTTGAGAAGGCCAACCCACTTAGGTTCTTAACCTCTGCTCATCCTTCCTCTCTCCTTGCACTTTACTAAAAAAAAATTGCACTTTATTTTGCTTTTGCCTCTTCTTAAAAGTCCTCAATTGTATTTATTCTGCTGCATTTATTACTGCTTGGTAGTAACCTGATCAAATTGTAACTGTTATTCTAAGCCTTTCGGTTTAAGCACTTGGGCTTCATACCAGTTGTTTTACATTGAGAAGGTTTGTGGTCTGCACTGTTGTGGCAGGACAGGTAGCTTACATCCTTCTAAATTGGGAATTGCTGATTGAAGGCTCAGTGTCTGTTATTTTTAAAGTGTATTAGTTCTGGTTTAAGCACTTGGGCTTCAGGCCAGCTATTTTACATTAAGAAGGTTTGTGGTCTGCACTGTTGTGGGAGGAGAGGTTAGATTCTGCCCTTCTGAACTGGGAATTTCTGGTTTAAAGGATTATTGTGCCTGCTTATTTGAACTGTTTCTTTCTGAAAATGGTCCACCTTGTTTGCTGTAGCATAGACTAGATTCAGGCATGCTGAATCTAGCTTTGTATAACTTGAGCACTAATCCAGGCCATCTTTTTGGAGAAGGTTCCCCTGCACCCTAGTGGTAGGAGTGTGCAGTTAGAACTTGTATGATTGAAGACTGCTAGAACAAGGCTCATTTTGGAGCCTTTTTACTGGTTAATTGTGTAATTTGATTAAATCAGTTTGCTTGTTATCTACGGTTATATAAAAAAAATTGCACTTTATTCATCTGCTTTTACTGTATTTGTGTTTCTTCTTACTTTATTGCATTTATTCTGCTGCATTTATTACTGCTTGTTAGTAGCCTGATTAAAATGTAATTGTTATTCCAAGCCTTTGGTTGAAGCACTTGGGCCTCAGACCAGTTGTTTTACATTAAGAAGGTTTGTGGTCTGCACTGTTGTGGCAGGACAGGTAGCTTACATCCTTCTAAGTTGGGAGTTGCTGATTGAAGGCTTAGTGTCTGTTATTCTAAGAGTGTATTAGTTCTGGTTTAAGCACTTGGGCTTCATGCCAGTTATTTTACACTAAGAAGGTGTGATCTGCACTCTTGTGGGAGGAGAGGGTAGATTCTGCCCTTCTGAGCTGGGGCGTTTCTGGTTAAAGGCTTGTTCTGCCTGCTTATTTGAACTGTTTCTTTCTGAAAATTGATACGCCTTGCTTGCTGTAGCATAGACTAAATTCAGACCTGCTGAATCTAGCTTTGTTTATATAACTTGAGCACTAAGCCAGCCCATCTTTTTTTGGAGAAGGTTCCCCTGCACCCTAGTGGCAGGAGTGTGCAGTTATAACTTGTGTGATCAAAGACTGCTGGAACGGGGCTCAGTTTTTAGCTTTTTATTGCTTAGTTTGTTTAAATTAGTTTGCTCATTTGCTACTGTTTTATTAAAAAAAATACACTTTATGCATCGTCGCTTAGCTAGGGTTAAACTATTCCTGGCGCCATAAACTCTGTTCTTCAAATTTTCCCTTAGAACTAGCCAGTTGTTTAGTTTTAGCACTCAAATCTGTTTCTTTAAGCTCAGCACTTGTTCAGAACTCGTTGTAAGCACTAAATAAGCTACAAATTACTACAGCACTCAACATTCCTCACATGTCTAGAGGAAAACAGTTTTTAGTACTTAATAAATAAGCAACTATCCAGGCATGTCTAAGGGTCAGCTCCCGGTATTTTTCCTCCCTACCTGATGTATCTGAGCGTCTTGGGGCAATTCAGCAATTGCCTCATGTACACAGACAACCCTTTCCTCCTACCACCCAACACTACAACCTGTGAGAGATGCACTTATATAGCCAAACTGGAAGCAAAGCTCTCTTCACACAAGATTGGACTAGACAGTCAAGAGGAGAAGGTAAGCACTTGCACCACACCACACTCATCACATAGTCCCTGAAAACCTACACCACCAAAACACACATACAGCAACACAAAACACACATCTACATTTGCGGAGGCTCTCAATAAAAGTCTGCTCAAGCAACAGAGACCTCCAAAGCAGAAACACATGCAACCTCCACCCCTCAACACAACCCAAATAACACACAGCCTACATATTCAGTGTGCCACTCAACCACAGCCCATAATTCATAATAACATATCCAACACTCTAGTCATACGTGACTTTATTGTCAGGCACACTGATGTTCCACTCACCAGGCTAAACAAGGAGAAAGTTACTGTCAGCTGCCTGTCGGGTGCCAGGATCCACCACATAACGCACACACTCAGGTCACTCCACATCAAGTACAAATATGATTCTGTCACTGTCCGTGTTGGTGTGAATGACCTGAGACGTACCTCCCTGGACTACATGAAAACAGACATGGAGGAGCTCTCCGATCTTGTAGCACAGGCAGGTATGACCCTAGCCCTGAGTAGCATCCTGCCATCACTCAGAATGATACCGCAGTACAAAGACAAAATGATTGACTTCAACAATTGGCTAAGCTTCTGGTGTCATTCTAAGGGGATCCAGTATCTGTCTCTGCCTGGGATGACATGATCGACAGACCACGATGCTTTCTCAGAGATGGCCTGCACCTGAAGCCCTTGGGATTCGGATACTGGCTAAGGATCTTGCCACCCCATAGTGCCTTTTTTAGGCAAGGTTCAAATGACAAATTCACCACCGTAACAGGTACAAGCAAGCAAAATCTGATGGTAATGCTACTCAATGCTAAAAGTCTACACCTCAAAATGCATTTACTCGAGGCACTCCTTAAAATGGAGAACATCGACATCTGTGCAGTGACAGAGACCTGGTTCAAGGCTCCAGATAGCACCCCTGCATTACCAGGCTATAATTCATACCACACCTTTCGGCCACTTAACCTGCACCGAAACACTAAAGGTGGAGGCGTGTCCATATTCATTAAGGATATCCACACCTCCAGGCTAGTTACTCAGCATAATGCATCCGAGATTATCCAAGTGCAACTAACTCTGGGCAAGACCGCAATCCAAATTGTAACTTGCTACAGATCCCCCACCATGCCCCAGGATTCCCACTCCTCATTTCTTGATGCACTGGAAAATACTAGGGTACAACCCAACACCCTAATAATGGGTGATTTCAACTAGCCCACCATTAACTGGGAAAACTACTCATTTATCAACTCTTTTGCTCAACGTTTTCTGGAATTCAAAAATTCCAACACCTTGGATCAACTTATCCACACCCCCACCAAGGGCAGTAATATCCTAGACCTGGTCATTACCAACATGGGCGACTGGTGTTCCACATCAGAGGTAAATTCTTCTTTGGTCAGATCCGACCACAAGCTAATCAGCCTAGACATCCACATCCCACCCCCACCTCCCACTAGGAAAACCACCGTAAAAATTTCTCCAAAGCTAATTTCACGCTTCTTAAGACAGAAGTGGCAAACGTCACGACACCCATGCAGATGGACAATAGAGGTACAACTGCTGAATCCTACACAAATGCACTTTATAAGCACTTACATGAGTGCACGGATCGTGCTATCCCTAACAGAACCAAAATGCTATCCTCCAAAAAAAGAAGCCAATCTGATGGTCCCCTGCCATAAACAAACTCTACAACAGGAGAAAGAAACTGTTGCAAAAAAAGAGTAAAATCCCATGACTGGAAGAACTCCCTGGTCAGCCTCAGTAAGAAGCGGAGATCCCTCATAAAATCCTCCAAAGCTAGTTATGAAAACAAAATTGCCACAGATTCTAAAGACAACCACAAAGCATTCTATAGCTATGCCAAGAATCTCAATGGCAACACTCAGATCTGCTCAGAATTACAGCACAATGGCACTAACTATACAGAACCAACTGATATTACCAACATCCTGGCAGATAGGTTCAGTGCTAACTTTACCCCACCTCACCCCCTAAAGGGCCCATCTCTATACCAGAAGAATGCAAAGTTCCTGTAATCATGGCTGCACAGGTAAAAACCACACTCTCCAAAGCCAAGAACACAGCATACACGGGACCTTACAACATCCCAGGCTGCATTCTAAATGAACTACAGAATGAACTGGCACCCCACCTAAGCACCATGTCCAATCATAGCCTCACCTCAGGCTTTGTGCCCACTGAATGGCGCACAGCAAATGTTATCCCACTCCACAAAGGGGGAGCCACCATGGACCCCGGAAACTACCATCTCATTAGCCTAATGAGCCTGGTCTCCAAGGCCATGGAATGCATCATCATGGAACTTATAAACAAAGACACTGGTAATCTCCAAAATCTGGACCCCACCCAGTTCGGGTTTGTAAAAGGCAGATCATGTCTCCTAAACCTGACTGACTTCTTTGAAGCAGTCACCAAAGCCATAGACGAGGGTAAGGTGGTTCACACAGCCTATCTAGATCTCGCCAGGGCTTTTGACACCATCCCCCACTATGGGATTATAGATAAACTCACTAAACTAGGTATAAATCCCTATGTCACAAAATGGGTTGCCAACTGGCTCACTGACAGAACCCACACTGTGAAGTAGCTGACTCCAAATCTGACTTCAGTCCAGTGACAAGTGGAGTACCACAGGGTTCAGTCCTGGGTCCACTCCTATTTGGTATCTACTTTTCTAAAGTACAGAAAAGAAGGTCTTTGGCTAACGAAGTTCGCAGATGACTGCGAACTAGGAGCCATAATTGAAACTCCAAACAATGTGGACATCCTACAAAAGTGCCTCACTGAGACAGATGCCTGGTGTCAAAGCCATGGCCTCAAGCTCAATGCCAAAAAGTGCATTGTCATCTCCTTCAGTAAAAACTCTGTACCCCATGAACTACCACATAGGTGGTAGTCTACTTAACACCAAAAGTGTGATACGAGACCTTGGGACACAGGTGGACAGTAATCTCTCCTTTGATAATCACATTGCCACAGTAGTCAGGAAATCGTTCTACGTGGCACACCACATCAGAAAAGGTTTCTCATCCAGGAAAAAAAGAGGTAATTGTTCCCCTCTACTCGTCACTTATTAGACCTATTATAGAGTACAACGCACCTTTTGGTATGTACCTCACAAGACATCTACAACAACTGGAAAGGCCGCAGAAATACCTAACAGAGAGGATTACTGGCCTCAAACAGATGCCCTATGCAGACTGCCTCAAAAAACTCCAGCTTTACTCCGTCGCATATTGCCTACTCAGAGGCGATCTCTGCCTAACATACAAACTATGTCAAACCCAGAGCTGTTGGACATGCACCACTTAAAGAAATCCCAATCCCGCTGAGCTACACACTCTTGGGACCTAAACCTCGTCACCAAAATAAACAGAACATGCTGGAGGGATAGATTCCTGTCCCAGAGACTTCCCATACTCTGGAAAAAACTATCTATCTATATCAAACAAAGCTCCTCATTAGCGCTCTTCAAGAAAAATCTTGATGATTGGATGGGAAATACAAAATTCACCCCGGGGATCACCTCTGTGGCTCTGCTCAACAAGGGCACAGGAAAATAATTTTCTTGGGTGACGAAAGCCAGGGTACCGTTTAGAGCCGACAGCCTAGCACCTACCTATGAACCTATAATGGTGTCACTCTACTGGCCCACATTTGTATACAAGTTTTGTAATATGTGTTTAAGACCAAAATGGGTCAACAGCTGTAATACTCTAGTAAATCCTTTCCTATTGTAGTGATCATGGAGACAGCTGCCTGTAGCTAAAATATTAGAGGTAAAGAAATCTAGTTCTGATTAAGAAAGTCACAAAGCTCCAACTCATGTCCTGTAGCCTTGTATATGTTTATACAGAACAAGAGTAAAGTCCATCAGGTTCTGTCAACTTTCCAGAATTCAATTTGTTAAATGCTTTGGTGAGCTTTTCCTTAGAAAAATTGAGTCTAAAGAAGTTAATTTTAGAAGGGACAAACTTTACGGTAGTAATTGAGCTAGGCATGACAATGCCTGCAAAATATAAAATGTATGATGTAGTCTGAATTTGCTTACCAAATTCACTGGGCACTGGCAGCTTTGTTGGTGTAGGCAAATGCATCCCTCAGTACAACTCAGGTGACATGAGTTCAGAGAGGCAGTGAATCTGTTTTCCATTCTCAGGGGTAACAGACAGGCTTGTGTGTCTGAGGGAATACACAAATTCATTGGTCTCCTTGGTGCAGACTGGGGAAATATTCAAAAGTGCTTTTTCTGTGGCGCTGTGGACATCTGCCGGCTTAATCTGCTTGCAGAAATAAGCAGCAACCCACTGATATGCTGCCTGCACATCTTCCAATGAAAGCCTTCTGGGCATGTGCAGGGAGTTAGGACTGACTGCAAATGCCAATCCATTAAAAAAGCAGTACCATTCCTGATTCACCATGATGGGAACAAATAAGCCACAGAGCTCTAGCCCAGAGGGAAATAAATGAATCTATAAGGTGTTAAGAGGGAAACTTAATGGGTGGAAAAGGGCCCTCCTCCAAAAAACACTAGTCTCTTGGTACTGATAGGTAACTTGGCATTACAAATTATAAGTCTAACGTCAAGTGGTGAAGCAGAATAAAGTTTTTGAAGCAACTCAGCAAGAGCAGCTAATGACTTAAGGTTGCTGAGAATGAACTTGTATACTTAGCTTGAAGTCGGTCTCTGCTGATAATATTCTACCAAAGCCAAGTACATTTGGTAAAAGCTTATTAGACCAAGATGAAGCATGAACACGTTAAAGCCCTTTCATAGCATACACACACACACACATATATATATATGTACATGGATTCACTTTAGAAGCTCGAAATACTGAAATATCGAAATTGAATTTCACGCTTCTGAGGTTTCACTGTGGTTATGGGTTCAGGTAAGTGTGTGTGTGTTAAGGGTTTTGGGTAGGGGCTGTGGTGTGTGTCAGTGTGTTTTGTTGCTGTGATGTGTGTGTGCGAGGAGAATGTAGCTTGTGTGGTGGTGTTTTGTGTGTGTTTGTGTGTAGTGCAACCTCGGAGTGAGAGTATTTAAGTTGCGGGGTCTGGGGGGTGCAAGGGGGCTTGCCCCCCTTCTTTTATGTAGTAGAGAGCTTGTATGTGTGTGTGTGTGTGTGTGTGTGTGTGTGTGTGTGTGTGTGTGTGTGTGTGCAGTAAAAGTGTGAAATTCAAAATCTCCGGTGTGCAAGATTTTGAATTTCGCGGTTCTGAGTTTTTGTGGTTTCAAAAATTCGACTTTATAGCTTTGAAATACTGAATTTCGATATTTCAGTATTTCGAGGATATAAAGTGAATCCATGTACATATATACATATACATTTAATTTATTTATTGTTTTAATTACAACCCTTTCCTCCTTTTCTTTTGGTGCCTGTGCCCTTGCCACTGATATCTACCCTTCCTCTCACTCTGTAATACACTCAAACAGGACGGAATACTTCTCAGATGACCTCCTCAAAAGCCCACTATGCATCTTAGATCTTAACTTGCCATAAGACAAGTATGAGTCAGTTTCAACAACCATATTCTCTTCATGCCATTTCCACATGGGTGGGATATTTAACCTATCAAGATCTCGTGCCAGTTGATGGAAAACTACAGTAAAAGAATATAGTAGAATCAAGTTGCAATATGTAAGAAAGCTCTAAATAAACACACACACCTTGGCACTGCATACTCCTCCCTTACTTAAACTTTCATCTAAGGAAGCAAAAACATGTCCCATGCCTTCATCTCCAGCACTCTGCTTCAAAAAACAAATAATTAAAATACAAACTAAGCTTCCCAAAGATTCTTTGCATCACAACTCAACAATGAATTTTACAGAGTTTTGTTTCAATCCAAATAGAACAAAATGGAATGAAAATTTTTTTTCCAAAGCTCATTGTTTCAATGAGATGCATTTGCCACGAGTTGTGATACTATGACTCATTAGTTTTCACCTTAAGTCATATCATCTGCAACTACACAATTTGAATGAAAACCTACAAGAAATTACTTCTTTTAGAAACAGAAGTCCTTTGTGCTTATTTCAATTCATAGGACCCGAGAACACCTACAATCCAGCTAATCATAAATCCCAAGGCCCACATTATTGATAAGGCATTAGAAATAATAAAACTTAAAGAGGACCAGTCTTACTGTAAGCTTATGAATCATTTGATAAGGGCTGTCTCATTAAGGAACCTTGTTTTCTAAGGACATTCATATGACACACACATACAACTGAAGCACCTTCAGCAAGCCAAAAGCATGTACAATGAAGGTCTTTATTCCTGACCTCTTATACTGCTCTCGCATATCATGATAATTTTACCAGTCCTCAGGCATTCATTAAGGTCAACAATTGCACCATCCTGTAAAACAACGGATTTAATAACAAAACCTATAGCCCACAGGAAAATCCATTGCGAAAAAAGTAGTAACAATAAATTATAATCAAAGTCTAAACAAAATGTACTACAAATACTGCATATATTAACAGAGATAAAAATACTGGAAGTCGGATCTTTAGAAAAAGGGTAGGAGAAACTTACATAGAAAAATGGGAATTGTGGGAGCAATACATGCTTAATGATGTTTTGGAGGCGGAATAAGGTTTAAGGGATGGCAGGACTTAAATGATCTAGTAATGTTTAAAATATTTTCTAAAGGACCAGCCACAATGAAAAGTTTAAATATATTTAATAATAAATAATAAAAGAACATGAAAATACTAATCATCTACTTACGAGTTTCAGTCACAGGAAATATTAAAAATAACACAGCTGCACAGGTTCAGAAAAACAATACTTAACTAATCTTACTATATTTTCCCTGAAGAAATCTAAATTATTATTATTATTACTCCCTGGTTACTTACTAGAGCAAGGCAAGGTAAAATAGGTGAGAGATCCTTCTTTGACAGGTTACAAAAAGAGAGTGCTCTGAGAGTTCAGTCTCACCTAGTATTAAACATTATTTTTAGCGATGGATTACAGAATTACATCACATACATCTGGTCATCTACTTCTGGTTCTCATGTTTCCCCCTTGGCTAGAAGCTGTCAGGATTTAGCATATATGTATCAATAATACAAACAAAGTCTTGATAACATCTGCTGCAGTTTACTGAAGTCATAAAACAATTTCAAAATTCCACCCTCCCAGAGTAGCAATTTGTTTACCCCAATAACAATGCAGGAAGCTTCCTAGTGGAGGCTTTTGGTCTCTGGCTGCACTGAGAACTGTAAGATAGAATCTTTATGGCCTAAACCAGGTAATTTAATTTCAAACTATTTTCAAAATTTGAGATGAACCTCATCTCTTCCAGTAGCCTCTATTAAAACATACACATTTAAACAGTTACAATAATGCATGTATATTTCTCTTTTCTGTCCAGCAGGGCACATTGTTGATACATTTTAACACAAGCAGCTTTACACATATGTTTTTCAACACAAGCATCTGTACAAATCAGTTTGATATACGAATGACATAGAATTCTTTACAAAATTCCAGCTAGCTGTACTGGCCTATGTTACACATCCACTGTCCTACTTCTCCTGGCATAGCTGGCAATACCTCACATTGTCACAATAAGCATCTCACAGCACAAAGAAGGCATCTACTCTTCAGCTATACAGAGTTAACTGTACAAATTCACAGATGCTAAATAATTTCCTTATAAATGTACTAAGGTTTCAAACCTGGACATAACATTTAATGTTGATATCAACATGTTAAATTTAACACATAATAACCATACTGAGTATGCACAATGCGGTCATCTATTAATGGTTTCAAAAAACTGAACTGCAGTTATTAATGAAACCATAATAAAGAAATAAAAACTTTCATGAAGTTTACTATTGTCAATTATGTTCCCCAGCCTGACAGTCAATACTTCGTTTATATACATACTCAGTAGCTCTCCTTATTTAAAATTTAAGGGTTAATAGTGTATACTGTATTTCCCCAAACAGAAGGGTAGGTCAGTAAATAATGGTAAAGAAAGTACATTTGTGTAATTAAACTTACCACAACAGTAGATGTTTGAATGATCATTGCTGCAGTAGTCTTAGCTATATGGATTATATCCTGCTAAGGATTTAACAGGATATTACCTTTTGTTAGACCCATCACAACAAGGCAATTCAAGACAAGGTCAAAAGCTCATTCTTCTGGGCTTTGGCTACATATGTGGCATTTTGGAAAGGGTTAGATTCTAGAAATTTTCCAGAAGCAGCAATTTGGTCCTCTATGCACACTTCTGCAAAGCACTATAAATGAGATTCCTTCTCGAGGTCTAGGACAGGTTTTGCTAAGACCATTCTTCAGGGGCAACTGGTCCCACGACCTTCCTCCTCCAAGTTATTCTAAGTTAAGATAAACTAATCATACAGTTAAGACCACTGCAGAGTGATCCATACAATGATTACAGTGTTAGTAAACTTACCATAACAGTAGATGTTTGAATGATGATTGCGCATGAAAGCTCTGAAAGGCTTAGCACTCAGACCTGACTTTTTATTCAACGCAACTTGAGCTGACTAACAATTTGGGAACATGGCAGGTGCCTTGAAGCTTTGAAGTTGGTCAGCTGTTATATCCTTAGCAGGATATAACCCATATAGCTAAGGCTATTGCAGCAGTGATCCATAAGATGAATGTCAGTGGCGACAAGCAGATTAACAAAGTGGATCACACATGTAAGCTTTTCTGTGCATCAAAATGCAAAGTAGGGACCTGTGCATGTAGACACAGAATATGTTCCCATTCAGTGCCTTTCTGTATTTGGTGTGCAGTGATGTTGACATCAATGGTTACCCTTTTCTGACCAGCCTACTTATACAACTTACCCTAAAGCCTTTTTAACTTGTGGAACAGATTTTCTAATATTAAGAAAGAGAAAAAGATCAGAAAAGAAATGAATGTTAATTGTGTAGGCAGAATTCCAGTGCCAGATTATTATCTTTATTTTAGTAATTTAAATTATACTGGCCTGGAATTTCTTCAAAAGCTTTACTGGATAGTAACAAATTTTCACCGGCAGATACTACGTTATTGACAGAAATGCTGGACGTGGTTTTATATCACAATTTCATTTATTTTGAAGTTATGTTTTTCCAAAAATGAAGGTGTTGCAATGAGTGCAGCTATAATACCCAGCTATGCTAAGTTGCTCTTTACCAACCCGGGAGAAAAATACAATATCAGATATAAAATTTGAAGAAAAAAATGTACATGAAGTGTTTTTATCAACAGTATTTCGCTTACATGGTCATGCAGTGGAACATCAATGTTATTTATTCAAATTAATATTTACATTTAAAGATTTGCTTTAGATTTGATCAACAAAGAGGATGGACAATTAAATACAAGAGACAAATTCTGAGTAACAGTTACTTGGATTATGCTAGAAAGAATCCTGTTAGGTGAAAATAACATTGTAAAGGAACAAACCATTAGGAAAAGCAGATTAAAAGATGATAGTACCTCTCTCAGCGTTAAAGTGGCATCTTATGTAAAACAAATCTTGTACAGAGGATTTACAACTAAGTCTGTTCATGCAAAGAATGCTGAAGTGAATATGCAGAAAAATAGTACATATAGGTAGGTACTAGGCTATGGGCCCTATGGCCTACACAAGCCTAGCCAAAAAGGTACCCTGGCTTTCGTCACCCAAGAAAATTATTTTCCTGTGCCCCTGTCGAGCAGAGCTGCAGAGGTGATCCCCGGGGTGAATTTCCTATTTCCCATCCAATCATCAAGATTTTTCTTGAAGAGTGCTAATGAGGAGCTTTGTTTGATATAGATAGTTAGTCTGTTCCAGAGTATGGGAAGTCTCTGGGACAGGAATCTCTCCCTCCAGCATGTCCTGTTTATTGTGGTGACAAGATTTAGGTCCCTAGAGCGTGTAGCTTGAAGGGATTGAGATTTCTTTAAGTGGAGCATGTCTAACAGTTCTGGGTTTCACATAGCTTTGTATGTTATAAACTTCGAAAACACCAAAAAAAAACAAGTAAACTGTTAAAAGCAACACAAACGGCACAACTCAGAAGGCAAATCTTCTATTTTAATAACTTGAAGCGCTTTTCGTTTGCACCAAAGCAAACTTCTTCAGAAGTAAAAAATACACTCATCACATTTATAAAACAAAGTGGAAGTGACATATTGAAACATACATTTAAACCCACATTACTACTTAAAGCGGTATGGAAATATAATTACATTTAACTAATAACACTTAAAACTCGAAACTAGTAAAACAGTACAGTTGAACTTCAAGATATAATGGCCAAGTTTAACTATAGTACGGTAAAATACATTGCTATAAAAATTGTACTGAATGATACTCTGCATTTGATGCAACAATTACTCGATCAAAGTAAGCTTCCATAAGAACGTTGAACACTGAATTAAAAAACAAACTATAAACACGTTACACTTACATACTTATAAAAATAAAAAGCAAGATGTTTAAATATATCATTAGTCTCCACCCTCACTTAACACCCATCATTGTCATCTACTTAGGTTTTTACGTTTAAGTATACAACTAATAGAACACGTCATTGAGACCTGGAAATTTATAGGCATTTAACCTAACTTGCCAAGCAAGTTCAAGTTCTTCTGAATGGAAGGGAACTGGACCACCCCGCAAGGGTTGGAATACTTGGTCAATAGGCATATACGTAAATTTGTGTCCTTGATATAAGTGAATATGCTTTGCCAAAGCATTTTCTAGTTTTTCTTTGGAAATTGCATATTGATGTTCATACACTCTATCGCTGAGTCTTCGCACCGTTTTCCCGATATAATATGCTGGACAAAGTTTACATCTGGCTAAATATACAACATTCTTGGACTGCCAGTTAAATTTAAAATTTACCCTATACTGAACTTGGTTTATTATAAAAGAGTTGGTAACTTCTATATACCTGCAAATACTACAGGACTCACATTTGAACATGCCTGTGATTCTTGGAGTACTTCTACTTGGTAGTTCCAATAAGTTCTTAAGATTTCTCCCTCTCCTAAAAGTTATATTAGGGGACTCACCTATCTTCTCTAACAACAGTGGAGTAACCCTGAATAGATTCCAGTTCATTTTTAAAATCTCAATCAACAGGTAGCTGTCCAAACTAAAAGTTGTGATGAAATTCAAACATGGTTCTCCGTTATTAGATACTGGACTACCACCACTATGTTGAATTTGAATATCAATCTAAGGTGGAGTATTATTGGTGGGGGATATATTTATAACTTGGGTCTTGACACTTAAAATGGGGTTATAAACCCTATCATGTCTCTTGTGACCAACTTCCTCTATAAGGTTATCCAGTAGGTTCTCTGGGTAACCCCGACTCAAGAACATTGACTTAAGGAGCTGACATTCATCCAAGAATTTGCTCTGTTGTGAAATAATACGTGCTGACCTTACCAGTTGACCCTTAACAACAGAATGTTTCTGATGGAAGGGATGGCAGCTCGAAAAGTGCAAAAAGTCATTAGAGTAAGTGTTCTTTCTATGAATTCTAGCCTCAAAGCAACCTTGGGTTCTGTTTTTCACCAACCAAACATCTAAATACGCTATTGCTTCAGTATTAAATGCTGAAGAAAATTGAAAAAAATCAGTAGTTTGGTTGAGGTAATCAACCAGTTCTATACTGGCCTGGGAGTCGCCTCTGAACAGAATAAAAATATCGTCCAAGAAGCGAGTATAGTGCACAATGGCACAAGTTAAGTCATCCCTCTTAAAGATAAACTCAGTCTCCCAGTATGCCATAACATGGTTGGCAATGCTGGCCCCACACAGCGAACCCATGGCCATCCCGATTTTTGTAAGTAAAATTCGTTACCAAACATAAAAAAGTTATTAGTCAGAACCAAATCTAATAATCCCATGACCAAACTAATTTCACTATTGGATGCCCCTTTGCACTTTAATATAAGGGCAATCCATTCAATCCCCACCACATGAGGAATGCAAGTATAGAGGGCTTTGACATCTACTGTTAAGAAATTGTACTCGTACTCAATTTTATCCACCTCTTCTAGGAATGACCAAGAATCCCTACACACCTGCGTCTCTGATTTCAAATATTTCTTTAAAATGTTGTCAATAAATTTAGCAATAGGGTACATAGGGGAATCACGTCCATCCACTACTGGATGCATGGGTGAATCATCCAAGCACTTGTGTAGTTTAGGAGTACCAAACAAGTAGGGAAACCTAGGGAAAGACATTGTTAAATAGTTACATATATTCTGTTCAATTCTCCCCCCAATGAATAAATCATTGATACAATTTTTGATGAGATGATAAGCTTTGTTAATCTCAGAGTGTGAACTAGGCTGGTAGGCTGGAGAATCCAAAAGTAACTTCATACGTCTCTCATAATCCATGTTATCAAGACCCACCAGTCCACCCCCCTTGTCTGGCTTACATACACGAATGTTTTGCGCCCTGATGAAATCTAGGTAATCTTTTTCCTCCTGAGAAGTGTTAAATTTACGTCCCTTCTTACAACTAGTGTTAGGGATTTGCCTCACATCCAGCTCACAAATCTGTTCAAACATTTGTAACGCTGGGTGTAAGGGAGGATTGTAAGTGCTAGGTACAGAAAAATAACTGGCATCAGTTGGCCCACTTGTATTACCCATTATTAAAAATAAATTAAATTTTCTTACATAAAGCTTAATGTCAATGATCGTTCTAACTAGGTCCAATTTTTGGGTAGTGACAAAAGTATGCCCTTTTCATAAAAGATTAACCATCTCTGCTGTAATAGTCACCGATGAAAAGTTATAATCTTTAAAGTCACCTTTATGGCTGGTAACTACTAAAGGGCCAACGACAACATGGTTTGCCATTCCACCAACAACCACGTCGTGACTGACATGCTGCATTACCTGGACATCCACTTCCAGTGGCATAACCCTAGTGGCTGAAATCTCTTTTGGACCTAGTTCCTCCATTTGTTGTTTTTGTAATTGTTCTTCTTGCTGTATTGCTGAGGCTGTTTTTGCTTCACTCTGGCCCCTGTGTTGTTTCTCTGCCGAACATTCTGGTTATAGGCTGCATTTGGTGGAGTTTGAGGGCCGTTAGGTGGTCGAGAAGCATTTAATACTCTCTCACTCCTCCTAACCTCGACTACTTCATTAAGGTCTGGTTCGTCAAGGCAGTCACCCAAATCATCGCCAAAAGATGGTGAATCATTACCCAAAACATCAAGGTTGTCCCTGTTGTTAGTAATACGTTTACCAGTACCAGCAGTTCCTGAAGTCACCTGATTAAATGTGTGGTTTGATCTTTGCCACGCCATGGCCCCTGATGGCATGGGATAGGTTGTCCCCTGTTCATATGCAAGAAGGTCTCTTTCAAGTTTTTTAATTTTGTTCCCTTTAAGTTTAAGCATGCGTTGATCAATGCTAGAGAAAATACGGTTATATTCAAATTTGTAGCGGTCAAAGTCTAAGTCAGATTTGATTTTAATATCCAACTCCGTTATGAGTTTGATAATATCATCCACCCATTTATTATAATGTTTAATAATAAGTTCAATTAATTCTAGTCCTTGCCTATCAAACAACATGATAAGCTCTTGGTGGACCTCCGATTTAGCCTCTAGCCCCGTAGGGAAATGATGACACCTTAAACCTTTTGGGACTATTTTCAATTTGAGACATTCATGAAAATAAACTATCTCGAGTTGCAGTTTCTTCACTTTAAGTAAACAGGAGTCAAAATATTTAAGATGAGAAACGAAATCGGTAGTTGAACCATTACCTCCTCCAGCTAGACCACTTTCCATTCTCCCATTCAATACACCTGATAGGGAAAATTTGTCCGCTATCCATGTAGTTAGGGATGGTAAATTTGTTGATCCAATAAGCCCCGAGGAAGTAGTAGCATTAGCACCTTCGGAGCTCTGGTTGTTTCCCTGTTGCAATTGTTCAGTTGACTGCTCACTCATTACAGGCTGCGATGTTCTCATGGGCTCCACTGAGTTGTCAGTAATGCCTAATCGTGGAATTGATGCTGGCCTCATGGAATTAGATGACCCATTCATGAAATTAAGAGAATTGACCCTTGAGTAAGTCAGGCCAGTACTCTGTTGGTTTTGTGGATTGTTGCTATTGCCTCCGCTCCCTTGCATTTGGGACGGTTGAGCCGAATTAAATGACTCACGGAGAATACGTTGATTCTCATCCAGCCGGTCTAGCCTCCCTATAATAGATTGGATTTGGGTGGCTAGAGTACCAAGTAGGTGGCTAGAGTACCAAGTAGGTTCTCAGTGTTCTCCTTGATGTTGCCGGCGTTGTCACTAACCACGTTAGCTGCATTGTCAGCTGGAGAAAAAAAGAGACTGACTGTTGGCTGCACAGGATGCCATAAACTTTGAAAATGCCAAAAAAAAAACAAGTAAACTGTTAAAAGCAACACAAATGGCACAACTCAGAAGGCGAATCTTCTATTTTAATAACTTGAAGAGCTTTTCATTTGCACCAAAGCAAACTTCTTCAGAAGTAAAAAAAATACGCTCCACATTACATTTATAAAACAAAGTGGAAGTGACGTATTGAAACATACATTTAAACCCACATTACTACTTAAAGCGGTACGAAAATATAATTACATTTAACTAATAACACTTTAAACTCGAAACTAGTAAAACAGTTCAGTTGAACTTCAAGATACAGTGGCCAAGTTTAACTATAATACGGGAAAATACATTGCTATAAAAACTGTACTGAATGATACTCTGCATTTGATGCAAATATTACTCTATCAAAGTAAGCTTCCATGACTATGGTGCAAACGAAAAGCGCTTCAAGTTATTAAAATAGAAGATTCGCCTTCTGAGTTGTGCCGTTTGTGTTGCTTTTAACAGCTTTGTATGTTAGGCAGAGATTGCCTCTGAGTAGGAAATATGCGGCGGAGTAAAGCTGGAGTTTTTTGAGACAGTCTGAGTAGGGCATCTGTTTGAGGCCGGAAATCCTCTTTGAGAGGTATTTCTGCGGCCTTTCCAGTTGTTGTAGATGTCTGGTGAGGTACATACCAAAAGGGGCGTTGTACTCTATAATGGGTCTAATGAGTGACGAGTAGAGGGGAACAATAACCTCTTTTTTCCTGGATGAGAAATCTTTTGTGATGAGGAGTGCCATGCATTTCAATACCCAAGGCTTATATGCTATCTAGTTATGTAAATATTTTCTGCATGGCAACAACAAAAAAGCTTTCAAGGTTGGTAATTCTTTAACAGTATGCTTATTAAAGCTTACTTGCATCTTACAGTCTCAGACAAGCTTACCTGAAGGTCATTAAAGCACTGCTACTTAAACACAGAGCAACAGGCACTGCAACAACATGCATTTTCTGAATAAGAAGCATAAATCAACAGTATAAAAATGACAGAAACCAAAACATTCTGCAAAATCAAGGACAGATGAAAAGCCACTAAAGTATTTGTGTGTAACTTGGAAGGGGGAATACTCTGCACACTTAACACTGCATAACTGCTCCTTGCCTTGCTTGGACACATCCAGAGTCACTACATGGGGGAGTGGGGCGCCACAAGTATGTCACAATTTGAAATGTTGCTGGCTAACGGTGATGGCCCTGACACATTTGTCATACCTCTCAAACCTCAGAGCAAGAAATCTGCACAAAGCCATAAATAGAAGTAGGACAAAGGCCCAAAAATTAGGTCAATTTTTAAATATTGCTCTTACAAACTCTTGCATGACTATGAATTTTCTGAAGGGCATGAAATCTGAAACTCAAATGTCTGTCATTATTTTCTAACTTCAATCTTTAATGATTTGCCACTAATTTACCAGAAAACCACAATTTTTTGAAAAACAGACCAAAACATGTGATGCAAAAATATAAAATAGCCACACAATACAGATGGGAACCTGTCAAAGAAGGGACACTTTTTAATATTAGTACTTTTAACCTGAGTAGCTGACAAAATAAGAGAATCTACATGCATTTCTGAAATTAAAAGTAATCTATAACTCTGATCATTACAATTATTTATTAATTGTAAATTCTTCACATTTTCTTCCAAATTTGCCATTTTGCAGAGGAATTATTAGGGGGAGAGCAACATTTTGAGCCACAATCGGGGACAGTTGAGAAGTCTGGATATACCTAATTCAAAAAGTCGATTTATTTGCGCGTACCTCAACACAAGAAATTTGGACATGGCCAAATATATTGGGGGAACATACAAACACTACTAAAAATTGCTCTTGTATAAACTTAGACAGTTGAGAGAATAAAGTACAGTTTTGTACCTACCATAAATGTAGATGTTCGAGTGCTAATACAGCTGCAGTCATAACAGATGGGTTCTCCTGCCATCAGGCGGGTCCTCGGTCGGCCGAATTCCAAAGTCTAGGTCCGGCGTCGGTTGTCGTCGCTTCTTCCCTGATGTCAGTGCGACAGGGGTATAAAAGAACCAGCCGACGCCATTTTCTTCAGTTTTTCTTGCCCCAGATGTCAGGTGCCCCCAGAAGGAAGGCAATACATAAATTTGTGTAATAAAGCAATGCAATATAATCAAAATGCAGTAGTTGCAAGCAAATACACCATAAATGAATACCCCAATCAGGTTGTATGAGGAGGTGTTAGCCATTAGGCCTGTCCCAAGAGGGGAAGGAGGGAGGGAAACCTGGACTGCAGCTGTATTTAGCACTCGAACATCTACATTTATGGTAGGTACAAAACTGTACTATGTTCATCGTACATACAGCTGCAGCCATAACAGATGGGTAGAATCCCAAAGCTAAGAAAGGGGTGGTAGGCACTAGGTGGAACTAGGAGGAGCCAGGGTGCCCTGCAAGACTGCAGTGGCAAAGCCTGCTCTAGTTTTGGAGTATAATGGTAGGTGGTAGTGCTTGGAGAAGGTATGCACAGAACTCCAGGTGGCTGCTTCCAAAATATCTTTGGTAGGAACTCCTCTGAGGAAAGCTGCAGAGGTAGCTGTGGCCCTTGTGGAGTGAGATGATGCCTGCAGGTACAGTTTTACCATGAAAAGAGTAACAAAAGCGTATGCAGTGGGCTATCCATTTTGAGATTGTCTGTTTGGAAATTGGCTTCCCTTGAGCTCCTATAGCATAGGACACAAAGAGCTGTTCTGATTTTCTGAAAGGCTTTGTTCTGTCCAAATAATAACGCAGCTGTCTGTGGATGTCCAAGGAATGTAGTAGTCTCTCCCCTTTGTTTTGAGGATTAGGGTAAAAGGTAGGTAAGTGTATAGCCTGATTCAAAGCTACCCTGGATACCACCTTTGGCATAAAGGACGGGTTGGTTCGTAAGGAAACTCTGTCCTGATGGAAGATGATAAAAGGCTGCACAGTCATGAGGGCTTGTTGTTCCGATACCTTACGAGCTGAGGTGATAGCCAGAAGGAAAGCTGTTTTCCAAGACAAATATTGCAAATCTGTTGAGGCAGCTGGCTCAAAAGGAGGCAGGGTCAGCTTTTCTAGAATGAAATTGAGGTCCCAAGCAGGTATTGGTTGTTTCCTTGGGGGTTTGATATTCTTAGCCCCTCTGAGGAACTGTCTTAAGAGGGGGTGAGAGAATAAAGGTGGATCAGTGTTGTATTCTGCAGAAATGGCTGAGGCATGGATTATGATGGAGGAGAATGAAAGTCCACTGCTTAGCAGCTCAGGTAGATAGTGTAATATTTGAGGTAAATTCAGTTTTCCAGGATTCTGGCCCTTTTTCTCATTCCAGGCACAAAACAGTTTCCATTTTGCGGAGTAAGCTTTTCTAGTAGACGGCCTTCTGGCCTCCAAAATTACATCCTGCACCTCCTTGGAGAGTAGGGTCTGTTGTGATGTTAAGGAATCTTCCATGCAGCCAGATTGAGTGTTTTCAGCTGACTGTGAAGAGTTTTGAAGCTGTGCTGAGTCAGAAGAAGAGGCATTAGAGGTAGGGTCCATGGAGGGGAATGCGTCAGGCTCCTCAGGAGTGGGTACCAGTGCTGTCTTGGCCAGTCTGGAGCAATGAGAATCATCTTTGTTCTGTCTGCTCTGCGTTTTAATAGAACTTTGGGCAGCAGAGGAAGAGGTGGAAAGGCATAAACTGTCATTGTTGTCCAACTAAAAGAGAGAGCGTCCACTCTCCAGGCCTGTGGATGGAAAGACCTTGAGCAGAATTTTGTCAATTGGCGATTTTTGTGGGAGGCAAAGAGATCTATGTCTGGCCTTCCCCATGCTTGAATTATCTCTGTAAAAACTTGAGGATGCAACTTCCATTCGTGTGGATCTGTCATATTTCTGCTTAGGTTGTCTGCCAGCGTGTTTTCCTTGCCTGGCAAGTACTGTGCTTGAAGTTTGATTTGTAATTCCAGAGCCATGTTCCAAAGTGACATGGCCAGCCTGCATAAGGGGTATGAATGGGCTCCTCCCTGTTTGTTTATGTACCACATTACTGTGGTGTTGTCTGTCCTTATCAATAGTTGACCTGGATGCAGAAGGTCTTTGAAAGCAATAATAGCATTTATTACTGCTATCATTTCCTTTTGATTGATGTGAAGGTGCTTTTCTTTTTGGGACCATTTGCCCTGAATGCACCGATCTGTCGTGCGCCCCCCAGGCGTAGTCCGAGGCATCTGTTGTGATGACTTGATTTGCTTGAGGCTTGCAGAATGGGAGACCTGTGTTTGTTTGGCATGCTTGAGCCCACCACAGAAATTCCTTTTGAAGACATGGAATTAGTGGTATTAATGTTTCCAAACTGTGGCTGTGTTGAGACCATAGGTTTTTCAGGTACCACTGAAGTTTCCTCATATGCAGCTTTGCACATGGGATTAGTAGAATGCAAGATGCCATGAATCCCAGAGCCTGCAGGATTTTCCTTGCAGTCAGCCTGGTGAAATTTGCTAGTTTTCTGAAGTATTGAGTTAGTTGCCCCTGCTTCTCTGCCATGAGGTAGGCCTTCTGAGTGTTTGTGTCCAAGTTGGCACCCAGGAAAATTATTTTCTGAGAGGGTATTAGTCTTGATTTCTTTTTGTTGACTGTGTATCCCAGAGAATTCAACAACATTATTACAAAAGCCAGATGTTTCAGAAGTATGTGCTTGCTGTCCGCTTGGATCAGGCAGTCGTCCAAATGTGGGTATATTTGTATCCCTTGAAGTCTGCAGTACGCAATTACTGATGCCAGGCATTTTGTGAATACTCTGAGCGCAGTAGATAAGCCAAAGGGCAATGCAGAGAATTGATAATGGGTTGAACCTGCAAGAAATCTGAGGTATCTTCTGCAATTTTGTCTGATTGGGACATGCAGGTATGCCTCCTTGAGGTCTAATGTTACCAGCCAAGACTCCTTGCCCAGCATGGGAAGAAGCTGCTGTAATGTGAGCATCTTGAATTTTGGTACGAGTAAAAATGGGTTTAGGATGGATAGGTCCAAAATAGGTCTCCAATCTTTTCCCTTCCTTGGTACCAGGAATAGTCTGGAATAAAAACCTTGACCTTGTTCGTGAGTAGGTACCTCTTGAATAGCTTTCATGTCCATGAGATCTGAAATTTGTCTTTGTGCCTCTGCCCTTTGATTGTGTGGCAGGTTTGGCATGCCTCTCATTTTTGGAAGGGTGTGAGAATGGAATCTGTAGCCTCTGTTTATAATGTCCAGGATCCATTTGTCTTTTGTGACAATATGCCAATTTTTTGAAAATAATGCCAGTTTTCCTTAAAGGGTGCTGCCATTTGAGCCTTGCTTGGCATGCAAAGGGGAAAGTCATTGGGCTTGCTTTCTGAATGGCTGCGAACTATCCTCACCACCTCTTTGTGTAGGAGCTTGCCATTGTCTGCCTCTAAACGATCCTTGAGATTGCCCTCTGCCCCTCGGGCGCCTGTATCTACCTCTTTGGGGTCTGTCCGTGGCTGGAAAGGACCAATTTTTGGAAGGTCAATTTCTACTGAAACGTGGAGGTTGTACCTGTAGCAAATCTTTCACTGTTTGCATTGATTTAGCCTTTTCCTCCATTTTCTTTAATACCTCCTCAGCTTTAACACCAAATAATACATCCTTTTGTAGAGGGGCATCTAGTAATTTAGCTTTGACATGATCTGGTAAGGTTTGCTCCTTGAGCCAGGCATGTCTACGTATGACTGATCCTGTAACAGCAGCTCTACATGAGGCCTCTAGAGCATCAAAACCACATTGCAAGGTATGTTTACCCACTTGTTCTGCACTATACATCAAATCCTGCAACTCCTTCAAGTCTGGTTGTTCAGGTTGTGACATTTTGCTTCTCAACTGTGATAACAGAAACTGTTGGTACTTTAGCATATGAAACTGGCAGTTTAATGCCCTCATGGTTAAGGTGGCCGAGGTGTACACCTTTTTTCCCCACCTTTCTAATGATCTGGAATCTCTCCTGGAAGGTAATGGATTTTTAGCAGTGGAGGCCTTAATTCCCTTGGGGTCCTGTGAGATAGTTTCTGGGTCAGTCGTATGGCTTTTGTATAAAAATTGGTGTGAGTCAGGAACCCGGTAGTACCTGTCAGGCTTGACTGGGGCTGGAGGTAAAGAATCTGGGTTAAGGCAGGCCTCCGAGTACACATCATCTAGTATGTCTAAGACAGGAGGTAGAGCCAGAGGCCTGTGCTGAGGTAGCAAGAGAAAATCCCTAAGTCTTTTCTTGGAATCTGAGTACTCTTGGCCTTCCCAGTGGAAGTGTTCCCTTAAGGTATGCAAGGTTTCCCAAATGAGTAATCCTCTGGGGGGGAGACAGAGGGAATGGACTCCTCTGCATCAGAATCTTCAAAAGGGGAGTAAGAATGTTCCTGTTCATCAGAGTGCTCTGAAATAATGGAGGCCTGGTCAAAGGAGGGGGATTCTTCCTCCACTCTGGGCCTTTTGTCCGGGGGGGGGGGGTTGAGAACCCCTGATAAGAGTAATTAAATCCTCAGCCATTTTAAGCATCTGTTTTTTAGGCATGGGGCCTGGAGAAGGGCCCTGTGTAGCTTGTCTCTTAGAATGCATGGCTGCTTTAGACTTAGTGAAAGCCTTTATGGAAAAAGAAGAGGAAGGTCTGAAGACACCTTGAGAGGAGGCAGACCTGTCTACATTTTGAGATTCACCACCAAGAGTGGCTTCGGTATTTGTAGTCGGGGTGTGGGCAGAGGAGCCTGCGACCTCGGGCACAGAAGACACCGCCAATGAAGTGTCGTCGGTAGGCAGGGGCTGCGTAGGTGCCTCGCTGAGAACCGGACCACCTGTAGTCGGCTTTGGCATGGTGTCGGTAGAGGCCGCGGATCTCGTGTGTCGGTCCTTATCTTTACGTTTATTAGAAAAAACTGGAGTCGGAGTATCCAACGACATAATATAGTTAAATTTTTTGCCAAAATAGTGCTGGGCGAACTCCGCCCGATGCTTAATGGTGCGTTTGTTGAATGTAGCACAAAAACGACAGACCGAGACGTCGTGGTCTGGGCCTAAGCAAGGAATGCAGAGGGAATGAAAATCCTTATGCGGTATTTGCTTCCCACATGAAATACAATTATTAACTTTGTCTGACATCGGTCTGAGGCAAGAAAATTTTCCCCAACAGGGTACTTAGCTTTCAAGAAGACTTCGGTTGCAAAATTTTCGTAATTTCAGGAGCTGGCCGACTGGCACTTGCCAACTGCTTCTGCTTCGGGCACCGCGCGTCAAGAAAGACTGAAGAAAATGGCATTGGCTGGTTCTTTTATACCCCTGTCGCACTGACGTCAGGGAAGAAGCGACGACAACTGACGCCGGACCTAGACTTTGGAATTCGGCCGACCGAGGACCTGCCTGACGGCTGGAGAACTCATCTGTTATGACTGCATCTGTATACACGATGAACATCAGGTCTTGCATGTAATTTTCTGAAGGGTATGAAGTCTGAAACTCAATGTCTGTCATTATTTAGTGACTTCATTCCTAAATGATTTGTCAGAAAACCACAAATGTTATGAGGAACAAACCAAGAATAAGAAGCAAAAATCTATTCATTCTGCAAAAATCTGGACAGTTGAAAGGTATAGTTCAGTCAGGACTGTCTGAGTTTGCCACCCTCCCCCCTCACAAAATCATGGTCGAATGGGGCCTACCCCTGCAGCTATTCCAATGTCCCATTATTTGGCTATTTCGCCCCATTTACCATAAACAGTGTAATGTGCAAACTGCTTTACTGCTACGATGATTTGGATTTCATTTAAAAGTTTTATTTTACATTTTACAGCACAAACACTAATAGACATCTGCTAAACAAAACAATACAGTCTCACAATGAAAATAGACTTAGCATTAAAACTTCTCTGCCCTTGAAACTCACATTCCTTGGAACAGCATTGAAACCCACATTCAAATAAAATACATATGACCCTTGGCAGATAAAGATTAACTTTGGGTTGTTTTCAAATCATAGGCCCCTTGCACAGGAAACATACATGTGTTCTTTGATACACCTTCCTGATTGTATTAAATTATATTCCTTGTATAATACAGTACAGTTGTTAGAAGGCGTTTTAAATGTATTGTTTGGAACATTTTCCAGTAAACAATGAAACAAAATGCATGCACCAATAATGACAAAACTGCCAAATTTAGAACATTTCCTTCATAAAAGTCTAATCAAACTTCTACAATCCACCAGTATCAGTAAATATGCACAATCTCTGCAGAAATAAAAGTCACCTAGATTCCACATTAAAGAGATTTGTAACGAATGAAGAGATTGCTGCTAGCAAACAACTTTATATTTCATTGTTTCATCTACAAATAAAGTGCCTGTTACCCTTGAGGAATAAATGTCCTATGTTACATAAAAAAATGATAAGCTAGTAATATTGCAATAGGGGATGGATGGCAAACTGATAATAGGTTCATCTTTACTAGGTATCTCCACCAAAGAGGACACTGTCAGGACTGCAGCATCCACCCCCTTTAAAAGTGCAACACAGTACAGTATCTGCAATGCATCTATATACTTGGGGTGTAGAACCCACAGCCATCTGCATCAAAAGAAAGTACACTACCTGTTGTGCTATTAACAATGCAAGCAAATTCAGCATAAGCAGCACTAAACTTCTCCTCAAGCTCTCAGCTCACTGTAAAATCCACTTGACACTCAACTGTATCTCTTAACTTTGAAGCACAAGAAATCTGGAAAAGGCCAAAATTTATTGGGGGGGGGACAAAAGCCCAAAAACTAGGGACACATTTTAAACATTGCTTGTGTAACCTTGGAAAGTTGCTAGAATAAAATGCTGTGTTATCTCCATGTGTTTTACTGCAGAGTCTTGAACCCGGGACCCTCTGCACTACAGTCAGAGTAACATACCACTATGCCAAATCAGCTGTTTCTTTAAAGACAGCTCAAATGGAACTTAAATGGCTATCATTTAGTGAAAACAGTTCTCACCATAGCTCTCAACTTCTTAGCAAAAAACACCTAGACAAAGCCAATAATGGGGGAATACAACCCTGCAAACATATTCAAAATTCAGTTCTCACTGTAGCTCTCAACCTGTTAGCACACAAAACCTGGACAAAGCCAACAATGATCATATAAACAGAAAATTGCTAGAATAAAGGGTTTTGTGTTACCGTGTACTTTCTGAAGAATATGAAGTCTGAAATTCAAATGCTTGTCATTATTTTCCAGAAAACCACAGATTTTATGAGGAACAGAACAGCAATATGAAGCAAAGCTTTCACAAGTGGTGGAGGGAAGGAAATTCAAGCTCCTGCTACCTACTCCCAAGGTACAGGGTTTAAGTCTAGCCACTACCAGGTATATTTCCAGAGTTGCTGTAGTCACTGTGGCATTTTACACACACACACACACACACACACACACACACACACACACACACACACACACACACACACACACACACACACACACACACACACACACACCATTCAGCAATAAAGCCTTACCATAAATAAAAGCATAGCTCCATTTCAGCAAAGACATAAGCCTTACAATATATAAAAGTGTAGCTCCATTTTAGCAAAGGCATAAGCCTTACCTTAAATAAAAGCATAGCTCCGTTTCAGCAAAGGCATAAGCCTTACCATAAATAAAAGCGTAGCTCCGTTTCAGCAAAGGCATAAGCCTTACCATAAATAAAAGCTTGGCTCTGTTTCAGCAAAGGCATAAGCCTTACCATAAATAAAAGCATAGCTCCGTTTCAGCAAAGGCATAAGCCTTACCATAAATAAAAGTGTAGTTCAGTTTCAGCAAAGGCATAAGCCTTACCATAAATAAAAGCATAGCTCCATTTCAGCAAAGGCATAAGCCTTACCATAAATAAAAGCGTAGCTCAGTTTCAGCAAAAGCATAAGCCTTACCGTAAATAAAAGTGTAGCTCAGTTTCAGCAAAGGCATAAGCCTTACCATAAATAAAAGCGTAGCTCTGTTTCAGCAAAGGCATAAGCCTTACCATAAATAAAAGCATAGCTCTGTTTCAGTAAAGCCATAAGCCTTACCATAAATAAAAGCATAGCTCCATTTCAGCAAAGCCATAAGCATATCCCACTGTTCGTTTCTCAGCATATCCGGTTCTGGAATGCCAAGACGCATGCGAGTACAAACTGCTGACCTTGCAGTCCGATCCCCTTCCAGTCTATGTGGCTGTAGCCGTGCAGACTGCTGAGGCATCTGTGAGACTGCTGCCTTATTCCAAATCCAGACTGGTTAAGCAGCAGTCCGGATTTGAGTTTTCCGCTCACACATGCGTGAGTTTTGAGATTTTTTTTTTGTTTTCAGCTGGGGGGCTGCAGTCCTGCAGTTCAATAGGATGACCTGCCACTGCTACTGTCCACCTGTGTCCCAAGGTCTCATCACACCTTCAGCGTTAAGTAGACTACCACCTATGTGGTAGCTCATGGGTACAGAGTTTTTACCAAAGGGCGTGACAGTGCACTTTTTGGCATTAAGCTTGAGGCTATGGCTTTGACAAAAGCATCTGTCTCAGTGAGGCCCTTTTGTTGGATGTCCACATCCTTAGGAGTTTCAATTATGGCTCCTAGTTTTCAGTCATCTGCAAACTTCATTAGCCAAAGACCTTCTGTGTTAGCCTGTACTTCAGAAAAGTAGATACCAAATAGGAGAGGGCACAGGACTGAACCCTGTGATACTCCACTTGTCACTGGTCTGAAGTCAGATTTGGAGTCTGTTACTTTCACAGTGTGGATTCTGTCAGTGAGCCAGTTGGCAACCCCTCTTGTGACATAGGAATTTATTCCTAGTTTAATGAGTTTATCTATAATTCCAAAGTGGGGGATGGTGTCAAAAGCCTTGGCGAGATCTAGATAGGCCGTGTGAACCACCTTACCCTCGACTACGGCTTTGGTGACTGCTTCAAAGAAGTCAATCAGGTTTAGGAGACATGATCTGCATTTTACAAACCTGAACTGGGTGGGGTCCAGAGTTTGGAGATTACCAGTGTTTTTGTTTATAAGTTCCATGATGATACGTTCCATGGCCTTGTAGACCAGGCTCGTTAGGCTAATGGGGTGGTAGTTCCCAGGGTCCATGGTGGCTCCCCTTTGTGAAGTGGGATAACCATTGCTGTGTGCCATTCAGTGGGCACAAAGCCTGAGGTCAGGCTATGACTGAACATGCTGCTTAGGTGGAGTGCCAGATCATTCTGTAGTTCATGTAGAACGCAGCCTGGGATGTTGTCAGGTTCCATGGATGCTGTGTTCTTGGCTTTGGAGAGTGTGGTTTTTACCTGTGCAGCCATGATTACAGGAATTTTGCATTCTTCTGGTATAGAGATGGGCCCTTGGGGGGGGGGGGGGGGGGGGGTAAAGTTAGCACTGAACCTATCTGCCAGGAAGTTGGTAATATCAGTTGGTTCTGTATATTTAGTGCCACTGTGCTGTAACTCAGAGCAGATCTGAGTGTTGCCATTGAGATTCTTGACATAAATCGTATAGTTCTAGAATATGGGAACAATATTTGCATTCTGAAGCAATGGATGCTGTTAGTACTGAGAATACAGATATTAACAAACAATTTTGTCACAGGCTCTACCCTTACCAGTTAATTCAACCAGAGTCAAAGACATTACTAGTAATAAAGACATTATTAGTAATAACTGTTGCTTAAAATCTGGAAATTATTACTAATAATGCCTTTGATATGTAGGTTTTTCAACTAACACAGACAAAACCTACAATTACTTACAAAAAGAATAAAAATTGTATGGACCTGTTACAAGATGATGCTACAGGTACCAATGCAAATAGTTTTAAAAGAACAGTATGCTTAAATGCGCTTCTTGCACTCAATGCTACTATTCTTATTATTTATTTTACATTTGTTTACCGGAGAGGTCCAACTGGACAGAGCTGTCTGTTTTCAGCAGAGGCCCAGGGAGAAAAGCTCCAGAACAATTGCTAACATACTATACTTAAGACATTTACATGAGCATTGTGGTTTACACATTCACTTATAAAAATATAGCAGATAATAACATATGATGGAATAAGATATTTACATAAACATAGAGGTTTGGACATACAATTAAAAGTATACCAGGTAGTAACATATGATGGTTGTTCATACAACTATATATATATATATATATATATATATATATATATGGTTCCACTTGAAATCATCGAATTACCATTTCATCGAATTGCTAATCATCGAGACCAAATGGTCGAAAACTCATTTCACCGAAAACTCAAATCATCGAATCCCAAATCAACGAAAACTATAAAGCAAGTACAAATAACATTCCACAAAGTTTTTACTATGTTTATGCAGGGGGGCAAGCCCCCCTGCACCCCCATGTGGGGGTCTCCACTGTAGTGCAACCTTGGAGTTGGTATATTTATTTACGGGGTGTGGGCGGAGCCCCCATATAGAAATGCAGGGGCTTGCCCCTCATAAAATTGGTAAAAACTTTGTGGAATGTTATTTGTACTTGCTTTATAGTTTTCAATGATTTGAGATTCGATGATATGAGTTTTCGGTGAAATGAGTTTTCAGCCATTTGGTCTCGATGATTAGCAATTCGATGAAATGGTAATTCAATGATTTCAGGTGGAACTATATATATATATATATATATATATATATATATATATATATATATATTTACACAAATACATATTATGGAGCGATATTATAACGTTCCAGCATTTTTTAAATTGCCTCTCTTAATATGTGATCTATGTACTACCATTTACATAGGCAGGACAACAGAAAGATTACAAAAAGAATTTAAGAGCATGTAAGAGGCAAACATATAGGATGTACGGGCAATGCACTGGGCAGGCAAGTTACTAATCATTCAAGTGCAAAGGTTTTGTTTTCAGTATTAGATAAAATTAACATTTATGGAAGATGGGGAGGTGTGTTGGATCTTTAGGATATGAAGGAATACAAATGGCAAGTGAGACCTGATGCTTTCATATTTCCTGGTATTAATGACACGGTCAATTAAAAAGTTGTGCTTAAGAGCAAACCATTAAGACAGTACCTCATTTCAATGACTGGTGTTTTTTTTTTTTTACACTCAGTCTTAGGTGCAGCGGTAGCGTTGTCGCCTCACAGCAAGAGGTTCTCCCGTTTGATTCTCAGCTGGAGCGCCTTCTGTGTGGAGTCTGCATGTCCTCCCCATGGTCGAGTGGCCTTCGAAAGACATGCGTGAGTGGGCATGCCTTCGTTGAAGGTTGGGCATCGAGCTGGCACCTCGGCACCGTAAAAATCTACTGCCAATCATTAGCGGATCGGAGTTCCGCTGTGGCAACACCTTACCGGGAAAAAACGAAAGAAGAACATTCAGTCTTATGAAGTCTATTCAGGACAAAGGTGTTAAAATGAGTTTATTCAAGTTTGCTTGTGAAACTTGGCTTTTAATTTTTTTTTGATGGCGGGGGGATCTCGTTCAAAAGTAGCCCAGGTTCTTGCCATTTTTATTTATTTACGTTTAAATGAGAAAACAAGATGGAATGAACTGAGCAATGGCAGACACCTGTCCTGAGTATACCTATCAAAGAGAAGCAGACACTGTGAAAGGATACTACACAACCTTCCAGGCAGACAGTCTGTATACCTATATACCTTCCGAACCAATCCTGTATGTGGGTAGTAGCTCATCTTTCTCAACAATTTTCATAACCTGGTTGCAACCAATTATCTCCAATATTTTGGCCAGGTGGTACAGATTTTCAATAGGACACAAGTCTTGTGGCTGAATAGGTAAAGAGGCCATTGGCAGGGAGAATTATAAGTGCTTGTTAAAGTTTAACCTGCTTTATGCCTCGTGGAAGTGATAAACTGAAGATGTGGGTCAACATGCATGCCATAACAGGAGTAGCTACTTTCAGAAAATTTGAAGAGCTTCAATGAGCCTTTCTGGTGGTTATTAGATTCACGTTCCTCTGAGTATTTCCTTGTTGTTTCTACTTTGATATTCTAGAAATAACAGTGTGGTGGTTCAAACAGGAAGAGTGGTGCTAGCCATGAGTTTAGGGAGGAAGTTCACTCTACTTCTTGGTTTGGTTTGGCAAGGCAGTCAGCAACTTGGGGATCCCGAGAGTTAGGAGTGAAAACAAGTATTCAGAAGACAATGGAAGGCAAATTAGTAAGGATATAAGATTCAGCATCATCTTTAACTGTACTGATTTTATCGTCATCTAGATTAACTGGCCCTTATATCTCACAATTTGTTTACGTGAGTGACCAAGAAACTTACTGACAGACCTCTAAAAGAATTCCACCTTTCACCGGGGCTAATGCAAGTGTGACAGCCATCAGCATTAGTAACAGTACCATTTAAAAATGGTAGGAGGAGCCAAATAAGTATAATGAAATGAACAAACAAGACAGTGCCAAACTCAGCTGCAGGCTGCTGTTTTAAAAGTACCCATTTCCTGTACCATGTTGGGAGCAGCAGGACTGCACTCACAGAAATTTAATGGAGACTTTTACAAGGTGAGAAGAGCAAGGAAAAAAAAGCTTAGCTCTGTGCATGGCATGTAGGAAGAAGTGCATGACCTTTACAAATCTGCACAAAAAACAGAGCAGTCATTTAGGATTTTAAACAGCACAACATTATAGTAATGACTTTTACAGCTGGACACTTCTAAATAGAGAAGACAGCGAGGCATAACATTGTCTAAAGGATTAAAAATAGCTCAGATTGGAAGTGTAAAATAGGAGATATAGGTGGGCTTGTAGAGTTTTCCATTCATAGGTTTAAGTCTGGTTATGTTAACAAAGGAGAAGGAAAGTAGCGAGATACCATTACTTTACGATCCATCTCTTAGTAAGCTGGACAACAGACACAGACTAAGACCTCATCTGTTGCAAAAGTACATGACTGACTAAAGACACCCAACACAGCTAAAAGCATTACCACAAGAGCCCAATCAAAGGACAGAGCTAATCACCAGAGCTGTACAAAGGGCTCTAGTCCACAAGGCAGGGAATCTAGCTGGGTCCAAAATAGATTTAAGACAACTTCATCTGCCTTTCCACTACTTGCTAGTGCAATTCATCCAGTTGCTTTTTCAGAAGACAGCAAAGCTGAGTCTCAGAAAATGCTCAATAATGACAGTAAAATTAATATGCAACAAAGTCTAAAAGATTTAGGATCTTTGCCTGGAAGTGTTTACATAGGTATTTTTATACCCTAAGTAGACTCCAAAGAATTTTTCCGCAGATGGATAGCAAATGTTGGAGGTGTGACAGGCAAGAAAAAGGTAGCTGGGAACATATTTTTTGGGAGTGCAATCAGCTGGCAGACTTTTGGGATTCCCTGCAGACCGGTCTGTCGGAGATGCTGGGTGAGCAGGTTGGACTGACTGGGGAGATGATTTTTTTGAGTTATGTACAGCATTAGAATCACCAGAGATAGTAAAGCCTTGCTCAGTCTAATTATGGTGGCTGCCAAAAAGCAATTACTAAAAAATGGAAATCAAAGTCTAGAAGTAGTGAATATAGTAACAGAGATAAAACAACTGGAATCGGGATCTTTAGAAAAGGGAAGGAGCAAACTACAAAGGAAAAAATGGGAATTGTGGGAACAATATATGCAGAGCAGGAATGAGGTTTAACAGGCAGAATTTGAATAAGTCATATAATGCTTAACTGACAATGACCGGATGGTTTATAAATGTTTACAACTACAGTTGTTTCAATGGTGTCTGTGATGTAAATGGTTTGCAACTAAAGTGATATAATTTTGTATGTTTTTCATTTATATAAATGTAAGACATCTTTGTCATATGTGTAAATTTAATAAAGACTTTTGGGAAAAAATAATGACAGTAAAACTGACTTCCAAGATGGCTACACACTAATCAACAGCTTAATTTCAGCTCTCCCAGTGTGAAAACAGAAAATGAAAAATAACAACCAATGATATTGGCAGCTTGGGTAAAATTTAGTTACTGGCTAGCAAGTACAATGACTGGATGCCAGCAAAAAAGAAATTTAGAGAAGCTGAAAGAAAAACAACCAGAAAAGTTGAAGAGAAAACACTGGCTGGTAAGAATCCTGCAGTTGTTCCGACAAAAAATAAAACAGTTCAAGCTTCAGCTTTGGTATACAACATGTTTTCCAGTAATTCAGAGGGAAAAAGTAAACCACATCTACTCAGAGGTGATTAAAATAAGTGAAACACTAAAGGAATATATCAACTCAAATAATAAAATGCTGGAAAATAGAAAAAGCTTTAACTAGCTATTTAAATGAACTGATAAAACTGCAGAAATCAGAAGCTGAAATGAATGAAAGATTGGCTGCTGAGACTTTTCAAGAAAAGCTGATTCAGAAAATAGTAATTAGAAGACTGATCGAGCAGAGAAAACCTGAGTTTTTTTACTGTATCACAGAAACTGGATGGAACAGATTGTATTAATTTTCTGAAAGCACAAACAAGCAACTGTTTGTCAAGCAGACTTATTAACTGAAAGGCCATCAGAAAGCAGCCAAGACCTATATTAGCAAAGATGCAACCATACCAGCAGAAGATGTTGATCCTGACAAAACTATGGCAGAAGGGAAAAGTATTAAAAAGCGGAAATAGCAGAGTGTTTGTGGAAAATTAGAAGTTATGTACCTACCATAACGTTCCATGTTAGTTGTCTTCTCTCGCCTTCTTTCTTGCTGGATGGGTTCGGAGCTGATCCTCGGCTCCTACTCGGCACTTGCTAAGCTCGAGAATCACTTTTACCAGCTCGAGGCAGCCCTATATCCCATGATGCAAGGCGGTGATTACCCAGATCTCGTTTGGTATCTAGAGGAAAAACTGCCCGCAATCTTTCCACAAGGAAAGAAGAACAACTAACCTGAGGAGACTGAAGGGGAACCCAGGTAACAAAGATCCAAAACTAACTGGTGTCTAAGGGAGAACAATCTCCCAGAGAAAAAGGAAAATCAAGGTCTGTCCAGGCTAGGGGGACAGGAGGGAGGGACGCAAGAAAGAAGGCGAGAGAAGACAACTAACATGGAACATTATGGTAGGTACATAACTTCTAAATGTTAAGTTGTCAATCTCGCCTTCATTCTTGCTGGATGGGACCGCGTCCCTAGCACCTCTATCCTGGGTGGCTCAATGGAACAGACTCTTGACAACTGTGGAACCAAAACTTGCCCTGATCCTGGAGGCCAAATCCAATTTGTAATGAGAAACGAAGGTATGAGGAGTGGCCCAAGTGGCTGCTGCACAAATAGTGTCCAAGGGTAGTCTAGCCTGAAAAGCTGTAGATGTGGCTAGACCTCTAGTAGAATGTGCTTTAGGTTTTGAGATAAGTTGTTTTCCCCTAAGCTGATAAATGTCAGAAATGGTGGAAGATAGCCATCTGGATAAGGTTACTTTAGAAACAGGAAGACCTTTCCTATTTTCAGCATAAGAAAGGAAAAGCTGATCAGATTTCCTAAATTGCTTTGTTCTGTCCAAGTAATATCTGAGTTGGCGATGAACATCTAGGCAATGCAATCTTTGTTCTGCCCTGTTAGAATGATTGGGAAAAATACAGGAAGGTCAATGGATTGATTTAAATTTGTTTTTGAAGCAACCTTGGGCAAAAAGGATGGATTGGTTCTTAAGGATACTCTATCCTTGTGGAAGACCAAGTAAGTGGGGACGAACACAGAGAGCATGTAGTTCCGACACTCTCCTAGCCGAAGTAATAGCAACTAGAAAGAGTGTCTTCCAAGAAAGAAATTTTAATGAGCATGTAGCAGCCGGTTCGAAAGGGGGAAGTATCAAGGATGCCAGCACTAAATTTAGGTCCCACTGTGGTGGAGGATCTCTAACAGGGGGTTTAAGTAGGAACACCCCTCTGAGAAAGGCTTTACAAAGTTTGTGAGACATAATATTTTGGTCTGCAAATCCGACATGGAAATTAGAGATTGCTCCCAACTGGACTTTAACTGTGGAAGAAGAAGAACCGGAGTGAAAAATTTCAGCTAGAAAGTCCAAGACTGACTGAATAGGGGCAGTAAAAGGGTCTATGTTCTTAGACTTTGCCCAAAAGGAGAAACGTTTCCATTTGCTAGAGTAAATCCTCCTGGTAGAGGACTTTAGAGAAGCTACTATGATATCTCTAACGGGGTTAGAGATCATAAGAAGCCTGGCTAAGGAAGGAAGTGGAGCAACCAAGCGGTGAGGTTGAGGGAACGAATGGATCGGTGCAGTTGACCCGACTGGTGGGTCAGAAGATCTGGAACTGGGTCCAGATGCCAAGGCTGTACCACGAGATGGCGATGAAGGAACGGGAACCAAATTTGTCAAGGCCAGTAAGGGGCAATGAGAATCATTTTGGCTCTCAAGACGGTAGCTTTCTGGAGTACTTGCGGTATTAACGGAAAGGGGGGAAAGGCATAAAGAAGTCCCCGGGGCCAATCCTGGGTAAGAGTGTCTCTGGGGGGATGGCCCGGAAGTGGAAAGAGAGAGAAGAAGTCTGGGCATTTGCTGTTTTGGGGTGTAGCAAAAAGGTCGCAGCATGGGCGGCCCCACTTCTGAAAACTCTCCTCCACTATGGATTCTTTGAGAGACCACTCGTGAGGCATGAGTATAGCTCTGCTCAATCTGTCCGCTATTATTTTGGTTTTCCCGGGGATATGCGTTGCTACCAGAAACCGATGAGAGGAGATCGCCCATTGCCAAAGTCTGAGAGCTTCTCGACACAAAGGATAGGACTTGGTCCCGCCCTGCTTGTTGATGTACCACCCCACAGACATGTTGTCCGTGTGAACTGCAATGGTTCCTAAGGGAAGAAAGTCGTTGAGGGCTTGCAACGTTAAAAGCACTGCTCTCATCTCTAGGACATTTATGTGCAGGTGGTATTCGAACGGTTGCCACGTGCCATGAACCATCCTGCCCTGATAATGCCCCACCCACCCGATCAGGGAGGCATCCGAAGTGACCGTGGCTACCGGGGCCGAGGGACAAATGGTCTGCCCTGAAGGACTAGGGGAGAAGAAGTCCACCAGGATAGATGGCTCTTGCAGGTCTGTGTCACCAGGATCTTGTGACGCATGGGAAGCTGCTGGAAGGACCATTGGGTAAACAACATCCATTGTAGGAGACGCATGTAAAAATGGGCCAGAGGAAGAAGTGTGATGGCGGCTGCCATGAGGCCCAACACTTTCAGGACCAACCTGGCTTGTACCTTTTTGCTGGATAGGATGATCCGAACATGGTTTTGGATATCTAGGATTCTTTGACTTGTTAGGTTTGCAAACATCCGAGTAGTGTTTAAATCTGCGCCTATAAAGGTAATAGATTGGCAAAGCGATAAGGAAGACTTTTCGAAGCTGACTGAAATTCCTAACTGACCGCAGAGACGTAGAGTATAATCTCTGGCTTGGAGAAGTTGATGCCTGGTGGTGGCTGAGAGGAGCCAGTCGTCTAGATACGGAAACACCTGGAATCCTTGACATCTCAGGTGAGCCGTGACTGCTGCCATGCATTTGGTGAACACTCTGGGGGCTGCAGTGAGACCAAAGGGCAGGGCTCTGAATTGAAAATGACTGGCCCCCAGTCGAAAGCGGAGAAACCTTCTGGAGCGTCTGTGGATTTTTATGTGATAGTATGCATCTTGAAGGTTTATGGAGCATATCCAGTTGTTTTTGCCCAGAAAGGGCAAAATCGATTGAAGTGTGACCATCCGAAATCTTGTCTTTTTGACAGACTTGTTCAGCCTGCTGAGGTCTAATATTGGTCTCCAGTCTCCCGTCTTTTTGGGAACCAAAAAGAACCTTGAGTAGATTCCGGAATCTAAATGATCTGTTGAAACTGGCTGGATGGCCCTTTTTTTCTAGAAGCTTTGAAATCTCTAGCTTTGCAATTTCCCTTAGACCGGGTGGAACGTCTGGAAGGGAACCTTTTTGAGTGAAGGGGCTTTCCTCGAAAGGAATCTTGTAACCCTTGGATATGATCGACTGTACCCATTTGTCTTGAGAGAGGGAAATCCAGGCTTCTGGGTACAGCGACAATCTCCCCCCGACTGCCTCCAAGGGTGGGCAGTCGGGCAACACCTCAGGGATGCTGGAAGGGCTTGTCAGAGAGAGGCTCTCTGCTGCCCTGGTTCTGCGGACCTCCTCTGCCCCTAGGGCGGCGTCTATTGTTATTACCCCCTCTGCCTCTGGGGGTAAACTGACCACGTGCGTCAGGCGTGACTCCCTGAGATTTTCGGAACCACATTTTCCCTCCCTTCTGACCTGTGGGATAAGGTCTAGAAGGGGTGGAGAAACGGACTCCTACGGCAGAAAGAGTCTTGCCGTCTTGCTCGCACCTGGTCAACGTGTCCTTCACCTAAGGTCCAAACAAAGTTGTACCAAAGGGAGAATTTGTGAAGGATGCCTTAAAGGGGTCTGCAAAATTGCAAAGCCGCATCCAAGACTGACGTCTGAGAGCCACTCCTGTGCCTGCGGCTCTACTCGCCCCATCGGCTGCATAAGAAATGAGCCGCATGGAGGAGTTAGTTATGGAATTTAGGATTCCCAGCTGAGAGGCAATCTTCTCTTGAGCCCCAGCAGCTGACGGATCCTGTACTACCTCACCCAATTCTTTGAGGATATCTCTTTGAAGTCGGGTGAAGTGACATAAATAATTCAGCGAACGCATAGCAAAGGTCGCTGAGGAAAACATCCGCTTACCATACCTGTCCATGGTCCTAGACTCCTTGTTAGGAGGATGGACTGGTGCAGAAGGATCTGCAAGTTCCTTTTTGGTGGTGGCTGCCACCACCATGGCATCAACCGGAATACCTTTTGTGAGAAACTGTTTCTCAGTGGGGGCCGTGATAAATTTAGAAGGCCTCCTGGGGACTGGTTCCACAGGATCAGGAGATGCCCACGCCTTTCGAGCTATCACATCCATGAGGGGGTCGAAAGGCGGAGACACCCAGGAGGTGGAGGGTCAAGATCCAAAAGCCTCCAGGTATACCGACTCATCCTCTGAGGGATTAATGGAGGGCCAGTTTCCCCTCTGTTTCAGGAGTTCAAGGATGTCTGAAAAGGAGACATCCTCAGAGGGGGATCTTGGGGACCCCTCCGACTCATCTAAGTCAGTATCTGATGTCGCAGACTCAGGGGAGTCTAAGTGCTTCCTCTTGCAGGTCCTCTTACGCGGGGGCTCTCCTGAAGGATCAGGAGAAACCTTGGAAGAGGAAGTTCTTCCCAATAGGGAAACCTGGGGCGATGGATCTCTGGGTCCGGGAGTGAGAGAGTGGGAAGAGACATCTACAGGCACCGTACAGGGAGGAGCTAAAGGAACCGACTGCTGACTAAGCTCGGGGCTAGCACACTCCTCATCACCTCGAAGGCTCCCCTCCCAGGGAGGACCGACAGCCCCCGCTCTGAATAAACAGGGATCCCCGGCCCCACCGAAAAGGAAGACTCCGAAGCAGATATCGGCGCCGAGCTCACCAAGGCCGAAGCTCCGAGAGGGAGAACAGGGTCGGACAAGGGTCCGATGCCACTCGCCCCCTCGGAACCGACCAGGGAAGCCCGACGACCGGATCCCTCCAAGGACGATCTCAAGGAGGAGATAGGAGTCGAAGACGACGGAGCCGAAAGGGGTGGTATCGGCTCCGAAGCAGCAACAGTCACGGTACCAATAATCTCCGGCTCCGAGCTCTGTAGGAGAGTCGAAGGAGGAATTTCAGGAGGGTGTGGAATAGCGGTCGTCTGCTGAGACGGGCTATGGAGCATCTGGGCCAGTGCCTGTGATTTTAGTAGTCTACTCACCACTCTCTCCAAGTCATGGTCTGAGAGTCTGGAAGACCTTGAGGATAGGCTCCGATGGCTCCGCTCTGAATGTAAGGGGGAAGCCGGAGCCGAGTGGATAGACTCCAGCGAAGGAGATCTAGATCTCTTCCTCGACGGAGCCATCGGAGCCGACGAACCTTCGGTTCCAGTTGGAGCCGACAGCTTGTCTGCTCCGAGCTGGGATAGAGATGTGTCGGCTCCAGCCGGAGCCGACACATGCTTCGAAGCTAGGGTATCGGCTCCAGCCAGAGCCGACACAGGTGCCGAAGCCAGGGTATCGGTGCCGATCGGCGCCGGTACTAAACTTTCCAAGAAGGAAGGATCGGCTCCGGACGGAGCCGATGTCGACTCTGGTGGAGTCAGAACCAAGGCCACAGACTTGGACACCAAAGTCTGGGTCTTGGATGGTTTAGAGGGCTTCCCGGAGCCGACCTTAGCCGGGGAGCTCTCAGGCTTGAGAACACCCCTTAGGATCAGTTTGTCTCTACGTTCCTGCAGGACTCCCTGGCTGAAAGAATGACAAATAGCACAGAAGTCCTGCAGGTGTAGGGGTCCCAGGCAATAAATACAAGAAGTGTGACCGTCTGTCAGAGACATCTTCTGACAGCACGAGTCACACTTCTTAAAACCTGAGACCCTAGTGTCTTTAGACATGACTGAGTTTGGACACAAACACACACACACTCAGTCCTTAAATACACTAACTAAAACAAAAACACAGACACACCTAACAAAAATCCTGACAGGAAATTGTTGGGAGGGTAAGGCCTAAGGCCTGACTAACAGAAAAAAAGATAAGGGATCGAGAAAACTAACGGGAATAGGGTCTAAGTGAATCGGGGAACTAACTAACTATGAAGGGGAAAAAATTTAGAAACTAGGATAGCTAAATCTCTTGAAAAAGAGTAATGAAAATTCACTTACCAGGAGCTGGCAAAAAGGTGACCTCATGAGCGAAGCGGCAAACGAGATCTGGGTAATCACCGCCTTGCATCATGGGATATAGGGCTGCCTCGAGCTGGTAAAAGTGATTCTCGAGCTTAGCAAGTGCTGAGTCGGAGCCGAGGATCGGCTCCGAACCCATCCAGCAAGAATGAAGGCGAGATTGACAACTTAACATTGATTATTCACTGTAGACTACACAGAAGAGAAGCAAATGTATCACAGCAATCAGGGAATATTTAGACTCTAGAGGCGGTGCAGGAAGATTGAGCTGCTGCTTGCTGATTTAGAGACCAGTCATGAGGAAGAAGAATGTACACTCAAGCTGTCGGCCAGAATGTTGGACTGCACCTGGATCTGTGTTGCAACCAGAAACTGCTGACATGAGATCACCCAATGCCAAACCTTCATGGCCTCCCGATAAAGAGGATAAGAATGTGTTTCCCTTTTCTTATGGAGATACCAGACAACTGACTTATTGACCATGTATACTGAAATTACACCACTGGGGAGGGCATCCTGAAAGGCTTGCAACACAAGGAGGACAGCCCTCATCTCCAGAACACTGACATGGAAGTTGGCATCTGCAGAAAACCAGGACACTTGAACTGTCCTCCCTTCAAAATGCCCCCCTCGCCCAAGAAATGAGGCATCCATGGTGACCATGGCCACAGGAAGGGGAAGAATAAATGGTCTCCCATTGGTCACTAAGGGAGACTGTAACAACCATCAAGTCTGATCATGACATACTTTTGTCAGTATTACAAGAAAGACTATTGGATGACTCAAGAATGACCACTGTACCACCAGGGTCCACTGCAGGGCCCTCAAAAGGTACCTCACTGGAGACACCAACCCTGTTGAAGCTGCCATGTGGCCTAGGAGTTTCAAGATCGCATGAACTGGAGGCTTTCAAAACTCAAGTACTGATACTGCTTGAGACTGAAGGCTGATCACTCTGGAACTCGGGAGCCTAGTAATTTAACTGACAATATCCAAGTGGTAACCTATGAATTCTAGTGTCTGAACAGGTTCTAGACTTGACTTTAGATAACTGCTCATAATCCCTAACTGGCTGCATGACTGGTGTAAGGTGTCTCTAGCCATAATAAGTGATGATCCCATGGCGGCAGTGAACAGTCAATCATCCAGGTAAGGGCAGACCTGGAAAGCCTACAGCCAGAGCCAGACTGCAACTACCGCCACGCACATGGTGAATACCAGAGGAGTGGTGGTGTGACCGAATGGCAGGGCTCCGAACTTACAATGACTGGCCCCTAGCCAGAAGTACAGAAACCTCCTGGACTGCCTCTCTGTCTTGACATGATGACAGGTGTCCTTGAGGTCTATCAAGCACAGACAGTCATTCTTCCACAAAAGAGGTAGAATGGACTGCACCGTGATCATTCATAACTTCGTCTGCTTCACAAAATAATTCAGTTTGCTCAGCTCCCAACTAGGCCTGAGGTGCTTGTTCTTCTTTGGCACCAAAAAGAACATTGAGTAGACCCCAGGTTCTTGTTGGTGTGGTGGGATCTCTTGGATAACAGATTTACCAGCAACTTCTAAATCTACCTCTGCAGTCTCTGACAAGGTGGAAGATCGGGAAAACATTTGTAATGGAATGTTGGAATTTCGAAAAAGGGAATACTATAACCTCCAGATTAACTTTTTTAACACCTACATGTCTAAGGTGATGGCCTTTCCATGTTTCTGGGTGAAGAGCCAACAGACGTCTGACAGCCTCCACTGCAGGATAGTTAGGCTACCCTTCAGGGTCTCTGAAAGGACCTACTAGAGAAGGCTCCATGGAAACCCTAATTCTGTCCACCACCCCTGCCCTGCTGATTGCATCTATTATGGTTCCCCCATGGCCAGAGAAGAAACCCTCTGAAGGAGTATCCTAGGAAAACTGCTGCGACTTTCTATTATATACAAGTAAAACATTAAGTGTGTGATTATCAACACTTAATAAAATTGTCTCAATAGGAATTAAACTCTATATAAAAAATATGCTATAAAAAGAAATGTTAGTGTGAGTTTAAGTGGCAGCTAATACTCAATGCCAACACCCCCCCAGGAATGAATGAACACATATCATTGATGCCGATTTTAAGAGACAGGGCATCCATTTTATTGTTTTACTTGTATATAATTTCATTAGTTTACATTGTGTCTTATGGACTTGTTTAAGGCTTTTTTTATGGACATCATTTTAATTCTTGATTGTTTAATTAATGTCAGTGCTATTTAACTGTTGCAAGTTGGCAGGCACTTTGGTTTTGATAAAGTCCTATACTTGTCAAGACTAAAGCTCTTACAGAGTCTGAAGTGCATTTAATAAATCTTCGTGTGTTTACACTCCATTGACGGTTTATTTGGGCTTTCCTCTCGCTTCCAGGAGGTGGTTTTGTGTTTTTTCCTGGTCATTTTCCACCCAAGCTATGTTGCATTTTGCCTAACATTAGTAGAATAATAATGATCCAGAGGGAAGCAGAATGTATGAAAATACCACTGTTACTGGTGGGTCTTGATGCAGAGGAACATTCAACAGAGAAAGCATGGATTTTATGAGTAGGGCAATAGAAGCATTTGCATGCCCCGATACAATAATAAGGATATATGAAAAATTGGATGCAAGAATTAAACTGAGAGGGGGTACTCTCTGACAAGTTATGTTTACAGGCAGGAATGAGGAAGGGGTGTCTTCTCTCCCCTTAGTTATATTTAGAGCCACTGTCAAAGAAAATAGGGGACTCAGAAATGCAAGGAAATAATTTGTAACCAAGAAAATGCATCTTTATTTGCAGATAATATTATTTTGTACCTGATAAACCCAGAAAAGGGCATCTCATTGTAATAGAACATTCTGAGGCAGTCCCACATCTTTTTGGGATATAAAAATGAATCAAGATAAAACAAAGACTAGAGCAGTAAATTATGTACCCACAAATGAATTGGTTCAGCAATAGCCATATTTATGGGGACACAACAAGATGAAATATTTACGAGTTTGGATCTGTTATGGCGGCTAGGCATATGTGGAAAGAGACTAAAAAGATCAATTGAGAGGCTGGAAGCTTTAGTTTATGGACATGGATATTAAGATACTAGAAGTGAAAATGTTTTTAGTCACTTTAGTTTTATATATAGATTAGACATATTTTTATCAATTACAGGAGAAGTTGTGGGCAACAATTAATACAGAGTTGAAGGAATTTACCTGGGAGGGGAAGAGGGCAAGCGTTAAGCGGGATAGGTTGATCCTTCCAACAGAACAAGGTGTTTTACAATTACCCAATTTGAGGGGATATTTTATAGTTACACAGTTCATAAGCAGATGGTTATAAGTAAAACTGGAAAGGGATGATCATGAAGCAGGAGAAAATTCAAAGAATAAGGAGAGAGTAGGATTTTGGATGCAGATCCTTAAGGAGAATAACAACAACCATACAGATTATTGTTATTATATACATAAAGTAGTCTAAAGTATTCTAAGAACTAAACTAACATGAGAATGGAGAACAGAGATTTTGCCAATAGGGATGACTAAAAGTAGAGGTACAGAAAATAGGCAAGAGTGGACTGGACTTTACTGGAGAAAAATGGTAAAGGAACCTAGTTATTGGGGAGCAAATAAGTTGAGAGGGAAGGGTAATACACGTAGGAAGAGGCTGATAAGTTGTTTAGACTGTAGGCTAGAGACTGCATTCCCTAGCAGGGACTGATATCAGAATATAGGCAAACAGAAAGGAAAAGATGGAATCCTAAATAAAAAACCTGCTCTTGTAGAGTTTCAGCTGAATCTAGAACAGAAGCTGTTGTTAAAAAGGATAACAAGTACAGCACATAACATACTGCATGACAACTATACAAATCAATCAGAGGAGGTTAGAAAAGACTGGGAAGAGAGGCTGGAAAAGCAATTTACAAGGGAACAATGGGAGGTCATATGTGCGGCTCCCAAGTATGCAAGAAAGTCCATAAGGTTTAGGATTTTTGCTGGGAAGTGTTTGCATAGGTATTTTAATACCCCAGACTACAAATAATTTTTCCTCAGGTAGAGAGCAAACATTGGAGGTGTGATGGGGACAAAAGAGATAACTGGGAACATACATTTTGAGAGTGTAATGAGTTGATAGATTTTTGAAATTCCCTACAGAGTAATCTGTTAAAAATATTGGGTGAGCAAATGGCTTTAACTAAGGAAATTATTCTTTTGAGGTGGGACGCAGATCTGAATTGCGTAGACATAGTAAGGCCTTGTCAAGTTTATTTCTTTTGTCTGTCAAAAAAAAACAATTAGTAGGAAATGGAAATCAAAGTCTAAACTAGCTGCATTTGAAGTACTGAATATTTTAACACAGATAAAAGAACTGGAAGCGGGATCTTTAGAAAAGGAAAGGAGCAAATTATATATAAATAAATGGAAATTATTTGAAAAGTATATGCAGAATAATGTTCAAGAGGAGGAGTGAGGTTTAAGGGAAGACAAGAACTGAGTGATTTAGGTAATGTTGGACAGATGATAGTTATAAAGAAATAAAAGAAACATGATATCTAATGTATATAAAAATGGAAAAAAATGTTACTATGGTTTGTTTTCACTTCTATTAATGCATGTTTGCTTATGTGTTAAGTAATAATATACTGTGGTGTCTTTCGGCTTTTCCCGGTTACGGGTCGCCACAGCGGAACTCCGGTCCGCTAATGATTGGCAGTAGATTTTTATGTGCTGGATTGCTGGGCCTAACGCACAACCTTCAACGAAGGAACGCCCATTCACGCATGTCGCCACACAGAAGACGCTCTGAGAATCGAATGGGCAACGTCTAACTGTGAGGCGACAACGCTACCGCACCACCACCGCAGTTCAAATAAGTAATAATATAATAAAAGTGTTAAAAAGAATGACAGTAAGATATGTAAGTCTAAAGGTAAATGTACATCTGAGAGGATCTTACTAGTAATTAGTGCAACAGCTTTTGTAACTGGCTTGAGCCAAAGAGTTGTCTACAGGAAAAAGAGAATAACTGAACGATTTGAAAAGGCCTTGCATATAATTCAGCAGAAACATTTGCAGATGATTCACCAGGAATACTGAAGAGCCAGGTACAACAGAGGTAGACATAAAGCAGGAGCTCTTAGTTGGGCTTCTAGAACTTCCCTGTACTAGGTTTAACTGGACTTAAGAAAAAGAAGGAGACGAGTGAAATCACCTGACTTCAATCTTTGACTAATATTTGGCTGAACAAGAAACAGAAACTTCATCCTGAAAAAGTGACAATGAACCCCGCTAAAATAATTACTCTAGATGGGCACCAACTGATGGATGTAAACGAATTAGAAGTTATGTACCTACCATAACGTTCCATGTTAGTTGTCTTCTCTCGCCTTCTTTCTTGCTGGATGGGTTCGGAGCCAATCCTTGGCTCCGACTCGGCACTTGCTTTAGCTCGAGAACTCCTTTTACCAGCTCGAGGCAACCCTATATCCCATGATGCAAGGCGGAACTACCTCAGATCTCGTTTGGCAGCTAACTGACCCTGCTAAAGACTATCCTAACATAATTAGGAACCATGGTTCCTAAAAGAAGTCCTCATAACAATGCTCCAGAGGAAGCAATCTAATAGGAACTCTCCAAGATCTGTCCAGGCCAGGGGGAAGGAGGGAGGGACGCAAGAAAGAAGGCGAGAAGACAACTAACATGGAACGTTATGGTAGGTACATAACTTCTAAATGTTAAGTTGTCAATCTCACCTTCATTCTTGCTGGATGGGACCGCGTCCCTAGCACCTGTATCCCGGGTGGCTCAATGGAACAGACTCTTGAGAACTGTGGAAACAAAACTGGCCCTATCTCTGGAGGCCAAATCCAACTTGTAATGAGACACAAAGGTATGAGGCGTGGCCCAAGTAGCTGCTGCACAAATAGTGTCAATGGGAAGTCTATCCTGAAAGGCTATAGAAGTGGATAGACTCCTGGTCGAATGTGCTTTTGGCTTAGAAGATAGTTGTTTGCCCCTTAGAGAGTACACATAGGAAATGGTGGAAGTCAACCATCTAGATAAGGTCACTTTAGAAACTGGAAGACCTAACCTGTTTTCTGCATAGGAGACAAACAATTGGTCTGATTTTCTAATTTGTTTAGTCCTATGCAAGTAGTACCTGAGCTGACGATGAACATCCAAAAAATGCAGCTTCTGTTCAGCTCTGTCAGAATAGTTAGGAAAGAAAACTGGTAGATCAATAGATTGGTTAATATTGGTTTGAGATACAACCTTGGGAAGAAAGGAAGGATTAGTTCTAAGAGAAACCCTATCCTTATGAAAAACCAGATAAGGAGAACGAATACAGAGGGCCTGAATTTCAGAAACTCTTCTTGCAGAAGTAACAGCCAGCAAAAATATAGTTTTCCACGTCAATAACTTTAAAGAACACGTAGCAGACGGTTCGAAAGGAGGTAGAATTAGGGATGCCAACATTAAGTTTAGATCCCATTGCGGAGGAGGATGTTTCACAGGCGGTTTTAGGAGAAAAACTCCTCTTAAAAAGGCCTTGCATAACCTATGAGACATGATGTTATTGTCATGCAAGCCAACATGATACTTGGAAATAGCAGCCACTTGTACTTTGACTGTAGATGACGAAGATCCTGAATGAAAAACCTCCGCCAGGAAATCCAAAACAGAATGTACAGGAGCGGTAAAAGGATCAATATTTCTGGCGTTTGCCCAAATCGAAAAACGTCGCCACTTGCTAGCATAAATAGTTCTAGTGGACGACTTTAAAGAAGACACTAAAATGTCTCTGACTGAGTCAGAAATCATTGGTAGCCTGGCTAGGGAAGGAAGTGGAGCAACCAAGCAGTGAGGTTGAGAGAATGAATGGCCCGGTGCTGCTGACCCGACTGGTGGATCAAAAGATCCGAACTGGGTCCAGATGCCAGGGCTGCACCAGAAGATGATGATGTAGAGTCGGAAACCAAATTTGTCGAGGCCAATATGGAGCAATGAGGATCAATTTGGCTCTCAAAACGGTGGCTTTCTGAATGACTTGTGGAATCAATGGAAAGGGAGGAAAAGCATAAAGAAGTCCCCAAGGCCAATCCTGGGTTAGAGAGTCTCTCAAGGGTTGGCCTGGAAGGGGAAAAAGTGTGAAGTAATCTGGGCACTTGCTGTTTTGAGGGGTAGCGAAAAGATCGCAACAAGGGGTGCCCCACTTCAGAAAAATCTGATCCACTACAGATTGATTGAGAGACCACTCGTGAGGCATCAGAATAGATCTGCTTAGCCTGTCCGCCAATAGGTTGGACCTGCCGGGGATGTGCGTTGCTATCAGAAACCGCTGAGAAGAGATCGCCCATTGCCAAAGTCTGAGAGCTTCTCGACATAAGGGATAGGACCTGGTTCCGCCCTGTTTGTTGATGTACCAGACCACGGACATGTTGTCCGTCTGTACTGCAATAGTCCCCGTGGGAAGAAAGTCGTTGAGGGCTTGCAACGTTAAAAGCACTGCTCTCATCTCCAGGACATTTATGTGCAGGTGGTATTCTATGGGTTGCCACGTCCCGTGGACCATCCTGCCCTGATAATGCCCCCCCCCACCCGATCAGAGAGGCATCCGTGGTGACTGTGGCAACTGGAGGAGGGGGAACAAAGGGTCGGCCCTGATGAAGAAGAGGGGAAGATATCCACCATCGTAGATGAGCCCTGCATGACTGTGTTACCAAGATTTCGTGTCTCATGGGCAGATTGTGGTACGACCACTGCGTGAATAACATCCACTGCAGGAGACGCATGTGGAAGCGAGCCAGTGGGAGAAGAACAATGGCCGCAGCCATTAGGCCTAGAACTTTCAAGACAAACCTGGCTTTGATCTTGTTGCTTAGTAACAGAAGCTGAACAAATTTCTGGATGTCCAGAATCCTTTGATCTGTTAGCCTGGCTAACATTTTGACGGTATTTAACTCTGCGCCTATAAAGGTGATAGATTGGCAAGGCAGCAGAGAGGATTTTTCGAAATTTACCGAAATTCCTAGTCTCTTGCAAAGCTGTAGGGTGTAGTCTCTGGACCGAAGAAGCTGATGCTTGGAGGTGGCGGAGAGGAGCCAGTCGTCCAAATAAGGAAACACCTGGAATCCTCGGCGTCTCAGGTGAGCTGTGACCACTGCCATGCATTTGGTGAACACTCTGGGGGCTGAAGTGAGGCCAAAGGGCAGTGCTCTGAATTGGTAATGACTGGCTCCCAGCGAAGCGGAGAAACCTTCTGGAGCGTCTGTGAATCTTTATGTGATAGTACGCATCTTGAAGGTCTATAGAGCACATCCAGTTGTCCTTGCCCAGAAAGGGCAGAATGGATTGCAGCGTGACCATCCGGAATCTTGCCTTTTTGACAGACTTGTTTAGTCTGCTTAGGTCTAGTATTGGTCTCCAATCTCCCGTCCTTTTGGGGACCAAAAAGAATCTTGAGTAGAAGCCGGATCCTACTTGGTCTGCCGGCACTGTCTGGATGGCTCTTTTTTCCAGGAGTTTTGAAACTTCCTGTCTTGCCAAATCCCTTTGACCGGGTGAGATGTCTGGAAGGGATTGTAGAGGTACGGGAAACCTTTCGAAGGGGATTTTGTAACCCTCGGATATGATCGACTGTACCCACTTCTCTTGGGATAGGGATTGCCAGGCTACTGGGTACAGCGAAATTCTTCCCCCGACTGCCTCCAAGGGTGGACAGTCGGGCAACACCTCAGGGATGCTGAAAGGGCTTCTCAGGAAGAGACTCCCTGTTGCCCTGGTTCTGAGGACCCCCCCTGCCTCTAGGGCGGCGTCTATTATTGTTACCCCCTCTGCCTCTGGGGGTAAACTGACCACGTGTGTCCGGTGTAGCTCCTTGGGCTTTACGGAACCACATCTTCCCCCCCTTCTGACCCTTGGGATATGGTCTAGAAGGAGTGGAAAACTGGACTCCAACGGCAGAAAGAGTTTTACCGTCCTGCTCACATCTGGTCAAAGTATCCTTCACCTGAGGTCCGAACAAAGCCGAACCGTCAAAGGGGGTGTTGGTGAAGGACGCCTTAAAGGGGTCCGCAAAATTACACAGCCGCATCTAGGCTTGGCGTCTAAGAGCAACCCCTGTGCCTGCGGCCCTGCTCGCTCCATCGGCCGCATAAGATATGAGCCGCATGGAGGAGTTAGATATGGAATTCAGGATAGCAAGCTGTGAGGCCATCTTTTCCTGAGCCCCAGCAGCAGAAGGATCCTGGACAACTTCTCCCAGTTCCTTGAGAATATCTCGTTGAAGCCTGGTGAAGTGACAAAGGTAATTCAGCGAACGCATAGCAAAGGTCGCTGAAGAAAACATCCGCTTTCCATACCTGTCCATGGTCCTAGAATCCTTATTAGGAGGATGGACAGGCACTGAAGGATCCGCCAGTTCCTTCTTAGTGGCCGCCACCACCATAGCATCCACAGAGACACCTTTGGACAGGAACTGTTTATCCGAAGGGGCCGTGATGAACTTGGATGGTCTCCTGGGGACAGGTTCCACAGAATCTGGAGTTACCACGCCTTCCGAGCCACTACCTGCATGAGTGGGTCGAAGGCGGAGACACCCAGGAGGTGGAGGGTCGGGATCCAAAGCCTCCAGGTATACCGACTCATCCTCGGAGGGGTCAATGGAGGGCCAATTCCCCTCTGTTTGAGGAGCTCAAGGAGTCTGAAAAGGAGACATCCTCAGAGGGGACCGTGGGGAACCCTCCGACTCATCTAAGTCGGTATCAGATGTAGTAGACTCAGGGGAGTCTGTGTGTTTCCTCTTACACATCCTCTTCCGAGGGGGTTCCCCTGCAGGATCAGGAGAAACCTCGGAAGAGGAGGAAATTCCCAGTGGGGAAACCTGGGGCGATGGATCCCTGGGCCTGAGAGCAAGAGGCTGGCAAGAGGCATCTGCAGGCACTGATGAGGGAGAAGCTAGAGGGATAGACCGTTGACCAGGCTCAGAGGCCAGGACACTCCTCATCACCTCAAAGGCTCCTCTCCCCGGGAGACCGGAACACACCTGCTCCGAAGAAACAGGAATGGTCGGCTCCAAGGAGAGAGAAGGCTCCGAGGCCGATGTCGGCGCCGAGCTTACCAAAGCCGAAGCCCCGAGAGGGAGAGCGGGGTCGGACAAGGGTCCGATGCCACTAGCCCCCTCGGAGCAGACAGTGGAAACCCGACGACCGGACCCCTCCAAGGAAGGTCTCAAGGAGGAGATTGGAGCCGAAGACGATGGAGCCGAAGGATGTATCGGCTCCGGCATCGAAACAGTCGCTGTCCCAAGAAGCTCCGGCTCCGAACTCTGGTGTGGAGTCGGAGGAGGAATCTCAAGAATCGGGGCTATAGCCGAAGTCTGTTGAGACGGGCTATGGAGCATTTGGGCCAGTGCCTGAGACTTCAACAGCCTGCTTACCACCCTCTCCAAATCGTGGTCAGACAGCCTGGAAGATCTCAAAGATCGGCTTCGATGGCTCCGCTCCGACAAAAGAGGAGACCCCGGAGCCGAGTGAATACTTAGTATCGAAGGGGACCGGGATCTCTTACGGGTCGAAGCCATCGGAGCCAAAGTCGCTTGAACCCCAGATGGAGCCGAGGATATCTCGGCTCCGATGCTGGATAAAGTGTCAGCTCCAGCCGGAGCCGACAAGGCCACAGTAGTCAGGGTATCGGAGCCGGTCGGCACCGAACCCACTACTCTAATAGAAGAAGTATCGACTCCAGCCGGAGCCGATATCGGCTCCGACGGAGCCGGAGCCACCGGAGGAGGCTTGGACACTGTAGCCTGAACCTTCGGTGGCTTAAGAGGTTTTCCTGCCCCTGACTTAGGAGGAGAACCTTCAGGTTTAAGTAAACCTCGGAGGATTCATTTGTTCCTCCTTTCCTGCAGGACTCTCTGGCTAAAAGCATGACACAACGCACAGGAGTCCTGCAGGTGCAAAGGCCCCAGGCAATAAACACAAGAAGTGTGACCGTCTGTCAGAGACATTTTCTGACAGCACTGGTCACATTTCTTGAAGCCTGAGACCTTGCCTTCTTTTGACATCCTAGAAGGGAAACACAAACAGTCCCAACAAACACACCAATTAATCCCTTACACAGACACACAGGAAGGGAATAACTTGGGGAACTAGGCCTGACTAAAACTTTAAACTGAAAACTATTTATAAAAGTTTAAAAGGAAGGGAATAGGGTGGGCTGTAACTAAGTACAGGCTAATCTAACACTAAAGGGAAAAAATAAACCCCTAACTGAACTTTTTCTTCTTTAACAAGTAAAAACTTACCTCAGCTGGCAAAGGAGACCTCTTTCGCTAAGCGGCAAACGAGATCTGAGGTAGTTCCGCCTTGCATCATGGGATATAGGGTTGCCTCGAGCTGGTAAAAGGAGTTCTCGAGCTAAAGCAAGTGCCGAGTCGGAGCAGAGGATCGGCTCCGAACTCATCCAGCAAGAATGAAGGCGAGATTGACAACTTAACATCTAAATTCCACACCTACAGATGGGCTCCAGTCCAAAAGGCTGAGGCACTTCAATGGTCCAAGTCCAAACCAGATTTAAAGCACTTTCATCTAATTCTGCACAACCACTTGTGCTGTCTGGCTTTTGGAAGACATACAATTTAGTTTCAAAAAGACAAGAAAACAATGATAAGAACAAGTAAAATACAGTAAAAGTGAAACAAACCTACATCATACTGATCTGTGAATAGTTTCGAGAACCCTGAAAACTCAGTTACATTAGTTTGCTGAATAAAATAGGAACCTTATAAACTTTAATTATGAGTATTAGCAACTTCAATACTGTGCACTCTGCTGCTTGTGAGCTTGGTTGACAGGTCAGTGTTTGCAGAGATACTGGCCCTATGATATTACAGGGGAACTTTCATCTATGCCACTTTAAGAATGGTTTCCTTTTCGTGACAGATGAATTTTAAAATACTCACCTGGAATTGATTGTTTGGAGTAAAGTGCACCCACCTACAGAAAGTCAGTGTATATTTTCTACTGTCACACTGACAAATTCAGGAATTGCTAAGAGATCGGTCAGCCAAACAGGAAGAAACTATAACATTTCCTGCCCCCTCTAATGTCTCAAAGAAGCCAAACAGATGAATACCGGACTTCTGATCTCTGTCTTTCCATCAGACCGCCAACAGAGAGGATAGCGAAGGACCTACTGCTCTTTGACTTCTCAAAGAGCCCAAACATGAATACTGAATCTCTGAACTCTGTCTTCTTGGTTGTTGAATCATTCAGCTGTGAAAATGTTCTTCAGCAACAGAAATGAATGTGCTGTTACCCCCTCCCCATGCCAACCTATAACTACTGCAGCTTCTTCTGGGGTTGTTATCTAGGAGTCTGTAGCAGATGCTGTAAGCCTTTAAATCTGTAAAAGGTCACTCAGAAGATGACTGAAATGATGTTTTCTTAGACCATTTCTTCCACTGGCTAGTGCTCTTATACCCAAGGTAGAGTCCTGTATGCAAGTCCAAGACTCCTACTGTACCAATCATAATGTTGTCAGGTCTGTTTATGTTGTTCAGAAGACACATCAAACTCCCCTGCCACGTCACAAAAACTCACAGATAAGCCTTTTATTCGTACCCAAATTGCTGCTGATGTTTTTAGTCAACTTTGGATCCAGTAGAAATGAAAAAGCCATCAATTTTGTTAGGGCACTAAAGCAAGCACTTTTGTTTAAATTATTTTAATTTTGTCAGGCCTCTCCACCTCTCCTACTGTTGACTGCTTGATGCATGCCTAGAAGTACTAGGCTGTTGACATTCTTGAATTTAGTCTAAGATGGGCCTCCAACAGGTAACCATGTAAATTAAGCAGTTAAACATCCTAAGTCCTAAGGTACTAAATTTGTGAACTTTGTCCAATGTGATTAAATGTACAACATTTGTTTCCACTGGGTATACTAAAAGAAGTACAGCTCCAGGATCAGCCTTAAGTGTATTAAATATATTCAGTACACCTAAAGCAGATTTATATAACCTATCAGACATTTTTTGGTGCTGGTAGTTGAGAACTGTGACATAACCTGGTTTGCCATCCGCACCTTAACATGTGTATCAGATCAGAGGGACCATTCACTTTGTATCTGGAAGCCTCAGCATTCTTCTAAATTTTTTTTTTTTGTGGAGATGGGGGACTGCCCAAAAGCCAACCAAAATATTCTCCTCTTAAAATTTAGACTTGTCATAAAGGAAATATTATTAGATGAAAACCTACAGACTTGAGAAGCATTTTCCTTAGAGAAACTTGAGATGGAGGAGAATTAATCTGACTCATAGAGAAATCTTGCTTCATTAGAGAAGTCAGAAGTAAGAGTTGCAACGATTTGAGAAGGTCTTCATCCTTTGACAGAGTCACACTAAAGGGAAGGAAGTACATTTGTTAGCAGTACATTATTTCAACTATCATCATGAAGATTATTAGGAAGAGAAAACAAGAATTTCAGAGCTGAAAAAAATCTCAAAGCTGCCACTAACCTCTCCCGGTGTAGGTTCCTGTTCTCCAAGGCCTACAATGAGAGTGCAGTCTGCTTGGCGAATACACCGTTGAGTCCATGGTGTCATGTTGCTGTCTGACTGGTACAGCACAATACGATGTATATCCTCCTGCTGACCCAACCAGCTTGATAGCCTGTACTCATGAACACTGCAGGATAAAGCAAAAATAAATGAGAATGTGGTATCAACAACAAATTCAAGTTATACAGTACATGTGAACTAAAAATTACTGCAAAAAGTCTGCTATAAAAAGTTTTACATTGACAATTTATTATTTGTCTGTAAGGGTTATGCAAATCTGTGAACAAATCTGGATTTATATTTACACATAAGAAACACAGAAATACCATAGTTTATTTGGACTTACAGCATATAGAAACAGGCCAGGAAGTTAACAACATTACAAGTGAATGTTTATTCTCAGGTTCACTGCCTTACTGTCTGTTCTTAAACATTAAACTAGTGTTGAAATGTTTAGCCTAGCTTTACTTGTTTACCTAGGTGTACGGCTTATGACTGGTTGTATGTGTATACTTAAATACTGACTTTTATGTTTCTTGCTTACAAAACTGTACTTTGGAAGGCCTACTGCAAATGCAGCAGAGAATATAATAAAGGATGAGAAATTTTACTGCACTTGTAAGAAAACTCGAGGCCACTACTTATCATTGCAGTGTGAAAGTACATATGGAAAAGGAGTAATTTTTAACAACATGAACTTCTTACTTTAAATTGCTTTTAAAATGATTTTTGTGCTCCTTAAGTGTCATTTTTATAACCAGTAACACTCATTGAAACAATCTAACCTACAGACTGTGAATATACTGTATACTATAATACACGGCACCTCTTCTAATCTTCCATACCCTCTCAAACCCCTATAAAAACTAAATACTAACTTCAACTCAAGCAGTCATATTTACAGTACTGAGCAAATAACTTAATTCCAATGTGCCCCCAAGTCTTTGAATGTTTCAGAGAGACCACCTACCTATCAAAACACAAAGAAATACAGATAGAGGATATCATTAATGGTTTAAAATGGTCCTTAAACTGTGGTGATGGTAGGGGAAATGTTACAGGCGGTGCTGTTTTAGATTATGTGGAAAGTGGGGATGTTAAAAGAACTGAAACTGCCTCTTCTTAAAAGGAAATGTCTTCCAAGTCACCTTCCTCCTAAGGACATCACCAAAGGCTAATCAAATCATTACATATTAGACACCCCATTCCATCTGGAGAGAAGTAACAAAGTATGGGAGGATGTCCCCAGCATCCATGAATACAATTTTATCTGAGCCTAGGGAAAGTACAACTGTGTAAGAACTTGCCATAATAGTAAACACTCCACTGATCATTGTTGCAGCATCCCATACAAATGCATTATCACTGCTGATGTCCAGCTGGGATACCAAAGCTTTACTTTTCATAGGCTGCACATCTAATGTGTGACCACAGCTAGTATGTGTAGGGTATATATATGCAGAAGTATGAGCGTAGATCCTCAGACTATCTCAAACCCAGTAGCCAGAAGATCTTTGCGAGAGTGACTGGCCAGCTAGGAGGGGTCTAGCAAGAAGTGGGAAGAAGCCCTCTCAGACCTAGGGTCCTGTCTACAAGGTAGGAAGTGGGGAGATGGTAACCAAATCAGAGGGAATGGAGGATCAGAAAGAATACTGCAACAGTAATCAATAACACATCTAATGTTATGGTAAGTTCATACACAACTGTACTATGTCCTGACTGAAATCACTGTTGCAGTATTACAAACAAATGGGTGATTCCCAGAGCTGAAGGAAATGTAAAGAGGGTTGGCTAGTTGACAGAGAAACTGCCCAAGATGCCAGAGAGGGACTGAACTAGAGAAGGCAACTCTGGACCTTGAAAAGACATCAATCTTGCAGTGTTTAGTAAATGTATGTACAGAAGACAAGGTGCCACCTTCCAATATGGCTCTTGTATCCACTCCTTTGTAGAAGGTTCCAGGGAATGCCAACTCCCTGGTACAGTGAACTTGAGGACATGACGGCAAGGGTTTGCCATGCATATAGCAACCAAAGGAGATGGACTTAGAGATCCAGCTTGCAATGGTTTGCTTATATACTGGCTGGCCCAGCTCTGAGACCATGAATAAGACAAAACAGTTGATCAGACTTACGAATAGACTTGGTCTTGTCCAAATAATACTTCAGCTGTCTATGAGAAGTCTTTAGCACCACAGATGCTAATTTCTGCTCACAAAGACTATTAGCAGCATCCTATTGTTCCCTTCATTTATAATTTCCATATAAAGGGACGGAATAAGTCAACCAAGACAGGGTTCAGTCTTATGGTAATATGGTTGGTGTTTGGTCTGATTAGACCAGGGAAGGAGTTACAGTTGGTGGGGAGCAAATCTGTCCCATACTGGTAAGGATCAAGTCCAGGATTTTATTACATGGTTGGATTGTAAACTAACTAGTCCAGGGAGTTTGTATTGATGAAAAATCTGCAGGCATACATGTTTGAGGAAGTTTTAGTCTCCCAGTTTATGAATAAGTAGTTGAAGTCTCCTATGAAAGGCTTTACCAGAAAGGCTCATCCAGACTCTGCTACACTTTGCTGTGAAGGAAAGGTTAGTTTGCTGTTATTTTTTGTATTTCTGTGTTGTCTTTCTATATTTTGAATACTGTAGTTTGTTTTCTTTACCTTGTGTTTTGCTTGCATTCTGTTTAACAGCATATTAAAACTTCAAAAGAGACCACAGCTCTCTCTGTTCTGAGTCAGGCAGAATTTTTTCCACCCTCCCACCCATTTAAGTTGTCTTGTTAAATACCACTGTCTTTCTAGTTGCCCGCCTCTTATGTTAATCTGACCATATATCTCATTTCTCTCTACTTTCACTGGCTTATGTGAGTAATCACAAAACCATCACTTTTGAAATCCCACCCCTTCAATTATTTAAATTTATTGGCCATCCTACAGTATTTCATAGTACCAAAATACAAAAGTAACCACCCCTTTCAGTCCATCTTGCTGTTTTAAAAATAGTAACTCTCCACTAAACCTTAACTTTTTAAACAGGTAAAACTCAAGTTACCTACTTTCATATCTAACTTCTCTAGTGCACACTGCAGAGTGCATTCTTTTCAATCTTACCTTTAAGCATCCCTGTTACTAGCACTTTCTCTAATACCTAAAAAGATCATCTCTACTTGACTCCAAGTAGACTTTTCTCTATCTGTTAAACCTAGCACTTGTTCCTACAGTACTTATTACCTTGATACGGCACTCTTATAGATAGCACCCCAAAAAGGCAAACCCCCATTTCTCGGTCACTCACGTCCCCCGGAATCTCTTTTAAAGTTTTTTTTGTCTAGTCCTTCTAGCATGTCGAGGGATCAGTTGCTAGTGTCCTCTCCTGCTCAGCTGGTGAACCTGGGAATATTGAGACAATGTTACAATTGCCTCATGTACACAGACAACCCTCTCCTCCTCCCACAAAACACAAATACATGCGAGAGATGCAACTATACGGCCAAACTGGAGGCTGAGCTCTCTCAACATAGGACTGGCAAGACCAGTCAGGAGGAGAAGGTTACCACACACACTATAGACCCAGTCTCACATAGTACCATCACAACCTCAAATCATACACATAAACACACAAAGACATACTCGTGGCTCTGATCAAAAATCTACCAAAACAGCAGAGGCCACCAAAGCAGACACCCAAACAACCACCACCTCAGAACACAACACCTGCAACACATAGACCTCACAGTCAGAGTGTCAAACAGTCACAGCCCTTAAGGCCAAACACAATGCCAGACACACTAGTCATTGGTGACTCCATAGTCAGACACACTGACGTCCGCTCACCAGACTGAGTAAGGAGAAGGTCACAGTAAGCTGCCTGTCGGGCGCTAGAATCCGCCACATAACGCAAGCACTCAGGTCTCTCAACAGCAGGTACAAATATGACTCAGTCATTGTCCACGCTGGTGTAAATGACCTGAGACGCACCTCCTTGGACTACATGAAAAGAGACATTGAGGAGCTCTCTGATTATGTAGCCCAGGCAGGTATGACCCTGACCTTGAGCAGTATCCTACCTTCACCAAGAATGATGCCACAATACAGAGATAAGATGATCAGCTTTAACAATTGGCTTAAACTCTGGTGTCATTCAAAGGGGATCCAATGTCTGTCTGCCTGGGATGACATGCTGGACAAGCCACGCTGCTTCAAGGGACGGCTTGCACCTGTCACCCTGGGATTCCGGATATTGGCAAAGGCTCTTGCCACCCCATAGTGCCTTTTTAGGCAAGGCTCAAATTCTAAACCTACCACCCTAGAACACAAAAAGGAAAAAAACTAAGGGTAATGCTGCTCAATGCCAGAAGTCTAAATCTCAAAATGCACGCACTCGAGGCCCTTCTCAGTATGGAGAACATCGATGTCTGTGCAGTGACAGAAACCTGGTTCAAGGCTCCTGAGAGCACCCCAGCACTATCAGGTTTTACCTCTTATCATGCGTTCCGGCCCCAAAATCCGGACAATACCAAGAAAGGAGGGGGTATCCATATTCATCAAAGACACCCACACCTCAAGACTGGTGGCAACGCACGATGCATCGGAGACCATCCAGGTGCAATTAACCATAGGCAAGACTGCTCTGCAAATTGTAGCATGTTACAGGCCACCCTCACAAACTCAGGAACCTCACATGGCCTTCCTGAAAACACTAGAGGGATAAATGTATCACCAAACACCATCATACTAGGTGACTTCAATTACCCTAATATAGACTGGGAACACTACTCAAGCCCAAACACCCTAGCCCAAAAGTTCCTGGAATTCATAAACTCAAATGCCATGGAACAACTAGTCACCATTCCCACAAGAGGAGAAAACATACTTGATCTCATCATCACGAACATGGGAGCACAATGTTCAACACCGGAAGTATACCCCTCACTGGTGAGATCAGATCACAAACTAATCTCGCTGGAGGTCCTCATCCCACCCCACCTGAAATAAAAAGACCACAGTAAAGAACTTCTCAAAGCCGACTTCACACTTCTAAAGACTCGTGTGTGCTCTTTTCAGGCCGCCGAGCCGACGGAAAACAGTACTCAAGCCGCTGAATCACTTACAAATGCCTTCTACCAGCACCTGCAGGACTGCATGGATAAGGCAATCCCAAGCAAAACAAAGACTCTTTGTACCAAAGGCAAGCGTCCACTCTGGTGGACCCCAGCCATAAACAAACTCTACAACAAAAGGAGGAAGCTACTACAAGATAGAGCAAAATCCTTAAAAGGTAAGACACCCTTGATCACTATAAGTAAAAACTAAGAGCTCTCATAAAATCATCCAAAGCAAATTTTGAGAGAAAAATAGCTAAAGACTCAAAAGACAATCATAAGGCCTTCTTTAGCTATGTTAGAAACCTGGGAGGAAACTCCCAGATATGCTCAGAACTAGTTCAAAATGATGTGAAGATTACTGATCCTACAGACATTGCCAACATACTGGCTGACAGGTTCAGTGCAAACTTCCCTCCCCAAAAGGAGAGATATCTATACCAAGTGATTGCAGCCCCCAAACATCTCCAACGCCCAAGTGAGAACTGCTCTCTCCAAAGCAAAAACACAGCATCCATGGGACCTGATGGTGTCCCCGGCTGTGTGCTCCACGAACTCAACGAGGAATTAAACCCACAGCTAGGACAGCTGTTTAATCATAGTCTTACCTCTGGATATGTACCCAGGCAGTGGCGCACTGCAACTGTGGTCCCACTTCACAAAGGCGGTGCCTCCACCGACCCTGGAAATTACCGTCCCATTAGCTTGACAAGCCTTATCTGCAAAGCCATGGAGAGGATCATAATGGACCTCATAAATAAAGACATAGGGAATTTGCAGACTTTGGATCCATCCCAGTTTGGCTTTGTCAAAGGCAGATCATGCCTTCTAAACTTGGTTGACTTTTTGAAACAGTCACCAAAGCCATTGATGAGGAAAGGCAGTCCATACAGCCTACCTCGATCTGGCTAAGGCCTTTGATACAATACCCCACTCGGGTATCATTGAAAAACTCATCAGCTTAAATGTTAACCCATACATCACAAGATGGGTTGCAAACTGGCTGAGTGACAGAACCCACAGGGTCAGAGTTGCTGGCGCCATGTCAGACTCAAAGCCTGTCACAAGTGGTGTACCACAGGGCTCAGTCCTGGGCCCACTCTTGTTTGGCATCTACTTTTCCAAGTACAAGCAAACACAGGAGGGTTATGGCTGACAAAGTTTGCAGATGACTGCAAACTGGCGCCATAGTAGAAAACACATCTGACACAGATATCCTTCAGAAGGGTCTCACAGAAACGGATAACTGGTGCCAGAGCCATGGCCTAAAGTTAAATGCCAAAAAATGCATAGTCATACCCTTCGGGAAAAACAAGGTTACCCCTAGCTACCAAATAGGTGGCAATCCACTGAGTACAGAAGAAGTTATCAGGGACCTGGGGACCCAGGTTGATAGTAGTCTGTCATTCGACACCCATGTAGCTAAAGTAGTTAGGAAGACCTTCTACATTGCCCACCTTATCATGAAGGGATTCTCATCTAGATCAAGGGAGGTCATAGTCTCCCTATACTCATCACTCATCAGACCAATGATTGAATACAATGCCCCATTCGAATGTATCTGACCCGACACTTGCAGCAGCTGGAGAGGCCACAAAAGTTCCTCACCAAAAGGATAAAGGGTCTCAAACATCTGTCCTATGCTGCCCGACTGAAAGAACTCCAGCTCTATTCAGTCGCCACGCTTGCTCAGAGGTGACCTTTGCCTAACATACAAGGCCATGTCAAACCCAGATTTGATGAATATGCTTCACCTCAAAAATCTAGATCCGTCAGAGCCACAAGGGCGGAGACTTAAACCTCGACACGGCTATTAATAGGACGTGCTGGAGGGATAGATTCATCACCCAAAGACTCCCTATGCTGTGGAATAAAATCCCGGTATATGTGAGGCAGAGCACCTCGCTGGCCTTGTTCAAGAGAAATCTTGACCAATGGATGGGAGATCGCAGATATACCCCAGGGATTACCTCAGTGTCACTGCTCAACAGAGGCACAGCAAAATAATGGGTATAGTTCCCCATACTAAAGGGGTGGCTTAAGCCACAAAACTATGGGCTAGGCTTGTAAATGCCCTCGGGCAGATAGCCTAGTATGAACCTATGAACCTATGAACCTATGAGAATGCTGTTTAGCATAACACATAGTAACTCCAAACTATTTAAGCAGGAAGTGTGGACCAAGGGGGACATGGGGGGGGGGAGGTTCCTACAATTAGTGATGATAATGATAAGGGGTTTTCTTAACATTAAGTGGAGGAGTTCCAGGTCATTATCTTGTCTAATGAGTATGGAGATTTAAGTTTTATTTATTTTTAAATAAGGTGACACCAATGCCTTTAGTACCTTCACGTAACGTAGCAGACCTGCAATGATGGACTAATTTCAACGGTCCTGAACCAGGTCTCTGTGGTGATGCATACAACAATGTTTTCCAGAGTAAGGAGTGCTTCTAGGGAGTGGAGTTGATCATTAAGGTGCTTAACATTGAGCAACAACACCTTAATATTACCTGGATGCTGTTTACTTATGTTGTATGCTTTAGAAGACTGGCATTGCCTACAAAAACACTATGGAGGTGGACAAGGATTTAGCTAACATACGAAAGCCTTGGAGTGATAAATGCAGACCATCCCTGGCAAAGCAGAAAGGACTGTCTATCATCTCTTCCCAAGCTGATATACACTGTAACCCCTTTGGATGACACCAGAAGCTAAGCTAATTTTTGAAATCTAATAGTCTTTTACTTGTACTGCAGAATCGTACTTGTGAATGGTAGACTGTTGCTCAAGGCTTGGCTCATACCACCTCAGACACATATTCTGATAGTAGCATCATGTCTCTCTCTCCTTTCATATACGCCACGGAGGCACATCTTGTCGGTCATCCAGTCAGGATAAAACAGACAAACAGTTGTGGGCTCGATTCAAGCAGCTTTAATACATACAAACATATCAGGATTGAGGCTTAGTAACTTAAACTTAGATAAACGTATAAACAAACTGACTACTGCACTCACACATGTTAACACTCTGGCTGTTCACTCAAAACGGCACTGCTGACTGCACGTGTTCTCTATTCATATGCATGTGCCTTCACTTTGAAATGCTTCTTAAACTCACAACACACACTCTGTTCTACACATCTGAAGTCATTTACACCCATGTGTACTATGACTTTGTCATATGTGTACTTGTGGTGCAAGGACTTGAATGCTTGTGTGACGTGACAAATTCTGGTGCCTGAGAGACAACTGAACATAGCCATCTTTGTGCAACCTGGTGAGTGGTGCATCAGTGTGTCTCACTATGGAATCACCTAGGACTAAGATACTGGATCATATGCAGGTTTGCCTTAAGACCTTTTGAAACCAAGTTGGTGTGTATCTTACATGTTCATAGGTTTTTAGGTAGGTAATAGGCTATCAGCCCCAAGGCCTATATAAGCCTAGCAAAAAAAGTTCTCTGGCTTTTGCCACCCAAGAAAGTTATTTTCCTGCATCTCTATCTAGCAGAGACACAGAAGTGATCCCTGGGGTGAATTTCCTATTTCCCATCCAAATTGTCGAAATTTTTCTTAAACAGGGCTAATGAGTAGCTTTCCTTGACATGAATAGGTACTCTGTTCCAGAGCATGGGAAGTCCCTGGGACATGAATCTATCCCTCCAGCATGTTCTGTTTATTGTGGTGGCAAGGTTTAGGTCCCTGGAGTGTGTGGCTCAGAGGGATTGGCATTTCTTTAAGTGTAACATGTCCAACAAATCTGGGTTTGACATGGCGATAAGCAAAGGAGTAGAGCTGGAGTGTTTTTTGAGACGGTCTGCGTATAGCATTTGTTTGAGGCCGGTAATCCTCTTAGTGAGGTATTTCTGTGGCCTTTCTAGCTGTTGTAGATGTCTTGTGAGGTACATGCCAAACGGGGCATTGTACTCTATAATGGGTCTGATGAAGGATGAGTAGAGAGGAACAATGACCTCTTTTTTTTGGTGAACCCCTTTGTAATGAGGTGTGCCATGTGATTATCAAAGGAGAGACTACTGTCCACCTGTGTCCCAAGGACTCTTATCACACTTTCGGTGTTTAATAGGCTACCACCTATTTGGTAGTTCAAGGGTACAGTGTTTTTCCCAAAGGGGATGACAATGCACTTCTTGGCATTGAGCTTGAGGCCATGACTTTGACACCAAGCATCAGTCTCAGTAAGGCCCCTTTGAATAATGTCCACATCATCAGGCAATTCTATTATGGCACCTAGTTTGCATTCATTTGCAAACTTCATTAGCTAAAGACCTGCTGTATTAGTCTGGACTTCTGAGAAGTAGATGCCAAACAGGAGATGACCCAGGACTGAGCCCTGTGGTACTCCACTTGTCACTGGTCTGAAGTTGGATGTGGAGTCGGCTACTTTCACTGTGTGGCTTCTGTCAGTAAGCCAGTTGGCCACCCATCTTGTGACAGAGATTTATGCCCAGTCTAGTGAGTTTATCTATAATTCCAGAGGGGGTGGTGGTGTTGAAAGCCTTGGCAAGGTCAAGATAGGCTGTGTGCACCACCTTACCCTCGTCCACATCTCTGGTGACTGCTTCAAAGAAGTCAATCAGGTTTATGAGACATGACCTACCTTTTACAAACCCAAACTAAGTGGGGTCCAGAGTGTGGAGGTTACCTATGTCCTTGCTTATAAGCTCCAAGATGATATGTTCCATGGCCTTGCAGACCAGGCTCACCAGGCTAATAAGGCAGTAGTTCCCAGAGTCCGTGGTGGCGCCCCCTTTGTGGAGTGGGATAACTGTTGCTGAGCGCCATTCAGCAGGCACAAAGCCTGAAGTGAGGCTATGATTGAACATAGTACTTAGATGGGGTGCCAGTTGGTTCTGAAGTACATGCAGAACGCAGCCTGGGATGTTGTCAGGTCCCATGGATGCTGTGTTCTTGGCTTTGGAGAGTGCGGTCTTTACGTGTGCAGCCATGATTACAAGGGCTTTGCATTCTTCCAGTATAGTGATGGGCCCTTTGTGGGGTAGGGGTGAAGTTTGCACTGTACTTGCCTGCGAGGATGTTGGCAATATCAGTTGGTTCTGTATATTTAGTGCCATTGTGCTGTAACTCGGAGCAGATCTTAGTGTTGCCATTGAGATTCTTGACATAGCTATAGAATGCTTTGTGGTTGTCTTTAGAATCACTGGCAATTTTATTTTCATAGCTAGCTTTGGAGGATTTTATGAGGGATCTCAGCTTCTTACTGAGCCTGACCAGGGAGTTCCTGCAATCAGGGGATTTTACTCTTTTTTTGCAACAGCTTCTTCCTTCTGTTGTAGAGTTTGTTTATGGCAGAGGACCACCAGACTGGCTTCCTTTTTTTGGAGGATAGCATCTTCGTTCTGTTGGGGATGGCAAGATCCAGCACTCGTGTATGTGTTTATACAGTGCATTTGTATAGGATTCAGCAGTTGTACCTCTATTTTCCATCTGTATGGGTGCTGTGAAGCTTGTCACTTCTGTCTTAAGAAGCATGAAGATGGTTTTGGAGAAGTTTTTTACGGTGGTTTCCTTAATGGGAGGTGGGGGCGGGATATTGATGTCTAGGGTGATTAGCTTGTGGTCAGATCTGACCAGCGAGGAGTTGACCTCTGGCATGGAACATCAGTTGCCCATACTGGTAAAGAATAGGTCCAGGATATTGATATCCCTGGTGGGGGTATGGACAAGCTGATCCAGGGCGTTGGAATTTATGAATTCCAGAAAGCGTTGAGCAAATGAGTTAGTACATAAGTTGCTTTCTCAGTTGATGGTGGGGTACCGGTTACCCAGTATATCGAGAAATGTGGAGTGGGCATCCTGGGGCATGGTGGGGGATCTGTAACAAGCTACATCCTGGATTGCAGTCTTGCCCAGTGTTAGTTGCACTTGGATAATTTTGGATGCATTATGTTGAGCAACTAGCCTGGAGGTGTGGATATCCTTAATGAATATGGACACGCCTCCTCCTTTAGTGTTTTGGTCCAGGTTAGGTGGCCGAAAGGTGTGGTATGAGTTATAGCCTGGTAATGCAGGGGTGCTCTCTGGAGCCTTGAACCAGGTCTCCATCACTGCAAAGATGTCAATGTTCTCCATTTTAAGGAGTGCCTCGAGTGAGAGCATTTTGAGGTTTAGACTTCTAGCATTGAGTAGCATTACCCTCAGATGTTGCTTACTTATACCTGCTGCAGTGGTGAGTTTGTCATTTGAACCTTGCCTAAAAAAGGCACTATAGGGGTGGCAAGAGCCTTAGCCAGTTATCTGGAATCCCAGGGGCGACAGGTGCAGGCATCATGGTCTGTCGACCATGTCGTCCCAGGCAGATAGACACTGAATTTCCTTACAATGACACCAGAAGTTTAGCCAATTGTTGAAGTCAATAATTTTGTCCTTGTATTGTCGTATCATTCTGGGTGATGGGAGGATATTACTCAGGGCTAGGGTCATACCTGCCTGGGCTACATGATCCAAGAGCTCCTCCATGTCTATTTTCATGTAGTCCAGGGAGGTATGTCTCATGTCATTCACACCAACATGGAAAATGACAGAGTCATATTTGTACTTGTTGTGGAGTGACCCGAGCGCTTGTGTTATGTAGCTGATCCTGCCACCCTACAGGCAGCTGACAGTAACTTTCTCCTTGTTTAGCCTGGTGAGTGGGACATTAGTGTGCCTGACTATAGAGTCACCTATGACTAGTGTGTTGGGTACGTAATTTTGCCTTATGGGGTGAGGTTGAGTGGCACACTGATTTTGTGGGCTATGTGTCATGTGTTGGGGGGGGTGGTGGTTGCTTGCGTTTCAGCTTTGAGGTCTCTGTTTGGGCAGATTTTTATTGAGAGCCTCTGTGAATGTAGGTGTGTGTTTTGTTTTACTATGTGTGGGTTTAGGTGGTGTAGGTTTTGATGGACAATGAGTGGAGTGTGGTGTGGTGCAGGTGTTAACCTTCTCCTCTTGACTGTCTAGTACAATCTTGGCTCGAGAGAGCTTGGCTTCCAGTTTGGCTATATAAATGCATCTCTCACAGGTTGTAGTGTTGGGTGTTAGGAAGAGAGGGTTGTCAGTGTACATGAGGCAATTGCTACATTGCCCCAAGATGCCCAGATTCATCAGGTGGAGAGGGGAAAATACTGGGAGCTGACCCTTCAACATGCCTGGATAGGTGCTTATTAAATTAAGCACTAAAAACTGTTTTCCTCCCAACAAGTGAGGAATGTTGAGTGCTGCAATAATTTGTAAATTATTTAGTGCTTGCAACGAGTTTTGAACAAGTGCTGAGCACAAAGAAATAGTTTTGAGTGCTAAACCTAGAAAACTGGCTAGTTCTAAGGGAAAATTAGAAGAGCAGACTTTCTGGCACTGGGAACAGTTTAACCCTAGTTAAACGGTGCTGTGCGATGTGCAAAACCGTGCAAACACAGGTTTTTAAATAGAAAGATGAAAGGGATAGAAATAGCCCAAAATGGCCAGGAAAACTACAGATTCTGAGCTGAAATCACTCCTCCAGTGACAGATACGCTGCTCAAAGCTCAACCACTCTCACTGATGAACAGAGAAGCTTCCTTCGATCTTAGTAAGGTCTGGGCAAAACAGAAACTACAAAACTGCCCTGAATTTAGCAAAATCTGAAAACTGGACTCTACTGGTTATAGAAAGGCAGGAAATGAGTAGAGAGAGAAGAATTTTTTTTTTCAAAAATTAAAACAGATACAGTAAAACAAACTTTTAAAGCAGAAAAATTGCTATTGCACTTGACTGTATAGCCCTCAACAGTTGAAAAACACTTAAAAATGATCAGTTAAAGTGCAAACAGTATCAGAATTCAAAAAACAGTTCAAATAAGTTGCAAAGTTAATAAAAAATGCTCGAAATAGGGCAGCTAGTGGAAATAAGCAATAAAAAGCAAAACAGAAGTACTTAATCCACTCAAAGTCAGCCTCTTCTCTCTAGTTTTAGCACTCAAAACTTTTTCCTGTATGTTTCATAGTGGGTGTTGCCTGTGATGTTTATGAGGTTGCTGAGGTCACTTGTTTCTTAGCTTACGTTTAGGACGTGTATGCAGTTTAGGTAGGTTCATTTTAAGAGCCTCAGTATACATAGCCATTCTCTTGCATAAAGGTGGGACTTCAACAGATCCATGTAACTACAGACCCATAAGCCTGACAAGTCTCATTTGTAAGGCTATGGAATGGATCATTATGGAATGCTGGCAACCTACAGACTCGTAGATTCATCACTGGCAGATCATGCCTACTTAACCTGGTCCGTTTCTTTGAAAAAGTTACTGAAGCAAAAAATGAGGGCAAAATAATGCAGACTGCATATCTAGACCTCACAAAGGCATTCAACACCATCCCACATTTGGATAAAATTTACAAACTCTCCCAGCTAAATGTCAGTCCCCTTTGTAACTTGGACAGTAAACAGAAACTAAGAAATTAGGACAGGCAGCTCTGCCTCCTCCAAAAACCTGTCAATAGTGGTTCAGCCCTTTGGTCCCTCCACTTTGGCATTAATTCCTAGGAGTCAAAGCTAATGGTAAGAGTTTGTGAATGACCAAGTCTACAGTTAACTCAAAACCTGGTGCCATCATAAACTCCTCAGAGGATACAAAGATCCACCAAGACTGCCTGTCTCAAACAAATAGCTGTAGTCAAAACCATGGACTAAAACTAAATGCCAAGAAGTATACAAATATATCCTTTAGCAAACATAACTTTTCTTGTAACTACCACATTGACAACACACCTCTAAAAATGAATCCATTAATTAGGGATTTGGGAACCTATGCTGACAAAGAAATACCCTTTACAACTCTGGATATGTGGTGATCAAAGGAAATCTGTTTTCAACACACACAGTGTATATCTTCATAAGTTCACAGGAGTTTACTAGGGTAATGGCTTAAGGGCCTTTACAAGCTTAGTTAATATAACCCAATTTTACCCACAATATGGCCCCTAGGAGCAAGGGATGGATTTGTGCCTGTGCATTGACTTTCCTACAGAATGCCCTTGTCCATAAGGGACACAGGCACAACCCCAGGTGTGAATTTGCGATTCCCCATTTACTGAACCAAATTGCATTTGAAGAAGGCTAGGGAAGGCAACAGCTCCACCAGGGCTGGATTTTTGAGTGCCTTGTAGGTCACACATAGGTCACCCCTTAATAGTTGGTAGGAGACATAATAAGGAGATACGGCTATTAGTCAATTTGAAGAGGGAATGACTGTCAAACAGGCAACAGGTTCATAGCTGCTTGGCATCTCATTCAAAGAAGGACACACACTGGAGTGCAGCACCCCTATTATCTTCCCCTTAAAGGGGGCACTGCAATATCAGTACTCCATGTACATGGTGTAGACTCCACAGCCTTCTACATCAAAGGCAAGTATGCTACCTGTTGTGCATTCAGAATCAGGAATGTGATCATTCCATTGTACTTGGAGCTCATTAGGTTGGTCACTGTGTATAACTCCCCTTTTGGTATGTACCTGTCCAAACATTTGTCACAACTAGAATGACCACAACTCTTTCTCATTCAAAAAAAAAAATTAAGGACCAAAACTGCAAAAATTATGCAGACCAGCTCAAAGCCTTGTCTATCTTCTTAGTAAAATACAGGCTACTAAGAGATGACCCTTGCCTCGCGTACGTAGCTTCAACAGATTCTGGTCTGCCAGATGTATTATTATATATTTGCAAGTCTAATGGAATCATAAATACACTCAAATGATTCAGCACGATGGAGGGATAGGTATATATCATAGAGAACAGTGCTTCTGTGGAACTGCCTTCAATGTCACAACTAGAATGACCACAACTCTTTCTCATTCAAAAAAAAAAATTAAGGACCAAAACTGCAAAAATTATGCAGACCAGCTCAAAGCCTTGTCTATCTTCTTAGGAAAATACAGGCTACTAAGAGATGACCCTTGCCTCGCGTACGTAGCTTCAACAGATTCTGGTCTGCCAGATGTATTATTATATATTTGCAAGTCTAATGGAATCATAAATACACTCAAATGATTCAGCACGATGGAGGGATAGGTATATATCATAGAGAACAGTGCTTCTGTGGAACTGCCTTCAATGTCACATAAGTCAAAGCACTTCTCTCACTCTATTCAAACTTAATTCTGACATATGCATGGGTAGCCACAAATTCATTCATAGTTTATAAGCCTGTCCCTCATGGATAGGGCAAACATGTGAATGTCCCAACATATCCTTGATTATCCTGTCTCCGGGTTACTTGTACGTAAATAGAAGGGTTAAAAACTACCATGGGAATGAAAGGGTGGGCTTCTTAAGATCCATGCAGATCAATAGCCTAGTAAGTACCTATAAACCTATGAATATAGCATGAAAATTGTTGGCTGCCCTATCTCAGGAAAGGGATAACATTTAACAAACACAGAGTGTGGAGGTTTTGCTGACAATGTCAAGTCTCTCAAGAAGAGAAACCTCTGAGAAATAAAGTAGGTATATGGCGTACAAGGGTTACAGACACACACATATTTGAAATAGATTAGAAACATTAGGGTTCACAAAATAGCTACCCTCGGCTGGAACTGAGACAGAGTATTCCCTCCAACTGTCTGCACAAAAACAGAATAAACAGCCACTGATGTGCCTGACAGTTATGAATTCTGTAACCTGAAGTAGAAGAGGAGAAATTCCTCAACACATTTGTCCAATACCTTGCCTTTCTGTCCACAGGGGAGAGGATGGTAATGACCAACAGTGTTTCCAGCTGGCAAGGAGATAGAGAGATAGCAGCTGGGTCTGACCTAAGATGAGAAGACAAACATGTTGGTGTGACATACTTTATGAAGTCTATCTATCTTTCTGGGGACTAAAGGTAGAGAGACAAGATTATTATAAGCAGCATTAAATACATCCTCCAAGGTTGGCAAGATAGCAGGTAACATGCAGAATGAGGTATATCCCCTTCAAAAATATCATATCATCTCCATAATTCTGGGCAGTCATCCACTTGTTTCCAAAAAAAACATCTTTTTCATCCTGGAAATAGTCTGACAGAAAGAAAAATCCTTCAGAGTTTTTAGCTTGAGAATCTTCAAGACAGGATAAACCCTGTCTCTGACAAGGTCAGAATCCTCTGACAAATTTTCCTCAGGAATTTTTTTACTGATTCTGCTTTCAGGTAAAGATTTCTGAGTGCCAAGATTAACAGCCTGTAATAATTGCCAGACTAAGGTAATGAAATCATCTTTATAAACACACATCATATCTTCATATGAACAATGTCTGACCTTTTGCTTTTCCTTAACCAGTAACAACTTTGAAAAAGACGAACTAGGGGATGGTGCTTCAGCCATGTCAAGAGGTCTATTTCCCTGGTTACACCAAGAAGTGGGGTATTAAAAAAAAAAACCTTGATCATTATATGTGAAATTTTAAATTCACCCTCAATATGACCCTCTTGTGTCTGACGGACAGAGGTTGGCAGTAAATTAATCCCCTACTAACATACCCTCCACACGCATAACCCTTAGCTATCTTACAAACATACCCCACACAGCATATAAGAAGCCAAGGAACTCTGCTGCAAAACTGAGTTGGGTTGCATGCCTAAGCTTGTACAGATCCTGGTGGTCATCAGCCTAGTATAAACCTATGAAGCATCTCTAGCTTGTACAGAAACTGGTGGTCATCAGCCTGGTATAAACCTATGAAGCAACTCTAGCTTGTACAGATCCTGGTGGTCATCAGCCTAGTATAAACCTATGAAGCATCTCTAGCTTGTACAGATCCTGGTGGTAATCAGTCTAGTATAAACCTATGAAGCATCTCTAGCTTGTACAGATACTGGAGGTCATCAGCCTGATATAAACCTATGAAGCAACTCTAGCTTGTACAGATCCTAGTGGTCATCTGCCTAGTATAAACCTATGAAGCATCTCTAGCTTGTACAGATCCAGGTGGTCATCAGCCTAGTATAAACCTATGAAGCATCTCTAGCTTGTACAGATCCTGGTGGTGATCAGCCTAGTATAAACCTATGAAGCATCTCTAGCTTGTACAGGAACTGGTGGTCATCAGCCTAGTATAAACCTATGAAGCATCTCTAGCTTGTACAGATCCTGGTGGTCATCAGCCTAGTGTAAACTTATGAAGCATCTCTACCTTGTACAGATCCTGGTGGTCATCAGCCTAGTATAAACCTATGAAGCATCTCTAGCTTGTACAGCTCCTGGTGGTCATCAGCCTTGTATAAACCTATGAAGCATCTCTAGCTTGTACAGATCCTCATGGTCATCAACCTTGTATAAACCTATGAAGCATCTCTAGTTTGTACAGATCCTGGTGGTCATCAGCCTAGTATAAACCTATGAAGCATCTCAAGCTTCTACAGAGCCTGGTAGTCATCAGTCTTGTATAAACATTTGAAGCATCTCTAGCTTGCACAGATACTGGTGGTCATCAGCTTAGTATAAACCAATGAAGCATCTCCAGCTTGTACAGATACTGGTGGTCATCAGCCTTGTATAAACCTATGAAGCATCTCAAGCTTCTACAGAGCCTGGTAGTCTTCAGCCTTGTATAAACCTTTGAAGCATCTCCAGCTTGTACAGATCCTGGTGGTCATCAGCCTTGCATAAACCTATGAAGCATCTCTAGCTTGAACAGATCCTGGTGGCCATCAGCCTTGTATAAACCTATGAAGCATCTCTAGCTTGAACAGATCCTGGTGGCCATCAGCCTTGTATAAACCTATGAAGCATCTCTAGCTTGTACAGATCCTGGTGGTCATCAGCCTAGTAAAAACCTGTGAAGCATCTCTAGCTTGTACAGATCCTGCTGGTCATCAACCTTGCAGAAACCTATGAAGCATCTCTAGCTTGTACAGATCCTGGTGATCATCAGCCTAGTATAAACCTATGAAGCATCTCTAGCTTGTACAGATCCTGGTGGTCACCAGCGCAGTATAAACCTATGAAGCATCTCAAGCTTGTACAGATCCAAGTGGTCATCAGCCTAGTATAAACCTATGAAGCATCTCTAGCTTGTACAGATCCTGGTGGTCATCAGCCTTGTATAAACGTATGAAGCATCTCTAGCTTGTACAGATCCTGGTGGTCATCAGCCTTGCATAAACCTATGGAAGCACCTCTAGCTTGTATAGATCCTGGTGGTTATCAGCCTAGCTTAAACCTATGAAGCATCTTTCAAGTATACAGATCCTGGTGGTCATCAGCCTTGTATAAGCCTACGAAGCATCTTTAGCTTGTACAGATCTTGGTGGTCATCAGCCTAGTATAAACCTATGAAGCATCTCTAACTTGTACAGATCCTGGTGGTCATCAGCCTTGTATAAACATATGAAGCATCTCTAGCTTGCACAGATCCTGGTGGTCGTCAGCCTGGTATAAACCTATGAAGCATCTTTCAACTATACACATCCTGGTGATCATCAGCCTTGCAAAAACCTATGAAGCATCTCTAGCTTGTACAGATCCTGGTGGTCATCAGCTTTGTATTAAACTATGAAGCATCTCTAGCTTTTACAGATCTTGGTGGTCATCAGCCTTGTATAAACCTATGAAGCATCTGTAGCTTGTGCAGATCCTGGTGGTCATCAGTCTTTTATAAACCTATGAAGCATCTCTAGCTTGTACAGATCCTGGTGGTCATCAGCCTTGTATAAACCTATGAAGCATCTCTAGTTTGTACAGATCCTGGTGGTCATCAGCCTAGTATAAACCTATGAAGCATCTCAAGCTTCTACAGAGCTTGGTAGTCATCAGTCTTGTATAAACATTTGAAGCATCTCTAGCTTGTACAGTTCATGGTGGTCATCAGCCTAGTATAAAACTATGAAGCATCTCTAGCTTGTAGAGATCCTGGTGGTCATCAGCCTTGTATAAACCTATGAAGCATCTCTAGCTTGTATAGATGCTGGCAGCCATCAGCCTTGCATAAACCTATGAAGCATCTCTAGCTTGTACAGATCCAGGTGGTCATCAGCCTTGTACATACCTATAAAGTATCTTTAGCTTGCACAGATCCTGTTGGTCATCAGCCTTGTATAAACCTATGAAGCATCTCTAGTTTGTACAGATCCTGGTGGTCATCAGCCTAGAATAAACCTATGAAGCATCTCAAGCTTCTACAGAGCCTGGCAGTCTTCAGTCTTGTATAAACCTTTGAAGCATCTCTAGCTTGTACAGATACTGGTGGTCATCAGCTTAGTATAAACCTATGAAGCATCTCCAGCTTGTACAGATACTGGTGGTCATCAGCCTTGTATAAACCTATGAAGCATCTCAAGCTTCTACAGAGCCTGGTAGTCTTCAGCCTTGTATAAACCTTTGAAGCATCTCCAGCTTGTACAGATCCTGGTGGTCATCAGCCTTGTATAAACCTATGAAGCATCTCTAGCTTGAACAGATCCTGGTGGCCATCAGCCTTGTATAAACCTATGAAGCATCTCTAGCTTGTACAGATCCTGGTGGTCATCAACCTTGTATAAACCTATGAAGCATATCTAGCTTGTACAGATCCTGGTGGTCATCAGCCTAGTAAAAACCTGTGAAGCATCTCTAGCTTGTACAGATCCTGCTGGTCATCAACCTTGCAGAAACCTATGAAGCATCTTTAGCTTGTACAGATCCTGGTGATCATCAGCCTAGTATAAACCTATGAAGCATCTCTAGCTTGTACAGATCTTGGTGGTCACCAGCGCAGTATAAACCTATGAAGCATCTCAAGCTTGTACAGATCCAAGTGGTCATCAGCCTAGTATAAACCTATGAAGCATCTCTAGCTTGTACAGATCCTGGTGGTCATCAGCCTTGTATAAACGTATGAAGCATCTCTAGCTTGTACAGATCCTGGTGGTCATCAGCCTTGCATAAACCTATGGAAGCACCTCTAGCTTGTATAGATCCTGGTGGTTATCAGCCTAGTATAAACCTATGAAGCATCTTTCAAGTATACAAATCCTGGTGGTCATCAGCCTTTTATAAACCTATGAAGCATCTTTAGCTTGTACAGATCTTGGTGGTCATCAGCCTAGTATAAACCTATGAAGCATCTCTAACTTGTACAGATCCTGGTGGTCATCAGCCTTGTATAAACATATGAAGCATCTCTAGCTTGCACAGATCCTGGTGGTCATCAGCCTGGTATAAACCTATGAAGCATCTTTCAACTATACACATCCTGGTGATCATCAGCCTTGCAAAAACCTATGAAGCATCTCTAGCTTGTACAGATCCTGGTGGTCATCAGCTTTGTATTAAACTATGAAGCATCTCTAGCTTTTACAGATCTTGGTGGTCATCAGCCTTGTATAAACCTATGAAGCATCTGTAGCTTGTGCAGATCCTGGTGGTCATCAGCCTTTTATAAACCTATGAAGCATCTCTAGCTTGTACAGATGCTGGTGATCATCAGCCTTGTATAAACCTATGAAGCATCTCTAGCTTGTACAGATCCTGGTGGTCATCAGCCTTGTATAAACCTATGAAGCATCTCTAGCTTGAACAGATCCTGGTGGCCATCAGCCTTGTATAAACCTATGAAGCATCTCTAGCTTGTACAGATCTTGGTGGTCATCAGCCTTTTATAAACCTATGAAGCATCTCTAGCTTGAACAGATCCTGGTGGCCATCAGCCTTGTATAAACCTATGAAGCATCTGTAGCTTGTGCAGATCCTGGTGGTCATCAGCCTTTTATAAACCTATGAAGCATCTCTAGCTTCTACAGAGCCTGATAGTCTTCAGCCTTGTATAAACCTTTGAAGCATCTCCAGCTTGTACAGATCCTGGTGGTCATCAGCCTTGTATAAACCTATGAAGCATCTCTAGCTTGAACAGATCCTGGTGGCCATCAGCCTTGTATAAACCTATGAAGCATCTCTAGCTTGTACAGATCCTGGTGGTCATCAGCCTAGTAAAAACCTGTGAAGCATCTCTAGCTTGTACAGATCCTGCTGGTCATCAAAATTGCAGAAACCTATGAAGCATCTCTAGCTTGTACAGATCCTGGTGATCATCAGCCTAGTATAAACCTATGAAGCATCTCTAGCTTGTACAGATCTTGGTGGTCACCAGCGCAGTATAAACCTATGAAGCATCGCAAGCTTTGTACAGATCCAAGTGGTCATCAGCCTAGTATAAACCTATGAAGCATATCTAGCTTGTACAGTTCCTGGTGGTCATCAGCCTTGTATAAAAGTATGAAGCATCTCTAGCTTGTACAGATCCTGGTGGTCATCAGCCTTGCATAAACCTATGGAAGCACCTCTAGCTTGTATAGATCCTGGTGGTTATCAGCCTAGCATAAACCTATGAAGCATCTTTCAAGTATACAGATCCTGGTGGTCATCAGCCTTGTATAAACCTACGAAGCATCTTTAGCTTGTACAGATCTTGGTGGTCATCAGCCTAGTATAAACCTATGAAGCATCTCTAACTTGTACAGATCCTGGAGGTCATCAGCCTTGTATAAACATATGAAGCATCTCTAGCTTGCACAGATCCTGGTGGTCGTCAGCCTGGTATAAACCTATGAAGCATCTTTCAACTATACACATCCTGGTGATTATCAGCCTTGCAAAAACCTATGAAGCATCTCTAGCTTGTACAGATCCTGGTGGTCATCAGCTTTGTATTAAACTATGAAGCATCTCTCGCTTTTACAGATCTTGGTAGTCATCAGCCTTGTATAAACCTATGAAGCATCTGTAGCTTGTGCAGATCCTGGTGGTCATCAGTCTTTTATAAACCTATGAAGCATCTCTAGCTTGTACAGATCCTGGTGGTCATCAGCCTTGTATAAACCTATGAAGCATCTCTAGTTTGTACAGATCCTGGTGGTCATCAGCCTAGTATAAACCTATGAAGCATCTCAAGCTTCTACAGAGCTTGGTAGTCATCAGTCTTGTATAAACATTTGAAGCATCTCTAGCTTGTACAGTTCATGGTGGTCATCAGCCTAGTATAAAACTATGAAGCATCTCTAGCTTGTAGAGATCCTGGTGGTCATCAGCCTTGTATAAACCTATGAAGCATCTCTAGCTTGTACAGATGCTGGCAGCCATCAGCCTTGCATAAACCTATGAAGCATCTCTAGCTTGTACAGATCCAGGTGGTCATCAGCCTTGTACATACCTATAAAGTATCTTTAGCTTGCACAGATCCTGTTGGTCATCAGCCTTGTATAAACCTATGAAGCATCTCTAGTTTGTACAGATCCTGGTGGCCATCAGCCTAGAATAAACCTATGAAGCATCTCAAGCTTCTACAGAGCCTGGTAGTCTTCAGTCTTGTATAAACCTTTGAAGCATCTCTAACTTGTACAGATACTGGTGGTCATCAGCTTAGTATAAACCTATGAAGCATCTCCAGCTTGTACAGATACTGGTGGCCATCAGCCTTGTATAAACCTATGAAGCATCTCAAGCTTCTACAGAGCCTGGTAGTCTTCAGCCTTGTATAAACCTTTGAAGCATCTCCAACTTGTACAGATCCTGGTGGTCATCAGCCTTGTATAAACCTATGAAGCATCTCTAGCTTGAACAGATCCTGGTGGCCATCAGCCTTGTATAAACCTATGAAGCATCTCTAGCTTGTACAGATCCTGGTGGTCATCAGCCTTGTATAAACCTATGAAGCATCTCTAGCTTGTACAGATCCTGGTGGTCATCAACCTTGTATAAACCTATGAAGCATATCTAGCTTGTACAGATCCTGGTGGTCATCAGCCTAGTAAAAACCTGTGAAGCATCTCTAGCTTGTACAGATCCTGCTGGTCATCAACCTTGCAGAAACCTACGAAGCATGTTTAGCTTGTACAGATCCTGGTGATCATCAGCCTAGTATAAACCTATGAAGCATCTCTAGCTTGTACAGATCTTGGTGGTCACCAGCGCAGTATAAACCCATGAAGCATCTCAAGCTTGTACAGATCCAAGTGGTCATCAGCCTAGTATAAACCTATGAAGCATCTCTAGCTTGTACAGATCCTGGTGGTCATCAGCCTTGTATAAACGTATGAAGCATCTCTAGCTTGTACAGATCCTGGTGGTCATCAGCCTTGCATAAACCTATGGAAGCACCTCTAGCTTGTATAGCTCCTGGTGGTTATCAGCCTAGTATAAACCTATGAAGCATCTTTCAAGTATACAAATCCTGGTGGTCATCAGCCTTTTATAAACCTATGAAGCATCTTTAGCTTGTACAGATCTTGGTGGTCATCAGCCTAGTATAAACCTATGAAGCATCTCTAACTTGTACAGATCCTGGTGGTCATCAGCCTTGTATAAACATATGAAGCATCTCTAGCTTGCACAGATCCTGGTGGTCATCAGCCTGGTATAAACCTATGAAGCATCTTTCAACTATACACATCCTGGTGATCATCAGCCTTGCAAAAACCTATGAAGCATCTCTAGCTTTTACAGATCTTGGTGGTCATCAGCCTTGTATAAACCTATGAAGCATCTGTAGCTTGTGCAGATCCTGGTGGTCATCAGCCTTTTATAAACCTATGAAGCATCTCTAGCTTGTACAGATCCTGGTGATCATCAGCCTTGTATAAACCTATGAAGCATCTCTAGCTTGTACAGATCCTAGTGGTCATCAGCCTTGTATAAACCTATGAAGCATCTCTAGCTTGAACAGATCCTGGTGGCCATCAGCCTTGTATAAACCTATGAAGCATCTCTAGCTTGTACAGATCTTGGTGGTCATCAGCCTTTTATAAACCTATGAAGCATCTCTAGCTTGAACAGATCCTGGTGGCCATCAGCCTTGTATAAACCTATGAAGCATCTGTAGCTTGTGCAGATCCTGGTGGTCATCAGCCTTTTATAAACCTATGAAGCATCTCTAGCTTCTACAGAGCCTGGTAGTCTTCAGCCTTGTATAAACCTTTGAAGCATCTCCAGCTTGTACAGATCCTGGTGGTCATCAGCCTTGTATAAACCTATGAAGCATCTCTAGCTTGAACAGATCCTGGTGGCCATCAGCCTTGTATAAACCTATGAAGCATATCTAGCTTGTACAGATCCTGGTGGTCATCAGCCTCGTAAAAACCTGTGAAGCATCTCTAGCTTGTACAGATCCTGCTGGTCATCAAAATTGCAGAAACCTATGAAGCATCTCTAGCTTGTACAGATCCTGGTGATCATCAGCCTAGTATAAACCTATGAAGCATCTCTAGCTTGTGCAGATCTTGGTGGTCACCAGCGCAGTATAAACCTATGAAGAATCGCAAGCTTGTACAGATCCAAGTGGTCATCAGCCTAGTATAAACCTATGAAGCATATCTAGCTTGTACAGATCCTGGTGGTCATCAGCCTTGTATAAACGTATGAAGCATCTCTAGCTTGTACAGATCCTGGTGGTCATCAGCCTTGCATAAACCTATGGAAGCACCTCTAGCTTGTATAGATCCTGGTGGTTATCAGCCTAGCATAAACCTATGAAGCATCTTTCAAGTATACAGATCCTGGTGGTCATCAGCCTTGTATAAACCTACGAAGCATCTTTAGCTTGTACAGATCTTGGTGGTCATCAGCCTAGTATAAACCTATGAAGCATCTCTAACTTGTACAGATCCTGGTGGTCATCAGCCTTGTATAAACATATGAAGCATCTCTAGCTTGCACAGATCCTGGTGGTCGTCAGCCTGGTATAAACCTATGAAGCATCTTTCAACTATACACATCCTGGTGATCATCAGCCTTGCAAAAACCTACGAAGCATCTCTAGCTTGTACAGATCCTGGTGGTCATCAGCTTTGTATTAAACTATGAAGCATCTCTAGCTTTTACAGATCTTGGTGGTCATCAGCCTTGTATAAACCTATGAAGCATCTGTAGCTTGTGCAGATCCTGGTGGTCATCAGCCTTTTATAAACCTATGAAGCATCTCTAGCTTGTACAGATCCTGGTGATCATCAGCCTTGTATAAACCTATGAAGCATCTCTAGCTTGTACAGATCCTGGTGGTCATCAGCCTTGTATAAACCTATGAAGCATCTCTAGTTTGTACAGATCCTGGTGGTCATCAGCCTAGTATAAACCTATGAAGCATCTCAAGCTTCTACAGAGCCTGGTAGTCATCAGTCTTGTATAAACATTTGAAGCATCTCTAGCTTGTACAGTTCATGGTGGTCATCAGCCTAGTATAAAACTATGAAGCATCTCTAGCTTGTAGAGATCCTGGTGGTCATCAGCCTTGTATAAACCTATGAAGCATCTCTAGCTTGTGCAGATGCTGGCAGCCATCAGCCTTGCATAAACCTATGAAGCATCTCTAGCTTGTTCAGATCCAGGTGGTCATCAGCCTTGTACATACCTATAAAGTATCTTTAGCTTGCACAGATCCTGTTGGTCATCAGCCTTGTATAAACCTATGAAGCATCTCTAGTTTGTACAGATCCTGGTGGTCATCAGCCTAGAATAAACCTATGAAGCATCTCAAGCTTCTACAGAGCCTGGTAGTCTTCAGCCTTGTATAAACCTTTGAAGCATCTCTAGCTTGTACAGATACTGGTGGTCATCAGCTTAGTATAAACCTATGAAGCATCTCCAGCTTGTACAGATACTGGTGGTCATCAGCCTTGTATAAACCTATGAAGCATCTCAAGCTTCTACAGAGCCTGGTAGTCTTCAGCCTTGTATAAACCTTTGAAGCATCTCCAGCTTGTACAGATCCTGGTGGTCATCAGCCTTGTATAAACCTATGAAGCATCTCTAGCTTGAACAGATCCTGGTGGCCGTCAGCCTTGTATAAACCTATGAAGCATCTCTAGCTTGTACAGATCCTGGTGGTCATCAACCTTGTATAAACCTATGAAGCATATCTAGCTTGTACAGATCCTGGTGGTCATCAGCCTAGTAAAAACCTGTGAAGCATCTCTAGCTTGTACAGATCCTGCTGGTCATCAACCTTGCAGAAACCTATGAAGCATCTCTAGCTTGTACAGATCCTGGTGATCATCAGCCTTGTATAAACCTATGAAGCATCTCTAGCTTGTACAGATCCTGGTGGTCATCAGCCTTGTATAAACCTATGAAGCATCTCTAGTTTGTACAGATCCTGGTGGTCATCAGCCTAGTATAAACCTATGAAGCATCTCAAGCTTCTACAGAGCCTGGTAGTCATCAGTCTTGTATAAACATTTGAAGCATCTCTAGCTTGTACAGTTCATGGTGGTCATCAGCCTAGTATAAAACTATGAAGCATCTCTAGCTTGTAGAGATCCTGATGGTCATCAGCCTTGTATAAACCTATGAAGCATCTCTAGCTTGTACAGATGCTGGCAGCCATCAGCCTTGCATAAACCTATGAAGCATCTCTAGCTTGTTCAGATCCAGGTGGTCATCAGCCTTGTACATACCTATAAAGTATCTTTAGCTTGCACAGATCCTGTTGGTCATCAGCCTTGTATAAACCTATGAAGCATCTCTAGTTTGTACAGATCCTGGTGGTCATCAGCCTAGAATAAACCTATGAAGCATCTCAAGCTTCTACAGAGCCTGGTAGTCTTCAGCCTTGTATAAACCTTTGAAGCATCTCTAGCTTGTACAGATACTGGTGGTCATCAGCTTAGTATAAACCTATGAAGCATCTCCAGCTTGTACAGATACTGGTGGTCATCAGCCTTGTATAAACCTATGAAGCATCTCAAGCTTCTACAGAGCCTGGTAGTCTTCAGCCTTGTATAAACCTTTGAAGCATCTCCAGCTTGTACAGATCCTGGTGGTCATCAGCCTTGTATAAACCTATGAAGCATCTCTAGCTTGAACAGATCCTGGTGGCCGTCAGCCTTGTATAAACCTATGAAGCATCTCTAGCTTGTACAGATCCTGGTGGTCATCAACCTTGTATAAACCTATGAAGCATATCTAGCTTGTACAGATCCTGGTGGTCATCAGCCTAGTAAAAACCTGTGAAGCATCTCTAGCTTGTACAGATCCTGCTGGTCATCAACCTTGCAGAAACCTATGAAGCATCTCTAGCTTGTACAGATCCTGGTGATCATCAGCCTAGTATAAACCTATGAAGCATCTCTAGCTTGTACAGATCCTGGTGGTCACCAGCGCAGTATAAACCTATGAAGCATCTCAAGCTTGTACAGATCCAAGTGGTCATCAGCCTAGTATAAACCTATGAAGCATCTCTAGCTTGTACAGATCCTGGTGGTCATCAGCCTTGTATAAACGCATGAAGCATCTCTAACTTGTACAGATCCTGGTGGTCATCAGCCTTGCATAAACCTATGGAAGCACCTCTAGCTTGTATAGATCCTGGTGGTTATCAGCCTAGTATAAACCTATGAAGCATCTTTCAAGTATACAAATCCTGGTGGTCATCAGCCTTTTATAAACCTATGAAGCATCTTTAGCTTGTACAGATCTTGGTGGTCATCAGCCTAGTATAAACCTATGAAGCATCTCTAACTTGTACAGATCCTGGTGGTCATCAGCCTTGTATAAACATATGAAGCATCTCTAGCTTGCACAGATCCTGGTGGTCGTCAGACTGGTATAAACCTATGAAGCATCTTTCAACTATACACATCCTGGTGATCATCAGCCTTGCAAAAACCTATGAAGCATCTCTAGCTTGTACAGCTCCTGGTGGTCATCAGCTTTGTATTAAACTATGAAGCATCTCTAGCTTTTACAGATCTTGGTGGTCATCAGCCTTGTATAAACCTATGAAGCATCTGTAGCTTGTGCAGATCCTGGTGGTCATCAGTCTTTTATCAACCTATGAAGCATCTCTAGCTTGTACAGATCCTGGTGATCATCAGCCTTGTATAAACCTATGAAGCATCTCTAGCTTGTACAGATCCTGGTGGTCATCAGCCTAGTATAAACCTATGAAGCATCTCTAGCTTGTGCAGATCTTGGTGGTCACCAGCGCAGTATAAACCTATGAAGCATCGCAAGCTTGTACAGATCCAAGTGGTCATCAGCCTAGTATAAACCTATGAAGCATATCTAGCTTGTACAGATCCTGGTGGTCATCAGCCTTGTATAAACGTATGAAGCATCTCTAACTTGTACAGATCCTGGTGGTCATCAGCCTTGTATAAACATATGAAGCATCTCTAGCTTGCACAGATCCTGGTGGTCGCCAGCCTGGTATAAACCTATGAAGCATCTTTCAACTATACACATCCTGGTGATCATCAGCCTTGCAAAAACCTACGAAGCATCTCTAGCTTGTACAGATCCTGGTGGTCATCAGCTTTGTATTAAACTATGAAGCATCTCTAGCTTTTACAGATCTTGGTGGTCATCAGCCTTGTATAAACCTATGAAGCATCTGTAGCTTGTGCAGATCCTGGTGGTCATCAGCCTTTTATAAACCTATGAAGCATCTCTAGCTTGTACAGATCCTGGTGATCATCAGCCTTGTATAAACCTATGAAGCATCTCTAGCTTGTACAGATCCTGGTGGTCATCAGCCTTGTATAAACCTATGAAGCATCTCTAGTTTGTACAGATCCTGGTGGTCATCAGCCTAGTATAAACCTATGAAGCATCTCAAGCTTCTACAGAGCCTGGTAGTCATCAGTCTTGTATAAACATTTGAAGCATCTCTAGCTTGTACAGTTCATGGTGGTCATCAGCCTAGTATAAAACTATGAAGCATCTCTAGCTTGTAGAGATCCTGGTGGTCATCAGCCTTGTATAAACCTATGAAGCATCTCTAGCTTGTACAGATGCTGGCAGCCATCAGCCTTGCATAAACCTATGAAGCATCTCTAGCTTGTTCAGATCCAGGTGGTCATCAGCCTTGTACATACCTATAAAGTATCTTTAGCTTGCACAGATCCTGTTGGTCATCAGCCTTGTATAAACCTATGAAGCATCTCTAGTTTGTACAGATCCTGGTGGTCATCAGCCTAGAATAAACCTATGAAGCATCTCAAGCTTCTACAGAGCCTGGTAGTCTTCAGCCTTGTATAAACCTTTGAAGCATCTCTAGCTTGTACAGATACTGGTGGTCATCAGCTTAGTATAAACCTATGAAGCATCTCCAGCTTGTACAGATACTGGTGGTCATCAGCCTTGTATAAACCTATGAAGCATCTCAAGCTTCTACAGAGCCTGGTAGTCTTCAGCCTTGTATAAACCTTTGAAGCATCTCCAGCTTGTACAGATCCTGGTGGTCATCAGCCTTGTATAAACCTATGAAGCATCTCTAGCTTGAACAGATCCTGGTGGCCGTCAGCCTTGTATAAACCTATGAAGCATCTCTAGCTTGTACAGATCCTGGTGGTCATCAACCTTGTATAAACCTATGAAGCATATCTAGCTTGTACAGATCCTGGTGGTCATCAGCCTAGTAAAAACCTGTGAAGCATCTCTAGCTTGTACAGATCCTGCTGGTCATCAACCTTGCAGAAACCTATGAAGCATCTCTAGCTTGTACAGATCCTGGTGATCATCAGCCTTGTATAAACCTATGAAGCATCTCTAGCTTGTACAGATCCTGGTGGTCATCAGCCTTGTATAAACCTATGAAGCATCTCTAGTTTGTACAGATCCTGGTGGTCATCAGCCTAGTATAAACCTATGAAGCATCTCAAGCTTCTACAGAGCCTGGTAGTCATCAGTCTTGTATAAACATTTGAAGCATCTCTAGCTTGTACAGTTCATGGTGGTCATCAGCCTAGTATAAAACTATGAAGCATCTCTAGCTTGTAGAGATCCTGGTGGTCATCAGCCTTGTATAAACCTATGAAGCATCTCTAGCTTGTACAGATGCTGGCAGCCATCAGCCTTGCATAAACCTATGAAGCATCTCTAGCTTGTTCAGATCCAGGTGGTCATCAGCCTTGTACATACCTATAAAGTATCTTTAGCTTGCACAGATCCTGTTGGTCATCAGCCTTGTATAAACCTATGAAGCATCTCTAGTTTGTACAGATCCTGGTGGTCATCAGCCTAGAATAAACCTATGAAGCATCTCAAGCTTCTACAGAGCCTGGTAGTCTTCAGCCTTGTATAAACCTTTGAAGCATCTCTAGCTTGTACAGATACTGGTGGTCATCAGCTTAGTATAAACCTATGAAGCATCTCCAGCTTGTACAGATACTGGTGGTCATCAGCCTTGTATAAACCTATGAAGCATCTCAAGCTTCTACAGAGCCTGGTAGTCTTCAGCCTTGTATAAACCTTTGAAGCATCTCCAGCTTGTACAGATCCTGGTGGTCATCAGCCTTGTATAAACCTATGAAGCATCTCTAGCTTGAACAGATCCTGGTGGCCGTCAGCCTTGTATAAACCTATGAAGCATCTCTAGCTTGTACAGATCCTGGTGGTCATCAACCTTGTATAAACCTATGAAGCATATCTAGCTTGTACAGATCCTGGTGGTCATCAGCCTAGTAAAAACCTGTGAAGCATCTCTAGCTTGTACAGATCCTGCTGGTCATCAACCTTGCAGAAACCTATGAAGCATCTCTAGCTTGTACAGATCCTGGTGATCATCAGCCTAGTATAAACCTATGAAGCATCTCTAGCTTGTACAGATCCTGGTGGTCACCAGCGCAGTATAAACCTATGAAGCATCTCAAGCTTGTACAGATCCAAGTGGTCATCAGCCTAGTATAAACCTATGAAGCATCTCTAGCTTGTACAGATCCTGGTGGTCATCAGCCTTGTATAAACGTATGAAGCATCTCTAACTTGTACAGATCCTGGTGGTCATCAGCCTTGCATAAACCTATGGAAGCACCTCTAGCTTGTATAGATCCTGGTGGTTATCAGCCTAGTATAAACCTATGAAGCATCTTTCAAGTATACAAATCCTGGTGGTCATCAGCCTTTTATAAACCTATGAAGCATCTTTAGCTTGTACAGATCTTGGTGGTCATCAGCCTAGTATAAACCTATGAAGCATCTCTAACTTGTACAGATCCTGGTGGTCATCAGCCTTGTATAAACATATGAAGCATCTCTAGCTTGCACAGATCCTGGTGGTCGTCAGACTGGTATAAACCTATGAAGCATCTTTCAACTATACACATCCTGGTGATCATCAGCCTTGCAAAAACCTATGAAGCATCTCTAGCTTGTACAGATCCTGGTGGTCATCAGCTTTGTATTAAACTATGAAGCATCTCTAGCTTTTACAGATCTTGGTGGTCATCAGCCTTGTATAAACCTATGAAGCATCTGTAGCTTGTGCAGATCCTGGTGGTCATCAGTCTTTTATCAACCTATGAAGCATCTCTAGCTTGTACAGATCCTGGTGATCATCAGCCTTGTATAAACCTATGAAGCATCTCTAGCTTGTACAGATCCTGGTGGTCATCAGCCTTGTATAAACCTATGAAGCATCTCTAGTTTGTACAGATCCTGGTGGTCATCAGCCTAGTGTAAACCTATGAAGCATCTCTAGCTTGTACAGATCCTGGTGGTCATCAGCCTTGTATAAACCTATGAAGCATGTCTAGCTTGTACAGATCCTGGTGGTCATCAGCCTTGTATAAACCTATGATGCATCTCTAGCCTGTAGAGATCCAGGTGGTCATCAGCCTTGTATAAACCTATGAAGCATCTCTAGCTTGTAGAGATCCTGGTGGTTATCGGCCTGGTATAAACCTACGAAGCATCTCTAGCTTGTACAGATCCAGGTGGTCATCAGCCTTGTATAAACTCATGAAGCATCTCTAGCTTGTACAGATCCTGGTGGTCATCAGCCTAGTATAAACCTATGACGCATCTCTCAAATGTCTCCCAGACCAAAAGAAGATGGTTCACCCACACCCAAATCAGACACTGGAACAGCTGAAATGGAAGTGGCTGACCCCAGTCCATGCGGGCAGAAAGGATTCTGCCAGAGCAACAAGGAGGCAGCAACTGAGTGGTCTGAGAAGTAATGGTTGGCAACTGCAGGTTCACTCAATAAAGGCTGAAGCTTGTACAGATCCTGGTGATCATCAGCCTAGTATAAACCTATGAAGCATCTCTAGCTTGTACAGATCCTGGTGGTCATCAGCGTAGTATAAACCTATGAAGCATCTCTCAAGTGTCTCCCAGACCAAAAGAAGATGGTTCTTCCATGCCCAAATCAGACACTGGAACAGCTGAAATGGAAGTGGCTGACCCCAGTCCATGCTGGCAGAAAGGATTATGCCAGAGGAACAAGGAGACAGCAACTGAGTGGTCTGAGAAATAATGGTTGGCAACTGCAGGTTCACTCACTAAAGGCTGAAGCAATATCTGTGCCTGTGGTGGCAACAAAGCTGTATATTATGTTTTCTTTTTTTTTTAGGTACATAGGGAGAAGAATCAGCAGGACTGGAGTAAGCGTCCATGGTTCAGCTGAGGAAGGGGTACGAATGACGTGAGGAAGTGCTGGAATGTGTCCTCAGAAAGTAAGTTGTCAGACAAGTTTTCACAAGCAGCACATATACACACACACATACTTCTCCACATAGTGCCATTTTCTGCAGAAGCTTTTAAAACCATAAGCTAAACAAAGCAAAGCCTGTAAGAAGAAAATAATTTTTCCCCAAAGCACACATTGACAGAATAAAATACTAAATAAGTTGTCATGAAAAATACTAAAATCATGTTCTGCTCTTTTGAAACCTTCCCATTTCTTAAAATCACAGAAATAGTTTAAAAGTTAGCAATACCAGTACCAATTTACAACAAAAATAACTAACTGAAAAAATAAGCCTTCATCTAAAAAAATAACAGTCCATGACAATAAATTTCTGTTACTGAGAAACAAATACCAATTTTTTTGAAAGGAAATAAAAACAGTCACCAAATAAAATATCACAATATTTTCTTAAAAGGGCAATGATGCTGTGTGGAAGAGCTTCCTTGTGGAGACCTGCATGCTAGAAAAGAAGCTTGAAGTCCAATTGCTAGTTCCTGTGAAGGCACAGAGCTGCTTCTGGAGGTAGCGAGAAAATACTGATGATTTCTTCCCTCTGACTGCTGGTGTGGGATGGAACCACTGCTTTGTGAATCTGTTAATTGCTGTACCCTGGGGAGTATACAACCTATACAGCCAAAAGGCTACTACACCAGTGAGAATGATGAATATTAATAATTCTCTTCTAACCAAGAAGGCAAAATATTTAGCTTTAATGTTAACTTTTTGTTTTTAACGAGTAAGTGAAATGGTACTTCTTAGACACTTTTCAGCCATTGCCAAAAATGCAATTAAATGACATGGCTTTGGTTAATGTGCATCATTTAATGGGATATTAAATAAACAAAATATATTTTCTGGAACTGGAGAAGACATATCACTGCATACCCAAAAAACATCCTCAGAAGTGCTACAACAGTATGATGTCTCACAACTGCTGCTGCAAACCAATAATTCCCTTTATTCGAGCAGTGCTAACTGTATCTGTATTCTTGGAACAGAGTCAAAAACATTTAAGTGTGGGAGAAGGAACTGCAAAACTTATGTATTGTCACTCCAGTCTGTGATTTTCATGAATAGAATATCATGAAACCGACAAGGTTTGGAAGGCATACGGTTTGGGAATTTGAGGGTTGTGTCTCTGTAGCTTGCAGGTAATGTTGTTCTTTAAAAATTAAGTAGTTGTAATCACCACTGTGCACACAAATAATTCACTGCTAACAAAGGAGCAAGGATGAAAAATCATCATCTCCAAATCATAAGTTAAGGTTTTTCTCCCAGGAAGGAGCTGCCTTCACCTCCATATGAAGGGGAGTGGGGGGCACAGAAGGTTTAAGTGTCCTGTAGTCTTGTTCACAAGTGAAGGTAGACAATATAAGTGTCGCTCGTCTTATGTACATTAAGAAGACAATGAGGCTTGGGTGTTCGTTTAAGTAGTTTGTTGCATACAAACACATCAGGATGGATGGCAGCAATACTGAACTCAATGAACTATTTGACTGACTACATACATGCATACTCTTACTCTGGCTGCTCACTCAAAATGGCACCCTTGCTTGCATGTGCTCACTACTTACATGCATGTGCCCACTGACTGGGAGGCTTCTTAAAGATATATCACACACTCTGATCTACATCTTTCCTCTTTACTGAGCTATCTGATCTAAGCAATGACATTTCAATAGGCAAGCAATTATACGGGCACTAATAAAGAAAACAACAGTCATGTCCAGGTTGCAGTGTATCTGGAACTAGGTGTCGAGATGCGACCCAATCTCATAATATAATAGTTAGGACTGGGTTTAGTAACACAGCACCGGGGAAAATGCTTCTTGAGGACTTTTGGGGATTTTCTCAGGAACAGGGAGTGCTGATGGAATGTCCTCTGGAACAGGAACATTGGAAAAGTCACTCTGAGAACTGAGAAAAAAAAAGCATTTGATAGTATCCCACATTCATGGATAAAAGAGTGCTTAAAAATTTATAAGCTACACCCTTCACTGATAGACTACATTAAAACAGTGGCAGACCACTCTGCAATTAAGCACCGCATAAAAAAAAGGCAAAAGAACTCAACCACACAGCTAGTGACCACACAGAATAAAAAATGAAAAAGTTGATTCTCTGACATCTCGGCACAATTGCCTTCAAGGAGTATAATGCCCATATAAACACTAGTGTCAAATTTCAAAACATATAAATAAAAATTTGTCATGCCTCCTTCAAGTTTAAACAGAATGATGAGTGATTATAGTACGAAAACGTGGCGGATGTAAAGCTTGCAAATATATTGCATCTAGTTTTGATAGAATAAATGGACTGAGTTTTAAGGTAAAGGTCAATTCAAATGTGACACTGAGGGCATTGTTTATGCCCTAAAGTGTCCTTGTAATAAATTTTGTATTGGAGAATCTAGGAGAGCATTCAAAACTAGGTTGTTGGAACATGTTCATGATACTGAAAACAAGAAGGAACAAAGCTCAGTGGCAGAACATTTTCAGAAAGTACACAGAGGTTTGACTGTTGGGTTAAAAGAACTGTTTTGGAAAAAGATCGATAATATTTATGCTGAAGGGAAAAGTATAAGGGATAGGCTTTTATATAAAGAGGCTTTATATATTTTGAAATTCGACACAGACTCCAAAGGGAATGAATATGGAACTTAATTGGCAGGTTTTACTTTGATCATCTATTACATAAGAAACAAGTGTTCATATGGACATTATACTCCTTGAAGGCAATTGTGCCGAGAAGTCAGAGAGAATAAACTTTTTCATTTTTTATTCTGTGTGGTCACTGACTGTGTGGTTGAGTTCACTCTGAAATTAAGCCATGATAAAGGACAAATTATTATTCCAGGGATAAAAATTAAAAGGGAGATATTCCAGTGTGACTCTCTGTCACAGCTGCTATTCTATCTTGCCCTTAACCCATTTCTACTTAACAGCTTAGGCCATGGCTATAATTTGGCTCCTAAAAAAACAACAAAGTATAAAGATTTCTCATCTTCTCTTTGTTGATAATTTAAAACTGTATAGCTCATCAGATGAGGAACTGTAAGGCACAACTGCAAGTTGTCAAAACTTTTTCAGAGGATATAAGAATGTCATTTGGTCTTGATAAATGTGCAAAAGCAACCTTTAAAGCAGGAAAACTGCAGCACCAAGAAAACATCAGTTTGGGACAACAATGTGATACAGAAGAACTTGAGCAAAAGGGAGTGCATAAATATTTGGCAACTGATGAAGGATCAACAATAAAACATGAACAAATGTGAACAAAACATAGTAAGGAATACTTTAGAAGACTTAAATTAATCCTGAAAGTAGCATTGACATCTAGGAACAAAATTCAAGCTATAAATCAATTTGCTCTTCCTGTCCAAAACTTACAGTTATGGAGTGATTGGTAACAAAACGTGTTGGATAGATTAGACAGAAAAACAAGAAGAATGTTTTATGCTCACCAAATGATATATAAAAATCAGTGCATACCAACATTATATATTCCCCGTTTCGAAGGATGGATGGGCCTCCAACTGATTACATGTATAGATTTGCAATTGTGGGACTGCACTGCTGACTTCACAAGACCCAAATGTAGTGAAAGTTTTGAAACTTCAGGAGAATAAATCTAAGACGACTTCTCTGCATAATCTGGGAGAAGCATATCGGAATCAAGCAGGACTGCAAATCAAACCAGAAGTAGATAAAAATCAGGCAGCAACTTAATGTACCAAAAAACAAAAGAAAGAATACAAGGTGAAGGACCAAAAGAGAAGGCAATAAATGTGGAAAATGCATAAATATAGAAAACTTCTGGAAGAACCTCATGTTGAACAGGATCGAATGCATGAATAGTTAAGGAGAGGCGAAGTCAAACCAAGACATGAAAGGTTAATATAGGCAGCCCAAGACAGTTGGGTATGTACACGTTTTACAAAGTCCATTGAATATGTGGGAGAAACGGACAAATGTAAGTTTTGTAAAACAAAATTGAAAACAGTTGCACACCTCGTTGCTGGTTGTGACATACTAATGGCAGAAGGGCTGTATACTGAAAGGCATAATAATGGGGCAAGACTACTGCAGTGGAGATTGTGCAAACATTATGGCACTGAAGTTGCTGAAATACACTGGAAGCATGTGCCACAAAGCATCATAGAAAATAATGATGTCTACATCACATGGGATCACTCATTACTAACAGTTCAAAAGATAGATGCTAGAAAACCAAATATTGTAATCCATGAAAAGAGGACAAAAGTAGCATTGAAATCGCCACACCTAGTGACTAGTGTCTTGTGTACAGAGTACAAAGTCATAAAATATCAGGATTTGCAAGCAGAAACAAGAACAATGTGGAAGAAATATACCCAGACAGTTCCAATAGTAGTAGGAGCAATGGGTCTTATAAAAAAGAATCTACAATAATATTTAGATATGTTACCAATACATGTAACCTCGTACAAATTGCAGGAGTCATTATTGGGCACACTGCAGGTGCTGCGAAGAGCACTTCTGGCTAACATCAAATATTGAAACAAGACCAATTTCATGAACTTTAATTTTACTTTGATTTAGAAATTTTGTCCATTCCCATCATGGTATTAAAAACCCAAAAGACTTGGGGAAATTAAAAAAACAAGAACTAGAGTCTGTCACAGGCAAGATGCTGTAACACTGGTTCAGACACTTATAGCAAATGCTTCAAATTTCATCTGAATTCCCTTCCTCGTGATTCCACAATGTATGATCTCGGCTCTTGACACAAACTTTTCAAAAATCTGATGCGATCAAGATGGATGTCTACATCCTCACTATCTCCCCTTTTTGCAAAGAATGGAGAGGTTTTCTGGATTTATCACAGTAAGACTTCTGGGGCAAATGCTTCTTCAACAGTTGGGCTTTCACTGCTTCGTTTTTTGCACATGGAACCAGTAAATGACTGCTGATCGGTAATGCGGTTCTGGTTTGTCTTGATACAAATCTCTGTGAAGGTGAACCAAGATGATTACCACAGGGAATGTTTCCGAGATCTAACAAGTTTAGAAAAACATTGGCATTGTCACATCTGGATTTCTCTAACAGCTGTTTTGCACTTTGAGCTGCATGTTCAGCCAAGCCGTTTGACTGAGGGTATTCAGGATTACTCGCAATATGAAGTCCCACACTTCTGCAAATTTCTTGAACTGCTAAATTGTAAACTGTGCGCCATTGTCAGAAATAACTTTGTGCAGACTACCATAGACAGAAAAATGTCTCAAACTTAGTAATGACAGTACTGGAAGTTAGGTTGGGAGGCAGGTCAATCTTGAACAAATCTGAATAAGAGTCTACTAACACCAGGTAATGTTGACCATTCCATTCGAAGATATCTGTGGCTACTGTTGACCAAGGTAGTTCAGGAATCGGGCTTAAATGAAGTGGTTCTTTTTGTTGATGCGGCTTTGTACTATTACATACTGAACAAGATGAAAGCACTTTCTCAATATCTCTTGACATAGAAAGCCAAAACACTATTTCTCTCACTATTTCTCTCACCCTTCTTTTGGTAGAATAACTTCCTGGGTAGCCACGATGCAAAATCTGAATGTACTCTTGCTGTAAGGATTTTGGAACAATCACTTTAGGATCGTTCATGATGATACCATTGTCTGACAAAATCTCATCTCTGTATGGAAAATACTGCTGCACTTCTATTAGTAAACAAGATTGCTTTGAAAGTCATCCTCAACTGATAAAGAGGTTTAGCTTCTGGAGAATTGGATCTGAAGCTGTGTGAGTTCTGAGCTCATCAAGACATATGGAAGAAAAATTTCTCATTTCCATGACCTCAAAATCAAGTTGTTAATTCTTATGCTTATTCTGTGGTTTTTCTGAGCAATCCAGATAAGATATTGGCAAGATTAAGAAGTTTCCCTTTCATGTAAACAAGATTGAAATTGTACTTCTGCAATTTGAGCATCATGTGTTGCAATCTGGCAGGAGCTGTACGCATAGGCTTTCTCAAAATAGTGACTAAAGATTGGTGATCAGTTTCGATCTGGACAGGTCGACCGTAAATATAATCATGCAACTTTGAACATGCAAATACTATTGCCAAAAGCTCTTTTTCAATCTGGGCATACTACATCTTGGTTGGGGTAAGTGTTCTCAATGCATAGGCTACTGGTCTTCCCTCTTGAAGAATGGATCAAGACCAAACTTAGAAGCATCACAGGAAAGAGTAACTGGTTTATGAACATCATAGTAGCTGAGAGAACTCATTACATCCGAGTGACGCCTCCAGGTGCATCTGCAGTTACCCCCTACTGCTCCTCTAGGCGTCAAATATTGCTTGTTCATATTTGCATTAATAATTCCAAACCCATGCCCTGTACAAGGTATCAGAATATTTTATCTTGAAGCATACATGATGGCAAACACAATTGTATTGATATTTGACCTATGTCAATGAGTACTTGTTAGAACTGTAAGGTGATAACTTTATTTTTTAAAGGCTCAAGCCATGCCCACTAGGAGTTAAAGGTGCACAATCAAAAGAGCTGTACTGGAGGGAATGAGACTAGCAATTTTCTGTTTCAGGACATCAAATACTCTTTGGTGCTGTTCTGACCATAACCAAATTACATCTTTGCATGTTAGCTCTCTTAGCAGTGCTGAAAGTTGGCTTAAATCTGAAATAGGCTTGCCTAGACAGTTGGCCATGCCAAGAAAATGTTGAAGGGTTTGAATATCATCTGGAGCTTCATTTCAAGAATTGCTGTTTGCTTGGAAGGATCTGGTTGTAAGCCTAAACTGGTAAACAAGTGACCAACATAAGTAACTTCTCATAGCCTGAATTTGCACTTCTGAGGATTCAGCTTAAGATTAACTTCACATGCTCTTTCTTGAGGTTTCTGTCATGTTTGACGTCACCACTGCCTCCTACTAGAATATCATCTACTATAACAGCACATGGATATCCCCCAAAAATTTGCTCCATCGCACACTGAAAGACTTCACTGGGAAATCTTATTCCAAATGGCATCCTCAGAAATCTGTATCTTCCAAATTGTGTACCAGATGTGGTTAACAATGAAGATTTCCGGTCAAGCAAGATTTGCCAAAATGAACTCTTTGCATCTAAGACCGAAAAAAACAGTGGCATTTAGCATGAGGGCAGCAACCACTTCGACTGTGTGCATTGGATGATGAGGCCTTTCTAATGCTTTGTTCAAATCTCTTGGCTCAATACATATTCTGATATCATCTGAGCTTTTCTTATGAGCTACTACCATGGAAGATAAACATTCAATAGGTTCTTCTACTGGACAAATTATTCCTAGCTACATCATTTTGTCTAACTCAGCTTGGACTCTGTTCTGCATAGCTACTGGAACTTTCTGTGCTGGCGTGATAACTGGGCTGAACTCTGGGTCTAACTTCATAGAGTACACAACTGGCAGTTTACCTAGTTTGGCTGCAAAAATATCAGCATACTCAGAAAAAATAGTTTGGGCAAAATTTGAGCTGTTGTCATTCAGGTTTACATGGCAGACTTCTTTATCAAATGAAAGCAGTCCAAATCTAAAACTGTCTCTGAGGCCTAATAATGACTGCTCCTGTCTTTTGACTAAGTAAAATTGCAAGTCATACCTATTCCCAGCAGAGTAACATGAGAGCACTACTGAGCCTTCGGTTTGAATCTCTTCACCACCATAAGAAACAAACTTCACACACTTTGTCAAATTAAGTTGTTCTGCAGCTTTTACTCTAGCAAACATTTCTGCTGACATAACATTGCACTTTGAGAGCCAGTACCTACTTTGAGCTCTACAGGACCCCCATTAATTCACACAGTACAAAGGATTTGGTTTGTTGCCCACCAACCCTACTGCATTGACTGCTTCATCAAGCACAGACACGTCATCAACATAAAAAGTAGGGTTGTAGCATTCTAATTGATCAACTTGCCTCTTGAAATGCCCTCTTTTAATAAAATAATGTGCCTTATTTGATTCAAGAAATCTTTTGAAATTATTCCATTTATTGCAAGAATGACACTGCTGACCAAAAGCTAAGCACTTTCCTTGTTTGGATTCATGATTACCACAATTACAACAGCTGACAATGAGGTTTGCTATGCATTTTGCTGAGTCACCCCTGTGCTTTGCTGCATTCACCTTAGGCCTTACTGAAGTAGCTCTGGGTTTTACTGCAGTTGGGGCTGTGGCAACTCCACCCTTTGGCCTGTATCTTTTAACCTTGTGCTGCATACTATCTACATAAGCTTTATCACTGTCCCTTCCACAGCCATTCTCATTTGTAAGCATTCTTGAGTGCTTTTCTGTAAGCTCGTATATCTGACAAATCTCAATGGCCTTATTTAACATCAAATCACTGTCGCAAATCAAAATCTTTCTCACTGTGTCATTATTAGTACCACACAAACACGCCTGTTTTTTTATCAACTCATCTCTCAAATCACCAAATCTGCAAGTTTTAGCCTTATTTCTCAAGTCAATTATATATGTCGCAAAAAGTTTCACCAGGCTTTTGATCTCTTATGTAAAATAAGTGTCTTTCCATTTTAATATTCATTTGGGGTTACACATTTCTCTAAATTTACATTTTAAGTACTCAGGGTCTTACCACATTTCAGCTGGTGCCACAATATGGTGGTCTTCCCCCTCACCTGCAAACCCAGCAGGTGCATATACAAATGAATGCTCTCTTTCAATGGCCTCTGAACCAGCTAAATTAAACAGAATAAATGCTTTTGTGCATGTGTCTTTGTTAGAAAAAGCAGTCTTTATGAAAATATCAGATTCCTGCTCAAACACTCTCCAATTCTCTGCAATACTGTTATCAAACACAAGCGCTGCGGATCTGCGAAATCCTTCTGCCATGCCCACAGATTATAGTAAAACACAATGCAATCTTGGCCCTTGCAATTATGTGCGAACATGCACACACACCAGGTACTTGTAATAATATGCAAATGCACAATAAACTCTTCGAAAGACTGTACTCTGCAAAATACTCTTTGAAGTAACTGTACTTTGCAAAGCAAGTGCACTTTAATACTGCACATACTAGCAAGCACTTTGCTCACTTCGGATAATTCGAATACGCAAAAAAAAATGGTAGTTTTCCCTTTTTTATACATTTTATGTGATTTGGCTATTATTTAAAAATAATTCGTAATTATTTTGAATATTTTAATCAATATGTCGCAGTTTCAGACATTTCTTTAATAAGAAATTTGTTTTGAGTGTTCTGAGTGCTTCGTTTTATATTTGTAAAGAAAGAAATAATTTAAGTTAGTTTTAGTAACTGGAATATGTTTCTGATATGTTTGTACATCGTTTGAGGAGTTGGGATGATCCACTCATATATTCTCCACTTCTATCTGGTTGCCTCATGGCTGTGACTCTGGATCCCATTCTGACACCATATCGCTCTTCTTATGTACATTAAGAAGACGATGAGGCTTGGGTGTTTAAATAGTTTATTGCATACAACAACATCAGCATGGTTAGCAGGAACACTGAACTTAAATGAACTAACAACATACAAGTGAGAACTGAGCACAGGACAAAGCTCTCAGTTTACTGATCATTCTATGTCCACATCTTCACCTACAGGTCAAACACTTTGGGTAGTTACTCAAAAGATGAGACTGCAGATACAAGTGACAACACTGAGAGTCTTTCTGTAAGTATTTGTGCTCGTTCTTTGTGACAGATTGAGGCAATCAGCAATGTTGGAGGATCTTGTTGTGCAGCCATTTTTCCTTCAAGTTGACAGAAAATCAGTTAAGGTGGTCTGAGCACCTCAGAAGGATACTTCCTGGAAGGCCCATCAGAAATGGCACACTAGAAAGAAACCACAGGACAGGTGAGTGGAATTACATCACTCAGTTTGATAGGGAGCATTTCAGGATCACACAGGGTGAGCCACAGATTGTTGCAGGGGCAAGTGTAGTCAGATCTATCTGGCCTGGTTACTACCATGACTTTTACCAAGACAAGTGATTCAGAAAGTGAATGAATGATGTAGGCCAAATAAATAAAATTACCAATAACCACAGTTTATAAGCTTTAGCAAGCAGAAAACCATAAAAGTCCAGAGAGGGTTAGAAGAAAAAGACAAAAGCTGTTATGGACCAGACAAAGCAACATTTAAAAAAACAAACAAAAAGTAGGCACAGATCACATCATACCTGTCCAAAGCTGCTGCACCAAGGCGCTCTTTAACAGTATCACTAGTCAGCAGTAAAGTTGGACCTAAAAAGAAATGCAGTGAAATTTGATTATTTATATCAGACAATGTGTTATCTGAAGTTCTCTAGCTCAGATACATATCTTAAGTAGAGAAACCACAAAAGAAAAAAAAAATGACTCAGAACCATGGAAATCTTTGAGGAACATATCATGTGCGGAGAAAGCAATCAATTTTGTGTTCATTCACCTCATGAACTGGCAATTCTGGTGACCTTATCTAAGCAGACCATCTTACAAAAGGAAAACCCATGGTGTGTCCCTTCAACTTTTCTGAGGTTACTGGTATGAGCATATTATAAAATCATCTTCGTGGGTACAATATTCGCTTAATCATAACAGGAAACAGTGTATATCCTTGTATGTTTATGGAGTCAACAAATAGATTGATCAAAAATGAAGACAGCAAAGACATTGGACCTGGTACCACGTTTTTGTCTACGACTTGTACACAGACATCAAAGTTATGAATGAAAGAAAGCCAAAATCAAAACAAACAGATCACATAAATACTGCCCTGATAAAACAGAAATATAATGTGCAAACAGTAGTAAAGATGCAGTCATACCAGCATAAATACTTGTTCCTGACAAAACTGTGTCAGGAAAGAAAAGCATTAAAAATTGTGCGACAGCACAATAATTATGGAAGATGATTATTCACTGTATACTAGGCAGAAGAGAAGAAAGTTTATCCCAGCAACCTAGGAATGTTGAGAGGCACAGGTAGATTCAAGCTATTATATGCAGCTTTCTTCACAATATTTTTCCCTGGAGAATAAAATACATTTTTGATGCAGAACAAGCTAAGGAGGAAATTAAGTTTATCCAACAAAGCAGAAGGGAGCTCTGCTCTGCATTCTTCTGAGAATAAAGTCCGTAGAGAAACCTTTAAAAAGTGAAAACTTTTGAATTTTTCCAAAGAAAATCCTTGAAAGACAGAAAAAAAGCACAGGAGCTGACTTGAAGAATCAGGAGTACCTTAAAGAGAACCAATGTCTGCTGTTAGCAGAAGGAGATGATTAGACAGAAGACCAGCAATAATAAAGTTAGTGAATAAATGGAAGACAATAAAGCATTAAGCCCCCGATATACAGGAAGACAAATGTGAAATAAGGCTTTACAAGGAAAAAGTGGCTGAGAAAGACTGGAATTGTGTTAACTTTTTTAAATTTGTGGGTGAAATGAAAGCATATACCTCACTTTGTCATTAATGTTTAGATGGACACTAAAGGGAATTAAGAAGCAACTAAGTAAAACAGCTTTAAAACACCTTTATTTAGTTATCACTTGTAAGTAAAACAGTGTTTGTTCTTTTTAATATTTGTATACAAAAAGTCAAGATGTAAATTGCATGTTACATTGTAAAGCAGTTTTGTATGGGGTCCAGTTGCAAATTTTAAATATTAGGAAGGAGAGTGCTCATCAGTAACTGCTGCATAAGTTAAAGTTATTAAAGAAAGCAAAGGATACAGACTTTACAATGTAATGGCCAAACAGAAGAAAATTAAAGTTAATATAATGTTGTGATTTTGGGCTGCTTGAGTGGGGGGGGGGTGTAAAAGTGTATTGATCATTTTACATGCAGAAGATAATTTCCCTTTATTATATTATTATATAAAGAAGTGCATCTCCAGTTTAATATCATCTGTCTAAGCTACATACTTTTTTTTAAGCAATTAAGCTTGAAAAATAAGACAAAATTATGAAAAACACTGGAAATTCTATGTCGCCTGCATCTGCATGTGTTAGCTTGCTTTTTCTCCTGTCACCAAGTGCTCTTGGTGGGAGACAAGAAGTCTAGAGGTGCAAACTATTGGCAAGCAGAAGTCTGTGCATTGTGTCCTTGTAAAATTCACAAAGATTCATTCACGCATCTGCAAAACTGCTAGCTTTTTTTTTCATTCATTATTAACGACTTTCAGCAAGGGATAAGGAGCCTGCAGGTATTCTGAACACTCTATACTTAGAGAAATGCAATATGTAAAGGTACACTGGCAAGCAGTTCAGTGAAAAATAAAGTCTGAAATGGTAAGAAGTGCATAGTAAGTGGTAGCCTCCTGAGCAGCATTAATACAATAATATATTTAATGGAAAAGTGCAGAATTTAAATTTTTTTAACTCATTAAGCCCAACTACCGTCTCATGGCGCCTCTGTGGTTACATCCGACCATGCTGTGAGACCATAGCAAGTTCATGTTCTTAAACCCACGTGCCTTCTCCCAGCGCAATTAACTTTGCAGTGAGTAATTCCACTATTGAAAATTAAGTTGAAAAAGTACCTGAACTTTGTCCGTTACCTTCTCAACTTAGTTTTCAGTGTAGAGTAACGTAATGTTCACATTTGATTTTTTAGAGAAAATCGGCTTCTCATCCCATTTGTCAGGTGTACAGTACATATGTTTAAACTGACATTTAAACCATTCCTTTTTGTATAGTCTTAGGGTGTCCGCCAACAGTATAGTTAACGGTCTGTTTGAACTTTCCTTGTAGTGCTCATTGGGTAAATTTAGTCCTTGGAGTGCAGAAATGTATCTTGCATATTTGTGTGCCTGTTTTTTTACTTGTTAGCATGGCAGATAGCTGGGAAACTTGTTAGCATTGTAATTTAGGGCACTTTAAACTTCGTTATATTATTGCCAAGTTCTGACGCAAGACTTTTGGGTTACATTAGAACTGCCACAACTCTTACTTGGAACATGTGGAGTTTCCGACTTGCACAGTCCATTCCCAGTAATTTTTTAGAGGGGTTACACCCTGTTTGTAACTGTGTACACTTCAAAGTTTGGTCCTAACTTGGCTGGGATTTGTGTAGGTCCTTTTTGAGATACTGTCACACTGCTTTTATTAGAGGAGGTATGCATTTTGTCTGTCTTGGAATCAAAGGCAGAAGGCCCACCCTTCATCTTAACTCCCCCACACTGTTCCATGGCAAAAACCCTGGAATGTAAGAATCTCGCCACTGAGCATGGTACTGCCAAAGTTTGATGGGTTATCTGCCGTAAAAACAATATCGTGGGCAGGGTTGGAAAGAGGAGAAGATGAGTTCCCTGAACGGTATTACGCAGGAGTGGGCTGCACTGTACTTAGTTATCAGCTCCTTTTGCAGCTCAGTATAGATTCTGGGAGTTTCTTCTTGTTGAGGTGTAAATGGAATACTTGATATTTTCCAAGAAAACCCGGTTTAATCTTAAGTGTCAGGAAGTCTCCGTAAATTTTTGAATGGGATCACTTGTAAATATTTCTGCAAGTAACATTTGAAAGGGTCATGCTCAAGGAATGATAATATGCTGCGATATAATGGAGTAGGAAGTGGTGCAATAGACGTGGGAGTTAAGTAAGGTATTTTTTCATCTGTTTAAAATTTTACTATGTAATCTGTTTTTCTGCCATGCTTTTGAAAATTTTCAAAACAGCAGAAGATATGTATCCATTCATCCACAGCACTTGTTTTTTGCACATGGGTCAGGCTATCACTCCCAACAGTGAACTAAAATCTAGGGCAAAGCTTTTCACCTCTGGGTGATTAGTCTTGCCGCTGTAGTTCAACACCGCACACTGGTGCCTATTGTAGGTCTTTGAAATGTGGGAGAAAGCTGTCGAGAACTGTGGGGGGGGTCATACAAATCCTCAAGAAAACACGTCAGCTGAGAATCGAACCAGGAAATCTTTTAGGAGTGAGGTATAGCCAGTGTTTACAGCATGCAGCTACAAACAATCCTCAAGAAAACACGTCAGCGGAGAATCAAACCGGAGAACATTTTACATGAGTGAGATGTAGCCAGTGTTTATAGCATGGAGCTACAAACATTCCCAATAGTAGCTTTAAGTGGCTGCAGCAGTGCTAAGATATTCAGATAATGGCTAAACTGCTAAAATAATGTCACAGTATAACACCAATATATCATATGAGTGAGAGTGAGTAATGCAGGATTACCAACAAATTAATGGATCTGGGCACTCACTAGTAATAATTTGCTGTGTGCAATCTTTTCTCTTTTCCCTGCAGTTGTATAACTGTGGAATTAGTACATAAGGGTGGGCTGCTTTGCCCCATGTGTCCAAGAACTCTTGGCCCTCTGCAAACTTTTTTGAAGATATCTCCACTGCATATTTTCTATTGTGATTTGACAGAACGATTTTTCAATCAGATGTTTTCTACCACTTACTTTAAGAGTCTCACCAGGGTTATGCAAGGAATCCATATCTACTTTACTCTCTGTAGCTGCAGTCAGTATGTAAGACATTACAATCTTCTGTGGTAATTACAGAGTCCATTATGCTCTGCTTATGAGGCAGAGTTAGTCCATAGACCACAGATGCCTTGCTAATACCACTCTGAATACAACTGTCTATACTGTATGCTGCTGTTAAGATTTGTTTCCTTATGGTATACTTCAGAGTTTTGCTGAACGTTAGCTGAAATTCAGAGATGGCAGGGCCTGAATTCAGCGATGGTAAAGGGAGTCATAGTTACAGTGATACACCCAAGTTTCCAGTTGTCAAACTTTTAAAATAAAATCTTTGAGCATTGATATATAGGCAAGCTTGAAGGATGTATGCACTTTTTCAGCATGGGTCAGACAAGCTGCACATGATCAAGTTTAATTTTTGACCATGGTAGTATTTGGGCTAGAATAATCTACACATGTAAGGAGCCTGCACTGGAGAACAGTGAGAGTAACTTATTTTTATTTATTTTTTTACCTGTGCTGAGCAGATGGCATACTTTTTTGGGGGGTATTTAAGTGAAAGATTTTTTTTAGGGGATTGGGTGGTGAAATGTTGTGGCTGAAATAGTGTATCTTTATGCTGGACTTCTAGATGGAGGTGGAGATGCTGGTAGTGGATTGGTTTCAAGGATAAAATGATGGTAGCTACATTTCAGCATCTTGAAATACCGGTTTCCAACACTGTCATGCAATACCAGGCAGATGGATCTTTCAGGGGATCTGTGTGTCTGGCGAATAAGTTACATATGATATGAACATGTCTGGGTGAGAGAAAAGGCTTAGTGAGATACGTTGTTACTGATTTTACACTAGTTGCAGCATTGATCAACGAGATATTTTGGACAATATTTCTACCTTTGTCACTTATGTGTCTTATTCTAATCAGAGGGATGGTTAAGTGAGATAAAGTTATCACTACTTTTGCAGGATTTCTTTCATGGATCAAGCAGATAGTTCAGATATTTCTGACTTCATTTGTGTGTCTGATACTAATCAGTGGATGGCTCAGTGAGATAAATTTTATTACTTGTATAAAAATTCTGGCAAGGACCAACCACATATTTTGGACAATATTTCTGGCTGACAGTCATGTGCAGAATATAGGTGACCAGAAAGGCTCAGTAATATGCAAGTGTTATACAGCTTTTACTAAATTACTTAGGTCTTTTCCTGAGAGATGGTAATGACTCAGTCTTACACTACACCTGCAATGAATGTCTGCTCCACATGTTATGTGCAGCAATTATCACCTTTGTTTGAGCATGCAGAAACTTGCAGTAATTAAATGTAATTCATTATCACTTTATTAATTTACAATATGTGCAGTTACAGTGAATCATCACTTGTCAAGTAAAACCATCAGCAGCTGCCTCTGTTATTCACATTACTAAAACTTATCACACTGCAAGAACAGGTATGGGAGACTTCAGATTCCCTTCAAATGCCACTGATATTTTTCATATTTTGTTGCATTAGTCTGCTACGGAACTTGTCAATATACTGAATAAAACCTCAGCCTGCTAGACAGGGGTCCAGGGAAGTAAATACTGTGGGAAGGAATATCCGGGGAATTGTTTGGCTAGGCTTGTATAGGCCCTAGGGCCGACAGCCTAGTACCAACCTATGAAACTATTTTAAGATAGCAAAAGAACTATCTGTATGCTGTACACATGTACAGAAATCAGTTTTTTTAGGACTTTGGTTATGAGAATTATGTTTTTTTTCATATTTTGGTAAATAACCTCGCTAGGGACAATGTCAATATGCTAAAATAGTACCTAATTTTGAAGACAGTATTACTACTTACACGATGGTAAAAGAACTGTGTATATGTATGCTACACACATGTACAGAAATCAGTTTGTTTAGGACTTCGGTTATGATAATGATGATATTTTTCATATTTTGGTAAATAATTTTGGTAGGGAACATGAAGATAGTATTAGTACTTACAACATGGTAAAAGAACTGTGCCTATATGCTGTACACATGTACAGATATCGCAGTTTGTTTAGGACTTAGGTTATGAGAATTATGATTTTTTTCATATTTTGGTAAATAACTTTGCTAGGGAACATGTTAACATGTTAAGTGATACCTCATTTTGAAGCTGACATTGAGCCACACAACTTCTACACTGTTACAGGTGATGAGATATTACTCTGTTTAATTAGCAGATTATGAAGAATATAATACTAATCATATTTCTGTGGATATCTCAGTAAAGGAACATCACATAGTAATGGTAAGGTATCATTTTAAAGCTGACATTCATACAGACAAATTAATTACAAAATGTATGGGTCTGCATGGTACAGTCACCAAGATAATGTGATTTGTTTTACTGAAAAGTAAAAAGATATGCATATCATCAGCATTCCATGGCAAATATTTAATAATGACTTAGATACACACTATCAACATTTACTATTGTAAAGGTCAGTGTCTGCTGAACAACTTTCACATTTACATTTTTAGTCTAGTTCTTGTGGTTAAAGAGTTATGTACACTTATTTTCTATATGTATTATAAATGGCTTATCTGAAAAAGAGCTCACGCTGCACTGTTGTTCCTATGGTGGAAGAAAGCAGTCAGCATTTCCTGAGCTGCTGCAGACTGAATGAATTAAAGATAGTCAGTTTACTTTTTTTACAAGCTAAAAGTTAATATTTATTGAAAACATGCAAGCTGTTTTTCACATCTGGGAGGGGAACCGATATAAGAAAAGATAGCAATTAGTTTAATTGGGAACACAAGTAGCAGGTTGTGCTTTAGCATTGCTAACCTTCATTTCTGATTGAGTAATGCCTATGGATGCAGCTGTTAGTTTGAGTCAACTACTCCTATCATAAGGGGTAAACCTCATTTACTAAAAACATACACAGTCTGTGTGCATGTCTAGTCTAAATTAAAAAGGGATGGGATTTTGAAAACATATTTAGGTTTTTGTCTGAGTGTTTTCACTGAAGAAAAAAAGTTTTGAAAATGTGAAATAGCTTCAAACATAAATGAGAAGAAACAACTGTATAAAACTTAAGTTTGCCAAACATTAGTGTGTACATAGATTCATAGGTAGGTACTAGGCTATCAGCCTAAGTAAGCCTAGCCAACAAGGTTCCTTGGCTTACGCCACACAAAAAAGTTACTTTCCTGTGCCACTGTCGAGCAGAGACACAGAAGACACAGAAGTGATCCCTGGGGTATATTTCCTATTTCCCATCCACTCATCAAGATTTTTCTTGAAGAGTGCTAATGAGGAACTTTGCTTGACATAGATGGGTAGCTTGTTCCAGAGTATAGGAAGTCTCTGGGACAGGAATCTATCCCTCCAGCATGTCCTGTTTATGGTGGTGACCAGGTTTAGGTCCCTAGAGTGTGTAGCTTGGAGGGATTGGGATTTCTTTAGGTGTAGCATGTCCAACAGCTCTGGGTTTGACATAGCTTTATATGTTAGGCAGAGATCACCTCAGAGTAGGCGATATGCTACAGAGTAAAACTAGAGTTTTTTGACACTGTCAGTGCAGGGCATCTGTTTGAGGTCAGTAATCCTCTTTGTGAGGTACTTCTGTGGCCTTTCCAGTTGCTGCAGATGTCTTGTGAGGTACATTCCAAAAGGGGCATTGTACCCTATATAATGGGTATAATGAGTGTCGAGTAGAGGGGAACAATGGAATTTTTTTTCCTGGATGAGAACCCTTTTGTGATGAGGTGTGCCACGTTAGAAAGGACTTCCTGACTACTGTGGCAATGTCTGAAAACTTTGTAAATCCAAAAACAGACCACAATCTCAAAGAAGCCTTGGTTGTAGAAAAATGGAGTCAAAATGAAAATTGGATAAAAAGTATACATTTTATACACATTTATATACATTTTATACATATCTCATATGAATTACATTTTATACATTATATAATAATAAGGTTTTGAATGAATTGTATGTTTTTATATGTTTATATGGATATATGACTTTAAATTGTAGAAACAGGCATTGTTCATGAATTATACATGAGCCTTGATTTTGATTAGTTCACTAATTAACTTCTGGATTATAAATGTAGTATCTTATTGGGCATGCCCTATCTTGATAAAGTCTCTAATATTTGGAGACGAAAGTGCTTGATTTATGACTTTATATTCATTTTGTTTGTTAAATAAAGTTTTACAAGCACTTATTAAGTTGCTTTTTATCCAATTTTCGTTTTGACTCCATTTCTCTACAACCGAGGCTTCTTTGTGATTGTGTACTGTGGCAATGTGATTATCAAAGGAGAGACTACTGTCCACCTGGGTCCCAAGGTCTCTTATCACACATTCGGTGTTAAGTAGACTGCTGCCTATGTGGTAGTTCATGGGTACAGAGTTTTTACCAAAGGGAATGACAAAGCACTTTTTGGCACTGAGCTTGAGGCCATGGCTCTGACACCAGGCATCTGTCTCAGTGAGGCCCTTCTGTAGGCTGTCCACATCATTTGGGGACTCGACTATGGCTCCTAGTTTGCAGTCATCTGCAAATTCGTTAGCCAGAGGCCTTCTGTGTTAGCCTGTACTTCAGAAAAGTAGATACCAAACAGGAGAGGTCCCAGGACTGAACCCTGTGGTAGTCCAATTGTCACTGGTTTGAAGTCTGCAGCTTTTACAGTGTGGGTTCTGTCAGTGAGCAGTTGGCAACCCATCTTGCAACGTAGGGATTTATACCTAGTTTAGTGAGTTTAGCTATAATTCCAGAATGGAGGATGGTGTCAAAAGCCTTGGCGAGGTCAAGATAGGCTGTGTGAACCACCTTACCCACGTCTACGGCTTTGGTGACACCCTCAAAGTCGTCAGTCAGGTTTAGGAGGCATGAACGGCCTTTAACAAACCCAAACTGGGTGGGGTCCAAAGTTTGGAGGTTATCAATGTCTTTGTTTATGAGTTCCATGACAATGCATTCCATGGCTTTGCAGACCAGGCTTGTCAGGCTAATAGGGAGATAGTTCCCGGGTCAGTGGTGGCTCCCACTTTATGGAGTGGGATACTGTTGCTGTGCGCCATTCAGTGGACACAAAGCCTGATGTAAGGCTATGACTGAACATGGTGCTCAGGTGGGGAGCCAGTTTATTCTGAAGTTCGTGTAAAGCGCAACCTGGGATGTTGTCTGGTCCCATGGATGCTATGTTTTTGGCTTTAAAGAGTGAAGATTTTACCTGCATAGTTGTGATTACAGGGACTCTGCATTCTTACTGTATAGATATGGGCCCTTTAGGGGGGTGAGAGGGGGGGATAAACTTAGCACTGAACCTATCTGCCAGGATGTTGGCAATATCAGTTGGTTCTGTAATTTTCGTGCCATTGTGCTGTAACTCAGAGCAGCTCTGGGGGATGCCATTGAGATTCTTGACAGCTATATAATGCTTTGTGGTTGTCTTTAGAATCAGTGGCGATTTTATTTTCATAGCTAGCTTTGGAGGATCTTATAAGGGATCTCAACTTCTTACTGAGACTGACCAGGGAGCTCCTCCACTCATGGGATTTTCCTCTCTTTTGCAACAGTTTCTTCCTTCTGTTGTAGAGTTTGTTTATGGCAGGGGACCACCAGATTGGCTTCCTTTTTTAGAGGATAGCGTCTTGGTTCTGTATGGGATAGCACGATCCATGGCACTATGAATTCCAGAAAGCGTTGAGTGAAGGAGTTGGTACATGAGTAGTTTTCCCAGTTAATGGTGGGGTAGCTGAAATCGCCCATTATTAGGGTGTTTGGTTGAACCCTAATATTTTCCAGTATGTCAAGAAAACAGAAGTGGGAATTCTGAGGCATGGTGGGGGATATGTATCAAGCTACAATATGGATTGCAGTTTTGCCTAGAGTTAGTTGCACTTGGATAACCTCGGATGCATTATGCTGAGCAACTAGCCTGGAGGTGTGGATATCCTTAATGAATATGGACACATCTCCACTTTTGGTGTTTTGGTCCAGGTTACATGGCCGAAAAGTGTGGTATGAGTTATAGCCTGGTAGTGCAGGGGTGCTCCCAGGTCTCAGTCACTGCACAGATATCGATGTTCTCCATCCCTCGAGTGAGTGCATTTTGACATTTAGACTTCTAGCACTGAGTAGCATTACCCTCAGTTTTTGCTTGCCTGTTCCTGTTACGGTGGTGAATTTGTTATTTGAACCTTGCCTAAAAAAGACACTATAGGGGCAGCAAGAGCGTTAGCCAGTATTCAGAATCCCAAGGGCGACAGGTGCAGGCCATCTCTGGCAAAGCATCTTGATCTGTCGACGATGTCATCCCAGGCAGACAGATACTGGATCCCCTTAGAATGACACCAGAAGCTCGGCCAATTGTTGAAGTCAATCATTTTGTCCTTGTACTGCGGTATCATTCTGGGCGATGGCAGAATGCTACTCAGGGCTAGGGTCATACCTGCCTGGGTTACAAGATCGGACAGCTCTTCCATGTCTCTTTTCATGTAGTCCAGGGAGGTATGTCTCAGGTCGTTCAACACCAACATGGACAATGACAGTCATATTTGTACTTGTTGAGGAATGACCTGAGTGCGTGGGTTATGTGGCAGATCCTGGCACCCAACAGGCAGCTGACAGTAACCTTCTCCTTGTTTAGCCTGGTGAGTGAGACATCAGTGTGCCTGACTATAGCATCACTATGACTAGTGTGTTGGGTACGTTGTTTTGCCTTATGGGCTGTGGCTGAGTGGCACACTGAGTCTGTGGGCTATGTGTCATTTGGGTTGTGTTAGGGGGTGGAGGTTGTTTGCGTTTCTGCTTTGGAGGTCTCTGTTGCTTGAGCAGTTTATTATTGAGAGCCTCCGCAAATGTTTTTGTGTTTCTATGTGCGGATTTTGGTGGTGTTGATTTAGTGGGACTATGTGATGAGTGTGATGTGGTGCAAGTGTTTACCATCTCCTCTTGACTGTCAAGTTCAGTCTTGGTTGTAGAGAGCTTTACCTCTAGTTTGGTTAGATAAGTGCATCTCTCACAGTTTGTAGTGTTGGGTGGTAGGAGGAGAGGGTTGTCTGTTTACATGAGGCAATTGCTACATTACCCCAAGATGCCCAGCTTCATCAGATAAGACAGGAGAGAACACTGGGAGCTGACCCTTGGACATGCCTGAATAAAAAAATATTTTCCTATAGATAAGTGTGGAAAGTGAGTACAAGAGCTGTTTTTCTCTAAGCAAGTGAGGAAAGTAAGTACAAAAACTGTTTTCCTCTATGTAACGAGGAAGGTTGAGTGCTGTAGTAATTTGTAGCTTATTTAGTGCTTACAACAAGTTCTGAACAAGTGCTGAGCATGAATAAGCAAATTCAAGTGCTAAAACTAAGAATCTGTATCTGAACTAGCCTTTTTACAGGAAAGAAGCAAGTGCAAATGCAGGCTTTTAAATCAGAAAGTTGAGAAAGATATAAAAATTGTCCAAATGGCCAATAACTACAATTTCTGGGTCAGATACCACTCCTTATGTGGCAGATAGGTTACCTAGTGCTTACCACTCCCACTGATAAGCTACCAGGCTTCCCTCCAACATAGAAAGGCTTGGGGGGGGGGCTCATTAGCTTACTAACTGTCCTGGATACAACAAACCTGTATCTGGACTAGACTAGTTAAAAGAAAGGGGGGAAACAAGTGCAAATGTGGGCTTTTAAATCAGAAAGTTGAGAGAGATGGAATAATTGTCCAAAGAGCCAATAACTACAATTTCTGGGCAGTACCACTCCTTATGTGGTAGACAGGTTAGCTAGTGCTTACAACTCCCACTGATAAGCTAGCAGGCTTCCCTCCAACACAGAAAGGCTTGGGGGTTCAGAAGCTTACAAACATGTACGCCAAAAGTTAGAAATACACATTCAAAAGAACTGTAATGTATAACAGGTGGCAGTGATAGCTTTGCATCCTAATGGTCATTCTGCAGGCATAGACAAAATGCAAAAAGTATTGAATTATATTAAGAAATGTTGGGTGCCAACTGCTGGAGAAACATTTGGAATGAAATAAGCATGAGAATCTGATAAATACATGATTTCTGGATGGACATTTAGCAGAACGTACATTTACCATAACAGTAGGTGTTCGGATTTCACACTGCTGCAGTAGACTTTGGCTATCTGGGGTTGTTTCCTGCCAAGGAAGCAAGAACCGGACTGCTTCAAAAACTTTGGCTCCTCCCACACCTTCCCTCTAACTGTTGAATAGCCAGCAGCGATCAGATAAATATCAGCCAGAAGGAAGTGACTTCAGGACTTCTATGCCCATAAAAAATAGGAAATGACCTCATCCTGAGCCTCTAGTCAGATATAAACATAAAAGTATTTTATACCTCCAAAAAACAATTATGTATAGGAAAGAAAAGGGGGAGGCTGGTGGATATGGCTCCTGCAGCAGTGTGGAACAGGAACATCTACTGCAGCAGCGTGGAACATGAACATCTACCGTTAGCGCACGTTCGTACACAAGTGCACTATTTTCATCATTCTCATCGCTGCAGGAGCCTTTCGCTATTTGGCTTGATTACCAAAGCTTATCCAGCTTGGGAGGAGGAAGGATAAGGGTCCAGGGATTGTCCTTGCAAAGCTAGTTCTGGGACTGGAAAAGGAATCCAGTTTTAATGCTTTATAAATGTATATACGGAGGACCAAATTAGCTGCCTCTGGCATGCTTCTAGAGTCCACTCATTTCCAATATGTCATTATGGGGATAAGGCTCTTGTAGAGTGTGCCTTGATAATGTTTGGAACAGATTTACCATGGTGGGAATAATAAAAGGTAATAGCTGGGAAAAGACATCTACAAATAGTTTGATTTCATACAAGTTGCCCTTTCTCAGTTCCAGTACAAGAAATAAATAGCTGATCAGCTTTTCTAGAGGACTTAGTTCTGTCAATAGTACCTGAGCTGTATATGCCCACCTAGAGTATCTGCAATCTTTTCTCCCTGGTTTAGGGGTTGTGGGTAGAACACAGGGAGATTGATGGCTTGCTTCAAAGTACATTCTGAGACTACTTTGGACATAAATGACATGGGTAACACCAGGCCCACAAGTCTCACCACCCAAATATGTAAGACCATGGAAAGAATCATCATGGACATGATAAATAAGGACATAGGTAACCTGCAAACACTGGACCCACCACTGTTCAGTTTTGTTAAAGGAAGGTTACACCTATTAAATCTAGTAGACTATCTTGAGAGGGTCATCAAAGCATTGGATGAAGGTAAGAATGTGCACACAAGCTTACCTCGGCTTATTTTAATTTGTCTCTAGCTTTTAGGTTTCAGTTCTAAGGTAGCACAGTCTCAGTTTACACGATGGTGTTAAGTGGGAATGGAGGCTTGGTTAAAGGAATGCGTTTAATGCTTTTATTGCTCTTAATAGAAACACCCTCTGTAATCACTCCCTTGATGCAAATAACCTGATTATAAACAAATTAATGAATGTCTTTAATGCTTTTCATTATACTCAGCTAGGATCGCTTGTTTGTGTGTTTCAATAAAGGAGATTCCATTTTTAACTCAAGTGTGGACTACCTACTATTTTATTATTTTGGAGTACATATTTTAAGTTCAAGTTTTATGAGTGAACTAGGTACATAACATATTTCAAAGAGTGAACTTCACACCCACCACACTGCAAAGTTTCTGAAGGGTATGTAGTTACCTGGATCCATAAACAGCCTGCCCTTGCACAGAGGGATGACATCTGCAGTCCTCCATCTGCTTAGCACAAAGCCTGTCTGGAAGCTATGATTAAATAGTGATTCTAGTAGTCCTAATAGTTCATGTTTCATGCTGTTAAAGAGGCATTCTGGGATATTATTGGGGTACATTAATGCAGTGTTCTGCATTAAATGCATTGAGGATCTGTTCCCTAGTGACAGCTAGGAAGTTATGGTTGAGGGTATTTCCTGAAGGGTATCTGGGGGACAGATGGGGTAAACTTGATTCTAAATCAGTGGATTTGTTATATCTTTTGGCTCAGTATAGGTGGCTCCATTTATAATCAGTTCAGCACGTTGCTGTATATTAACTGTGAGGTTGCAAACATAGATGAAGAATGTCTCGCAATTGTCCTTAGGCTAAGAGGCTACTTTTACCTCAATTGATATGAGAGTTTTTACTCTGTTAGGCATTGCACTTCCCAGTTATCATTATGACCGTCTTCCTTTTTTTACATAAGCTACTGAAGTTGAGATTCCACCAGGGGAGCTTGTTTTTTTGAATTTCTCCAGTGTTTATTCTGGGTAGATTCAGCCATTAATGATTGTACAGTGATTATGTGAACAACTCAATACAGGCAGCAGTGTTCTCAGGGTTTCTGGGGGTTTGAAAGGTTGCCAGGGTGTCACTTAATAGTAAGAAGTTTGCCTTAGAATAACTCATAATTTCCAGGGTTAGCTGGGCTCCTGGGTTTTATTTTTATTTCAAAGGAGACAGGCTTTATGGTCTGACTTGAAGAGTGAGGACACAACACTCCAGTGTTTGTGAGAACCACATCAAGGATATTAGTGCCTTTACAGGGGATACAAACTAGTTGGTCCAGAGTGTTTGTATTTATTAAGTCCAGGAATCTCTGGGCCTGCATGTTTAGGGTCATGTATGGTTCACAGTTTACAGTGAATAGTTAAAACTCCTCATGACTATGGTGTTGGGCTGAATGGGGACTCTCCCCAGTATATTTAAGATGTGTTATGGGTTTCTTGACTAATACAGGGGGACCTACACAGCTTGTAAGGAAATGGTGCGGGACTTTGCCTGTGGTCATTTTTTGGCTAAGGAAAAGGTCAAGCATGTCCTATTGTTTGTCCAGCCTTGAGGTGTGAACACAAACACCAGAATTAGTGGTCTGCAGAACACTCAACGCCAAGGAAACCACATCAGCCTTACAAATAGCTATAATCTGATTATCAGCTGTATGGTGAATTTTCTATTTCTTTTCCTTATGGTGAATTTTCTATTTTTTTTCCTTGTGAAATTCACTACTAGATAAAATATCTGGGGACTGAGTATTATATCTGACAAGGGGTCTCTTACCCAGGACTACTTTTGGACCTAAAGGATTTGGTTCTCCCATACCTCCACTAGGTACTGGGACAGCCCAGGAGTATGGGTCTAACCCCTGTTCCATAGTGACTGACAAAGTTGCACTACAGGGAGACAGGGCAAAATGTAAGTGGTCTGTGGGATAAGCAGTGGCTCCAGAGAATAACTAACCATAGACTGAAGCATATTCTTTTGTTTTTACTTTTTAGGTGCAACCAGATGTGATGGGGGGGGGGGGGTAACCAGAGTTAGGATCCATCAAGTCAGGGGAGAGAACACCTGCCAGAATAACAAACTGACAGTACTGGACAATGCATCATAAACACCATTTAATATTTCTAGTAATAAATATGTCCCCACTATACCTTTCAACCTCTTAGTGCAAGAAATCTAGGCAAAGCCTAAAAAAATGGGAGGGGATGCAAAGACTCAAAATAGGGACACATTTTAATTACTGTTCTTATAAACTTAAAAAATTGCTAGAATTACAGGATTTGTATTAGCATGCTGTTTCTGAAAGATATTAAGCATGAAACTCAAACATATGTTATTTAAAGACTTCACTCCTCAGTGGTTTCCCCAGAAAAGCATAGATTTCACAAGAAAGAGCCAAAAATTTAAGTCAAAAATCTGGGTAGTTGAGAGGTACAGTCCCCACACAATTAAATTCTGCCATACTGCCTCATTGTCACAAAAAAGTTCGAAATGTGTTCAGAATTCTTTTATAACTTACAGAAGTGAAAGAATTTCCAGTACACGAAGGCCAAATACCAAAGTAACTAATGTGCCAAAACAGTAATAAAAAAATTGCTACACACACTTTAACCACATTAAGCTGATATAAACAATGTTGAATAGCAATTGAACAAGAGGTTATGTACTCACCATGACGTTCGATGTATGTAGTCCATCTCGCCTCACATTCTTACCCGTGGGTTCGGAGCAGAATGTCGGCTCCAACTCGGCCAAACTTTTTTAGCTCTAAGTCATTCTATTGGCTGGGCTAAGATGGTATCCCATGCTGTACTGCTCTCTATCCCCAGATCTAGTTTGCTGCGAGGACCAGCACTCATTCTCCATGCATAACAACACCTAAGGAAAGGAAGAATAAAACCAAGAATGAAGGGAGCTCTGAAACAAGACCTAACCTCCAGATCCTCCAGGATGGGGGAAGGAGGGGGGGTAAGTAAGAATGTGAGGCGAGATGGACTACATACATCGAGCGTTATGCTGAGTACATAACTTCTTGATGTTATGTAGTCCAATCTCACCTACATTCTTATCTGTGGGACAGTGTCCCCAGCACCTAAATCCTGGGAGGCCCAGTGGAAAATACTCCTGAGCACTGTGGAACCAAAGGAAGACCTGCCCCTAGATACCAGATCCAACTTGTAATGAGTAACAAAGGTGTGAGGAGATGCCCAAGTAGCCGCAGCACAAACATCATCCATAGACAATCTGGCCTGAAAGGCTGTAGATGTAGATACAGACCGAGTAGGGTGAGCCTTCACCAGGAATGGTAAATCTTTACCCCCTGAGGAATAAATGAAAGAAATACAACTGGAAATCCACCTGGACAACGTGACTTTGGAAGCAGGAGACCCAATTCTGTTTTCCGAAAAAGAAACAAACAACTGATCAGATTTTCTGAGATCTTTCGCTCTGTGCAAATAAAAATGTAATTGTCTGTGCACATCCAATTGATGAAATTTGAATTCTGCCTTGTTTGAGAACTGGGGAAAATACACTGGCAATTCAATAGATTGGTTAAGGTTACTGACTGACGCCACTTTGGGAAGAAAAGAGGGGTTCGGTTTGAGAGAAACCCTGTCCTTATGAAAAATCAAATAAGCGGGTTTGACTGATAAAGCTTGAAGCTCCGAAATGCGTCTGGCTGACGTGATGGCTACTAAAAAGACAGTCTTCCAAGTTAAGAATTTTAAATCACAAGTGGCTGCAGGCTCAAAGGGGGGTGAAGTGAGACCCTGTAGAATGTTTAAGTCCCAAGGCATAACAGGTTCCAATACCAGAGGACGAAGTAAAGTGCCCTTCAGGAAAGCCTTACAGAGTCTATGTGCCATCAGGCTAGGCTCGTCTGCGACATAAAAGGTAGAAATCACCGCCAATTGGACTTTAACGGTTGCGGCCACTGAACCCTGGTTAAATAGCATAGACAAGAACTCCAATACAGACAAAATTGGAGCTGTGTAAGGTTCAAACTTTTCGGCATGCACCCAGACTGAAAACCTCTTCCATTTGCTGTAATAAATATTCCTGGTCAAGGGCTTATGAGAGGAAGATAAAATATGAACCACCTCCGGCGAAAAATGATGAAGCCTAACTAATGACGGAAGTGGAGTAGCCATGCTGTCAACCGGAGGGTCCGAAGAAAGGGATGGAGCTGCCCTGACATGTGTGTCAGTAAGTCTGGTTGTGGGTCCAGAATCCAAGGAGCATCCATGAGACAGGGATGGAGAAAGGGGAACCAAATTTGACGAGGCCAGTATGGGGCAATCAGAATCATTCTGCTTCCCAAGGATTTTGCTTTCTGAATAACCTTTGACAGCAAGGGGACCGGGGGGAAGGCATATAGTAGACCGGAGGGCCAATCGTGGACTAGAGTGTCCCTGGGTGACTCCCCCTGAGGGGGGATCAACGTGAAGTAGCTGCTGCATTTGGCATTGAGGGGGTTGGCAGAAAGGTCGCAGCAAGGCTGACCCCACCTGCAGAAGATCTGTTCTGCAACTTGACAGTTCAGGGACCACTCGTAAGGCATCAGAATAGCTCTGCTTAGCCTGTCTGCGATCACACTGGACTTCCCCGGAATGTGCGTTGCCACCAGAAAACGTTGGGAAGACACTGCCCACTGCCACACTCGCATGGCCTCTCTGCAAAGGGGATAAGACTTGGTTCCTCCCTGCTTGTTCAGCTACCACAGCAGTAACATATTGTCTGAGTGGATTGCAATAGTCCCGAGAGGAAGAAAACTCTGAAGTGCTTGCAACGCTAGTAGCACAGCTCTCATCTCCAGGACACTGATATGCAGATGCGTCTCGTGCTCTTGCCACATGCCTTGGACTGTCCTGCCTAGATAATGCCCCCCCACCCCATCTGGGAGGCATCCGTGGTCACCGTGGCAATCGGGGGCGCAGGAACGAAGGGCTTTCCTGAATTCAGGTTGTCGGTGCGAAGCCACCAACTGAGATCCTGTTTGCACCTGTCTGTGAGTAGAATAAGGTGAGAAAGTGGAAGACGTTTAAGAGACCACTGTGCAAAGAGAAGCCACTGAAGGAGCCTCATATGTAAACTTGCCAGAGGGACTAACATAATCGTAGCAGCAATTGTCCCCAACAGTTGGAGGACCCATCTTGCCTTCGCTCTTCTCAGGGGGAGCAAGGCGTGAACTTGTTGTTGTAGGACTCTGATTCGTTTCTGTGGTAGAAACGCCCGCATTAGGATGGTGTCTAGTTCGGCGCCTATAAAAGTGACACGCTGTGAGGGCAATAAGGCAGATTTTTCCCAGTTCAATGTGATGCCCAACGGTTAACATAGGTTGATAGTAGCTTCCCTGGTCTGAAGTAGTAGATGCCTGGTGGTGGCAGTAAGGAGCCAGTCATCCGGATACGGAAACACTTGGAATCCCTGACATCTCAAGTGAGCAGTCACCACTGCCATGCATTTGGCAAACACCCTGGGGGCTGTAGTGAGACCAAAGGGCAGGGCTCGAAACTGAAAATGACTGGCTCCCAGCTGGAAGCGTAGGTGACTTCTGGATGCCCTGTCCATCTTTATGTGGTAGTAAGCATCCTTGAGGTCGATGGAACACATCCACACTTCTTTTCCCAACAATGGGAGAATAGACTGCAATGTGACCATTCGGAACTTGGACTTTTCACATGGGTGTTCAATTGACTGAAATCCAATATGGGTCTCAAGTTCCATGTCCTTTTTGGCACCAAAAAGAATCTGAAGCAAGTCCCTAATCCGATCTGGTCTGAGGGGACATGTTGGATGGCTCCTTTTTCTAGCAGCTTTGAAACCTCTGAAGCTGTGTAATCCCTTTGACTGGGTGGAACATCCGGGATTTTCTTTATTGGAGGGGGATTTGACGAGAAGGGGATGACATATCCTCCGGAAATTATTCGTAGAACCCATTGGTCCTGGGTGATGTCTTGCCAGGCCTCAGGGTATAAAGAGATTCGACCCCGACTGGCTCCGGAAATGCACAGTCGGGCCTCCCATCAGGAGCGGTGGTAGGGAGAACCACGAAAGGAATTACAGTCTCCCGAGTTGCAGGGGCCTCCTCTGCCCCCAGGGCGGCGTCTTCCTGAATAACCACCCCCTCCCCTGCCTCTGGAGGGGGGATCACCTTGTGCACTGGGAAAAAACCTCTGTGATTTCTTGAACCACATTTTGCCACCCCTCTGGGCCTTGGGATAAGGCCTAGAGGGAAGGGAAAAACAGACACCTATGGCAGACAGAGTTTTTCCCTCCTGCTCGCACCTGGTGAGAGTGTCTTTCATTTTGGTTCCAAACAAAGAGGAACCATCAAAAGGGGCGTCGGTGAATGAAGACTTGAAGGCCTCCTCGAAATGACAAAGGCACATCCAGGTCTGCCTCCTAAGAGCAACTCCTGAACTTGCTGCCCTACTCGCTCCTTCGGCTGCATAGGAGACTAGCCTCATGGAGGAGTTTGCAATGGAATTGAGGGTAGACATCTGAGCATTGACCGTCAGGGCCACCGCCTCAGAAACGTTACCCGTGAGAGTATCTCCAAGCTCCTTGAGGAGCTCTCTCTGGAGCCATGTAAAGTGAGATAAATAATTCAGTGATTGTAAGGTAAAGGTCGCTGAAGAAAAAGTATGCTTCCCATACCAGTCCATGGTCCTAGACTCCTTGTTAGGGGGATGGACGTTGGAAGAAGTCTCGGCTAATTCCTTCTGAGTGGCAGCTGCCACCACCATGGCATCCACAGGGACTCCCTTGGACAGAAATTCCTTATCAGGAGGAGCAGACAAAAATTTATTGGGTCTCCTGGGGACTGGTTCCACAGAGTCAGGGGTTTCCCATACCCTTCAACAAACCAAATCCAGAAGCTCGAAGGTGGAGATACCCAGGAGGCGGAGGGCTGAGCACCAAAGGCCTTCAGGAAGACCGACTCCTCCTTGGAGGGGGCTTTGGATGGCCAGTCACCTCTTTGTTTCAAAATCTCTAGGATGTCAGAGAAAGAAACATCCTCAGAGGATGACTTAGGGGACCCCTCCGATTCCCTCAAGGTCGGTGTCTAATGTGAGAAACTCATCCTGGGAATAAGTGCTTTCTCTTGCACGTCTTCTTTCTGGGTGGCTCCTTAGGCAAAAACTATAAAGGGCCCACAGAAATGTGGGGACCACTCATGGGGTTACCCTGAGGCCTTGGGGCTCCTCTGTCTAGAGTTGGATGGCGATCAGAGACCTGCACTGGTGTAGTAGGGGACAGAATGACCGACCCGCATGATGCCACTGACGACCTGGCCAGATCGCTACTTATGGCCTCAAAGGCTGGTCCCCCCGAGTCCGAAGAACGACCAGCCTCCAAAGCCACGACACGAGTCAAACTTCCCCGCGCCGAAGCACCGAGAGGGAGACTAGGAGCCAAGAGGTGTCCTGAAGCCTCTCCCTCGGGTCCGACCAAAGAATCCTGAGTCCTGAACCCTGGGGACGGCGCCAACAGGGTCGGAGCTGACGTCGGCACCGATAAGCCAGGAGGGGCTGTCGGAACTGATCTAGGGACATCACACGGAGCCGAGTACTCCGGCTCCGAAAGCTGAGATGTGCTCGGAGGAGGAAGTATCGAAGCAGGTTGAGGGACCGGCTCCGGAGCCGACTGGGTCAGAGCCAAGAACAATTTTTCCAAAACCGGTGACTGAAGGAGTCTCTGCACCACTCTACTGACGTCCACATCTGATAAGGTCCTAGAAGATTTGGAGGATAGAGAAGGAGATCGAGACCTCCTCTCTGAAGGGGACCTGCGAGGAGGGGATACTGGCCTAATGCTAGGCGATCATCTCCGAACAGGTTCCAAGAAGATTGGAGCCGAAGCAGGTTCCATAACAACCAACACTTCCTGCGGCCCAGAGGACAATGGAGCCGAGGATGTTGAAGCAGACTTTGCTATTTTCTCCGATGGCTCCGAGGAGACTGATGGAGCCGGAGATCTCTTTTTTGATTTAGAGGATTTTGCCTTAGAGCTGGAAGCACTCTCCAGACCCTCCTCGAAGGAGGGTTTCAGAAGTCCCTTCAAAATCAATTTATTCTTCCTTTCTTGAAGAACTCACGGACTAAAGGCATGACAGAAGCTGCATGACTCCTGGAGATGGATCGCTCCCAGACAATACACACAGAGTGTCCATCGGTAATGGACATTTTATAACTGCGCATAGAGCATTTCTTGAAGACAAAGGGCTTGTGCTCCTTAGTACCTTTGGACATAGTTAACCAACAATAATTAAGCACCAACAACAATTAACCACTGAATAAAAGGACCAATGGTCAAACAGTCACAAGGCGGGAAAAAGCCAACAACAAACAGAATACCACAAGATCTCTAAGTTAAACGATCCTTAGACACAAACACAAGGGGGGGGAAGGACTAATACCTCTAAATTTAAACGGTTCTTAGTCCCAGTAAACTTTTATGACACAATGAAAGCAAGGGGGCAGACCAGGTCCTCTAACTGAAAACGGGCCTAGCCCATTGGAAACAGCTAGTGGGATACCACAGAAAAGACCATCAAAAACACAACTTTTCCACAAGACAAGACAAAACACACACAACAGCTATTAAAATAGCTTTTTTGCAAAAAATTTCTCTGATAAAGAAGAAAAAGGGTACTTAGCCACAGCCAAGAGCGAGACCACATCCGAGCTACACGAGCGGCAAACGAGATCTGGGGATAGAGAGCAGTGCAGCATGGGATACCATCGTAGCCCAGCCAATAGAAAGACTTCGAGCTAAAAAAGTTTGGCTGAGTCGGAGCCGACATTCGGCTCCGAACCCACAGGTAAGAATGTAGGCGAGATTGGACTACATAACATACAACTTTTTCTTTGTTTTTTAACACTTTTATTATAATTTAAGACACAGGCAAACATGCATTTATATAAAAGAAAACAAACCATATTAACATGTTCACAGTTACAGACATTATTCATCACATACATTCTTTAATACAATTATCATCAATTCAGCATTCATGAATTGCTCAATTCCTGCCTTCCCTTAAACCTCACTCCTCCTTCAATCCCACAACTTAACATTTTTTTTTCTATGTAATTTGCTCAAAGTCTTTTCTAAAGATCCTAACTGTTATAGTATTCACTCCTTCATACATAGTTGATTTAACTTTGATTTCTATTTTGAAGTAATTGCTTTTTGGCAGGGACCAGAATTAAACTTAACAAGGTCCGACTATGAAGAGGAAATTCAGAATCTGCATCCCAGTTCAAAAATAATAATTTCCTTATTCTCATTTGCAGACACAATATTTCTGACAGAGTACTCTGTAGGGAATTCTTAATATCTGACAACTCATTACACTCCCAAAACATATGTTCTCAGTTACTTCTTATTTCCCCATCACACTCCAACATTTGCCATCTAACTGAGGAAAAACATCTTTGGAGTCTGCTTGGGGTACAAAAATATCTATACAAACACTTCCATGCAAAAATCCTAAATCTTCCAAACTTTGTTGCATTTTTGGGAGCCAAATATACACACGCACACACACACACGCATATATATATATATATATATATATATATATATATATATATATATATGTGTGTGTGTGTGTGTATATGACCTTCCATTGTTTCCTTGTGAATTGTTTATCCAATTTCTCTTAACTATCTTTTCTAACCTCCTCTGATGATTCCTAAAGTTATGGTATAATATTTTATATGACAACTTTTTAACAGCAGCTTCTCTTATAGATTCAGCGAAAACCTCTACCACAACAAGTCTTTCACTGAGGATTCTCCTAACCCTTTCTGTTTGCCTATACTCTGATATTAATCCCTGATAGGGAAGGCAATCTCTAGCCTGTAGTCCAAATGTCTACATGTTCTCTTCCCATTCTGTTACCTTTCCCTCTCTAGTTATTTAGTCCAAATACCTTGTTTTTTGCCACTTTTCTCTAGTAAATTCCAATCCCCTTTTGATTATTCTCTGTACCGCTAATTCCAGTCATCAATATCAACTGGATCTCCTTCCTCCATTCTTGTATTGGCTTAGTTCATAATATTCTGCATGGCTGTTATTCTACTTAAGAATCTGCATCCAAAATTGCACTCTCTCCTTATTTCCTGAACCCCCCCCTGCTTCATCATCTTCATCCCTCTCAACTTTGAATGATAGCTTTCTGCTTGTGTCATGTATATGAGCCTTAACTGTGAAGCTCATATGCAGGTAATCCTATACCACCTTGTTCTACTGGAAAGATCACCTTATCCCACTTGACCGTTGCCCTCCTCTTCCAGAAAAAAAACCCTTCAACTCTTTATTAATTACTGTCCAAAACCTCTCCTTTGGTTGATAAAATTACGCCTGATCTGTGCATAAAACTAAAGGGACTAAAAACATTAGCATTGCTTGTATCTTTTTATCCATATCCATAAACAAGAGCTTCCAGTTTCTCAGTTTTTGTATTATCTTTTGATTAGTCTCTCCCACATATCCTTAGACACCATAAAACATTCCTTTTTAACCCATACTCCTAACTACTTCATCATATTGTACATACATACATACATAGAAATATTTCAAGCATGGGCATCAGTGTCCTTTTAGCCTGCCAATACTCCAAAACACTTGTTCCTATAATAAGCGACCAGGCTGTTCTTAAAAATATCTAAACTAGTATTTGCTTTAATGTAATTTGCTAGTCTGTTCCATGCATCAGCGGCTCTCTGAGAGAGCCAATTAGTACACTTTTCCTTCCTATAGAATCTTCTATATAGGTTGTCTAATGATCCTCTACTACACATTCCCAGAGGTAGTTGTTTCTAAATGCCCTGTATACCTGAATAACATCTTCTCTTAAATACCTGTATGAAACATTGTGCAAAAGTTCAGATATTTTAGTGTTTCATAATAACTGTAAATTTTCTTATCCATGAATGCCATTGTTATATTTCTGCTGTACTCTTTCTAGTTTACTCATACTTGTTTTCTTATAAGGTTTCCTTGTTGTTATTCTATACACACATTTGGGTCTAATGTAATTAACAAATAATGACGTCACTATTTCTGATTTCCTTGACTTTATAAATCTTTTTATACAACCTATAACTAATTTGATTCCAGTATCTGCGGTTGCCTGGATGTCACTAGGATGACTTATCACCCTCTTTGTGGAGCCAACTGTTTTGCATAAGACTTTATAAACATATCCATAATCTGCTGTGGCTGAGAATAAAACTTTAGAATCTACAAACAGTTTATCAGTTTGTACGTCTTTCCTCCTTCCCCATCTTATATATCTATAAGAAATTTCATATTATGCTTAATACCTTTATATAAATTGTATTAAAAATTTTCTTGATCTTGATTCAGGCTATGCTTAATTTGTTTGCCCAGCTTGTTTATTTCAGTTTTCAAAGCTGCAGATCAACCTCTTTTCCATTTCATACATTTTTTGTCTCACCTTAATCATTGTGTCCCCATAAGTATGGGTATTGCTGAACCAGTTCATGTGTGGGTACAGTTTACAGCTATAACCTTTGCTTTGTCTTCATTAATTTTATATCATGAAAAGACTTGAAACTGTCTCACAATGTTCCACAACACAGAGATGTCCTTTTCTTGTTTTACCTGGTAAAAAATAATTTAATCGGCAAATAAAGTCAACAACTGTTCATGTTTACCATACTCATTATATCTTTGAATTTCTGAATCCCTTATTTTCTCTGTCAGTGGCTCTAAATATAACGCACATAACAAAGGGGAAACAGCATCCCTTCCTTGATCCTCTGTTCAGACAGTTTTGTCTCAGATCACTCATATATCTTATAATTAATCTTATTAGTGTATCAGGGAATGCAAATGCTTTCATTGTCCTACTCATAAAATCCCAGTTTACTTTGTTGAATGCTTTCTCGGCATCAAGACCCATCAGCAACAGTGGTATTTTCTTACATTCTGCTTCCCTCTAGATCATCATTGTTGTATTAATGTTGTTAAATGTTTACCTCCCCTCCACGAAACCACAAAGATCCGTATTTATCAATTTTGGCAAATACCTTTGCTATTCTTTTAGCTGTTATAGATAATCATGGTTTAAAACTGAAATGGGCCGATATGTAGCTGAGTATGATGGGTCTTTACCGTCTTTAGGTGTTTCTGCCACCACAATTTTCTTCCACGATGCTGGTGCTTCCTCTGCTTTTAATATACTGTTAAAACTGTTATTTGCCGATTAAATAATTTTTTACCAGGAAAAACAAGAAAAGGACATCTCTGTGTTGTGGAACATTGTGAGACAGTTTCAAGTCTTTTCATGATATAAAATTAATGAAGACAAAGCAGATATCACTTTTTCCGTCCTAGTTTCCAAACCTCCACAGGAATTCTATCTATTCCTGGAGACTTCCTGCAGATTTATTATAAGTCACAGTTTTTATCTCATCTCCTCCCATCTTAACTGCTAATTGCTGAGCTTCATCTACCTCTTACCTTGCCACACTTAAATCTTCCATAAATATTTCCATTTCTGCTTTCTCTTGATTTCTATATTCCTCTTCTTTATACAAATTTTCATAAAATTTCCAAAATATCTCTTAATACCTCTACAAGGATCTCTGGTTACTTTTCTTGTTAAAGGCTCCCTATGTTTGACAACAAACCTTTCTACTTCCTGTTGCTTAAGTCGTTGTGCTAAGAGTTTTTGTGCTCTGGAGTTATTATCAGAAAACAGTTGCTTAACAGCAATTTTTCTAAATTCATGCAAACTATTCAGGCACTCCCTTATTTGCTGTTTAGGCTCTGCAGTTGCTCCTCTTCTTGTTTTGTGAGATTCTCCTTATTCTGCAATACTTTAACCTTTGTCAGCCCCTACAAATAATTCTTGTTAAGTTTTAACTATATGTCTTTTATTTCTACACTATTTAAACTCTACTTTCAATTTATCCCAATCAGTAACTATACCTTCTGAAGAAATGTCTATGTTCCCTAATAACCCTTGAATAACTTCCGCTATCCATTCCTTAAATTCCTCTGCATTTTTATCTTAGTTTATATTGCAGCATGATCTGAAGTAGGCATTAACTGCAGGAACTGTGTTACGGCAAACAATGGGATTGAGATCCAAAGTGTTACAGCAGCAAAAAAGAATAAATAATTCATGGCTGAGTGTGCTGCCTTTGTCTTATAGTTGCAGTGGGTCAATGCATGAGTAGGGAAAACTCAAAGCAAAACACAGGGGAAATTCTTCTTTGTCTTTCGGCTGTTCCCATTAGGGATCACCACAGCGGATCATCTGTTTCCATTTCTTCCTGTCCTCTGCATCTTGCTCTGTCACACCAACCACCTGCATGTCCTCTCTCACCACATCCATAAGCCTTATCTTAGGCCTTCCTCTTTTCCTCTTACCTGGCAGCTTCATCCTTAGCATCCTTTCGCAATATACCCAGCATTCCTCCTCAGCACATGTCCAAACCAACACAATCTCGCCTCTTTGGCTTTGTCTCCAAACTGTCCCACCTGGGCTGACCCTCTAATATACTTATTCCTAATCCTGTCTGCCCCCGACACACCCAGTGCAACTCTTAACATCTTTAACTCTGCCACATCCAGCTCTGACTCCTGCCTTTTTGTCAATGCCACTGTCTCCAACCCATATAACATAGCTGTTCTCACTACCCTCTTGCAGACCTTCTCTTTCACTCTTACTGGTACTCGTCTGTCACAAATCACTCCTGAACAAGTAATCCGATCAGCAGTACCAAAGACACCCTCAGGAAAATGTACATAAAAGTGTATAATTACACGAGTCCACCAAACAGATGTAAAATCACGTAGTTTATTTGAAACTTAGGTCCAAACAATACAAACGAGTAGTTAAGCGCTTTCACCCAGGTTCAATCCCAGGCTTCCTCAGAACAAAATTCAGTGAACCCAGTGGTGGGTTTAAATACCCAAAGTTTGAACATGTGACATTTCATGGATGAAGTTAAATACATTTCAATCAATTAAAATACATTGAAATTTACTAAAACATAATAAATGCTATAAACATTAGCCCTTTTTTAAAAAACTTCCCTTTCGAGTATATACTCTTATATTCTTAATAATTGATTAAATTAAGTTATTATAATTAAATTTTAAACACGTTTAGAAAAAAGTGTTATAATACTAGTTGAAAGTTAATATGTTGTTGTGTTTACAATAATTCTATTACCCTTCTTAATAATATATACTATTTAAATTGTGTGTGTATTTTACCGCTATAAATAAATAAATAAATAATCAATATTAGATACAATGTATAAACTGTGTAATTAGATTTCTACCCAGTATGTACATGAAAGAGTGACCCTTAAAAATTAAATCAAGTTGAGATATATCAAGCATAAACCACGATGGTCTATGCCTATAGTCTTGCTGCTCTCATTCTCAAAACACTACTAATATTAATGTGGTCATTCAACCCGGGTGTCCTCCTGGCATCCAGTTTTAATTGCCAAAACAATTCCCGGTATTCTAGTTTGGTCTCCCAACTTCCCCCTCCAGGGTCCACTTCAACCTGTTCTACCACAAAAAACTTTAAATTCATGTTGGGACAGCCAAGGGAATGTTTAAAGAAGGCGTTGGAATCTTTCTTGATTCTCACATCGTATAAGTGTTCATAAACCCTTCTACACAATGGTCTTTCTGTCTTCCCAATGTAAAACCTAAAACATGAAGTGCACCATCCTAAATACACCACCCTGGATGATTTGCAATTAAAATACCCCTGGGCTTGGAGATGAATCTTCCTGGAGGGAATAAAAACAGAAGATGTACCCGCCATATAGGAACATTGATGGCACATTCCGCACTTGAAGGTGCCTTTCTTTTTGTGTTTGGGAACCTCTACATAGTCCCTGCTCCCCCTTTCCAAATACTCCTTCAAATTTAAATCTCTCCTTCGAACAAATTTGGGGAAAGCAGGAATGTGTTCTGATATGTCATCATTAATTTTCAAGACATACCAAAATTTGTTAATGATTTCCTCAGTTAAATAAGATGTGTCTGAAAATGTGTGGATAAAGGTGCCCGGGCCAAATTCATTACTTTTACTGATTACAGTATTAATGGCAGTACCTTTCCCAATCAATGGAAAATATTTCAGTTCCCTAACACATCATCCAACTGTTGATTGATGAAGTCCTCAGGGTACTTCCTTTCTAAAAATAGTTTTTTAATGTACTCAGTTTCACTAATAAAATCTTCATTTTTACTTGTCATCCTTGATGCCCTTATGAATTGGCCCTTCACTATTCCCCTTTTTTGATACATAGGGTGACCACTGTCAAAATGCAAATAACTATTAGAAAAGGTTTTCTTCCGATATAACCTGGATTGAAAGCAACTATTAGTGAAATCCTTATAAATAGTAGTGTCCAAATAGTTCAATTTGTCTTCCTCCACATTCATGGTAAACTTTAAAAATGTTGTGGTTTGGTTAATGTATTCAAAGAAGTTGTTTAATTCTTCCTTGGTCCCCATCCAAAATATACAAATGTCATCTAAAAATCTAACATAATGTGCTATATACCTGTTCCATTCTGTTTCAAAAATGAAATACTTTTCCCAGTAGTACAAAACACAGTTCGCATATAAAGGGGCACAGGATGCTCCCATCGCCACTCCCTTTTTCTGATGGTAGTATTCACCATTAAAAAACACATAATTGTTTGTTAGTACCGTTTCTGTAAATTCAAGCACCATGTTAATGGCCTTATGGTCAAGCCCAAACTCATTCACTAAAATGTTAGAGAACCAATCCAACCCCACAGAGTGGGGAATACTGGGAAAAAGTTCAACAACATCAATAGTGGCCATCAATAATTCTCTACGAAACATGTTTCGGTTGATCTTTTTTAAAAATTCCCATGAATCTTTACAGATGTGTGGAACTGATTCCAAAAAAGACCACCATAATATCCACAAATACAGCTAAGGGTTCAGTGATCCCCCCTGCTCCCGCCACTATTGGTCTAAATTTGATGTTTTCGATCCCCTTGTGAGTTTTGGGAATACCAAAAATAGTGGGTATTCTAGGATGTCCAACATTCAAAAAATTATACAATTTCTCGTTAAATGCACCCTGTAAAAGGTGGTCGTGTAAGTAGTATTTAATTTTTGCATATCCTATATTAATTTCGTTCTTTGAAATGACTTCGTAGTGTTCAGTGTCTTGCAAAATGTTGTACATGTAACTCTCATAATCATAATTATACATTAACACAACACCCCCACCCTTGTCAGGTTTCATGACCCTGATTTTGTGTAACTTCAATAGATCTAATATTGCATAGTCTTCAACTGAGAAATTGTTATATTTACTGACAGTCCTATTAGTTGTTCCAATATTTCTAATTTCCTTTTCCACTAACTCCTCGAAAATTCTCAAAGAAGGGTGAATGGGCGGGTTAAAAGTACTTTTTCTAACCAGTTCACTATTAGTTGGTGCTTGCCCCTTAAACAAAATGTTGAAATTTAATTTCCTCAAAAACATTTTTAAATCAATAATCGTATTGACCGCACTCCCCACCCTGGAGGGTACATAATGAAACCCTTTCGTAAAAAGTTCAAAGAAATCCTCAGTAATGGAAAGTTCTGTGAAATTGAAAATATTGAAGTTGCCCGATTTACAAATCACAGATGTCTCACACCCTTCTACGGAATCAGGGGTGTGTCCCCCGTTTGTACAGTCACATGCCTCTAATGAACCTGGATTTTCTATTTTCTAAACTAGAATACCGGGAATTGTTTTGGCAATTAAAACTGGATGCCGGGAGGACTCCCGGGTTGAATGACCACATTAATATTAGTAGTGTTTTGAGAATGAGAGCAGCAAGACTATAGGCATAGACCATCATGGTTTATGCTTGATATATCTCAACTTGATTTAATTTTTAAGGGTCACTCTTTCATGTACATACTGGGTAGAAATCTAATTACACAGTTTATACATTGTATCTAACATTGATTATTTATTTATTTATTTATTTATTTATAGCGGTAAAATACACACACAATTTAAATAGTATATATTATTAAGAAGGGTAATAGAATTACTGTAAACACAACAACATATTAACTTTCAACTAGTATTATAACACTTTCAACTAGTATTATAACACTTTTTTCTAAACGTGTTTAAAATTTAATTATAATAACTTAATTTAATCAATTATTAAGAATATAAGAGTACATACTCGAAAGGGAAGTTTTTTAAAAAAGGGCTAATGTTTATAGCATTTATTATGTTTTAATAAATTTCAATGTATTTTAATTGATTGAAATGTATTTAACTTCATCCATGAAATGTCACATGTTCAAACTTTGGGTATTTAAACCCACCACTGGGTTCACTGAATTTTGTTCTGAGGAAGCCTGGGATTGAAGCTGGGTGAAAGCGCTTAACTACTCGTTTGTATTGTTTGGACCTAAGTTTCAAATAAACTACGTGATTTTACATCTGTTTGGTGGACTCGTGTAATTATACACTTTTATGTACATTTTCCTGAGGGTGTCTTTGGTACTGCTGATCGGATTACTTGTTCCTGATCTTTGTGCGTTTTATTGTGGTTTTCCTTGACAAATCACTCCTGACACTCTTCTCCACCCTGCCTGTACTCACTTCTTCACCTCTCTTCCACACTTCCCATTACTCTGAACTGTTGATCCCAAGTATTTAAACTCATCCACCTTCGCCAACTCTACTCTCTGCATCCTCACCATTCCTCTATCCTCCCTCTCATTCACACACACATATTCTGTCTTAATCCTGCTGACCTTCATTCCTATCCTTTCTAGAGCATATCTCCACATCTCCAGGGTCTCCTCAACCTGTTCCCTACTCTCACTACATATCACAATGTCATCTGCAAACATTATAGTCCACGGAGACTCCTGTCTGATCTCGTCTGTCAACCTGTCCATCACCACGGCAAATAAGAAAGGGCTCAGAGCTGATCCTTGATGTAATCCCACCTCCACCTTAATCGCATCTGTCACTCCCACTGCAGATCTCACCGCTGTCACACTACCCTTGTACATATCCTGTACCACTCTTACATACTTCTCTACCACTCCCGACTTCCTCATACAATACCACAACTCCTCTCTAGGCACCCTGTCATATGATTTCTCTAAGTCCACAAAGACACAATGCAACTCCTTCTGGCTTTCTCTGTACTTCTCCATCAACAGTCTCAGAGCAAACATCGCATCTGTAGTGCTCTTTCCTGGCATGACACCATAATGCTGATCACTAATCATCATCTCCCTTCTTAACCTAGCTTCTACTACTCTTTTCCAAGATTTCAGCCACTTGGGATGCACAAGCCAGTGCATTTTTTCATGCTGGTCCCAAGCCCAGATAAATGGGGAGGGTTGCGTCAGGAAGGGCATCCGGCGTAAAACATTTGCCAAATGAGATAAGCGGAAAACAAAACAAAGAGGAAATTACAAACTTTAAAAGATGGGGATGTGAGAAGAAGAAATCACAACAGTTACCTGCTTCACACTTGTGATGTCAGATTCCATTGTCATCTAATGTAAAATAAATAAATGAATGAATGAATGAATGAATGAATGAATGAAAAATATGGTCTGTTGTCACACTGGGGTTTTGGTACCAACTGTGACTCTAACAAATGAGATTCAGTGATCAGCCCGGGACATTGTATGGGTGGTTGGGGATGGGAATTTAGCTTCTTTGGTGACTCTTCCTCCCAGAGGAGGCAGGATTGCACTCATTCTTCTAGTGGCCCACATTGTAGACTAGATCTACGACAAGACCACTGCATTATTTACAAAAGGGATAGAAAGAAGAATAAGGGTGATTGCAAGACGTACTCTCTATGGGAGAAAAGTTAAAAATGGACACGGGCTTTATCCTGCATGCAATGGTCTGTGGAATGGACAGGGGTTGTATCCAGCAATGGTCTCTGGCCCATTTTTGGATTATGAGTGGTACAACATGCCTGCTTCCTGCTATTAAAACAATCCGATACCTACGCCAGACACACACACACTCACACTCACACAGTATACGGTTCATGTAGAGGCTGAGATGATGAAGTAGAGGGTAAATGGGAGAACTCTGTTACCACAGCTTTAAGTGTGGATCTGGCTGTGTTAAGAGCAGAAGCACTGCCAAGGAGCGTAAGTAATATTAAACTGAAAAAAAATATTCCCTGCCATGCTTTACATTCCTTTTCAAAATCATTATATTCCTTTTTACTTACCCTTAGGACCTGCATGAGGCCTTAATAGACACACCCATTTTTTTAAACTGTTAAACTGGTCACTTCAAAAACAAAGCATTTCATAAACAGTTATTGCTTTTCCTTGTTGACCACTCTCTGAGCTGATTTTTCAACATTTTATTTTCCTGTACTGTCTCCCCTCTCCCACTCCCCAGCTTTACATTCTAAACCAAGATGGTGGCAGCTGGCCACCTGAGCTGCTAACTTTGTTTTATTTTATGTTACTGCTTATTTTATTTCTCAGTTTCACTTTTTTGATGCTGTGCCTGTATTCTGCAGCCTGGATATTTTCCTCAGTTCATGAAGATGAACTGCTACCTGGTTCCTGATGACACTGCAAAGCTTACACATTTGTATCCATATGTTGTGGCTCATATATAGACATCATCATAACTCCCCACTTATTTCCTCCCCTGCTACGGGATCCATTCCCATTTCCTCAACTCCAGTCCTGTCTTCAACTTTATGAGTCCTGTCATTGCCTTTATGAAGTACTTTGCATTTGTTTCTGCAACATCAAATCTATCCCTCACTTTTAAATATTCTGAAGTGGGTCATCCCACTGGGACTTTATTCTATGTGCTGTAATTGCCATTTGCTACTTAAAACATTTAGCTTTCTCGATTACCCACATTTCAAAAACTTCTTCCAGATTAATTTTCACTCCTTTGACTGCATTCTCTTTTGTTTCTAGCTGCAACGTTTTCCCTTTCCACTTCTATCTGACCCATCATTTCATTCCCATAACTCTCTTCTTTCACCATCTTCCCTTCCTTTATGAAGTAGAACCCCTATTTTTTCTCACTTGTCCATATCTGCTGCATTTTTCTGCCTTCCTTCGCATTTCTTATGGCCTTCCTTTTTTGTTCATACATACCCTTCTACTTCACATAATTCTCAAAGCAATTTTCACAGTTTTCTCCGCTGTGGCATATCTCTTCATAATTCAGACATTTAATTACTGTACAATTACCATTAACACAAACCCCTTTGTCATGTTATGAAGAATATACTGTGCAGCTCACAGCAAAGCAGCATACCCTCAGCCTATAACACAGTTACCTGACTGATGAGAACTTCAATGAAGTTCATTTAATCGGCACCAGCCAATAAAACTGATATTTTGGAATTCACAAACAATAATTCCACCAGAAATTTTTTGAGGGGAGGGGCAAAATGGTTCTCCATTGCACCAAAAGAGTGCTGTGTGGGAGGAAGTCTCACTTACATGATGTTGAAGTCCGAAATCTATGCTCATTCATCTTCCCATAACTAAACGAACTCTACCAAGTCTACATCCCTGAAAAGAAACTACAATGCAAATAGCATAAATTTGCATCCTCTGAAGACAAAGGACATGCAGCTTTCCATACAACATTTCAAAAGCCTTAGCTCATAAGCAACAAAACAGGCTCATACAGTACTGTAAGACATCCATTTAACCCGTCCAAAATATCTATTGTTAATGACTCTAACCAAAATAAAGCAGTGTAATTTTTAACAAAACCTTCAGCAACAAACTGGACTAAAGGAATGTTCTCCTTCCATGTTCAAAAGGGCAAGACTTTCCCACAGATTGGGGAGGGGGCAATAAAGAGAGGTTCTTCAAATATAATATCACAGTAATAATACCTCAGAAGAGAACTTCACAGCAATAAAGCACTATACTTTGCTCACCAGAAACACACCATCCTTTGAGTCTCGCCTGGATCCCAATTTTAGGTAGCTGCTCTACCTGATGGTAGGCAGATAAACAAGGGTAGGACAGCAGCTAACTGTTCTTGGATTGAGGAAAAACACAGATCAGTTCTGGAGTTGGTTCTATGCTTAGTGCACCTGGGATTCTTCCGTCCACTAATTTGTATTCTCGCTAGGCAGTCGGTACAAGCAGGACTCCTGCATTAATCAAATCATTACTGTCAAGGAATTCATGAATTAAATCTATCTTCTGAACTAATATTTTGGCATCCAAAGAATGTTCTCATACGTATATATATATATATATATATATATATATATATATATATATATACATATATATATATTTTTTTTGCCTTCCTTTGCCCCCACCAAGCTCCCCTTTTTCACTGTACTGGCCTGTTTGCTGCTCAATGGAAGCTAAAGCCCTACAACTTATCTGTTCCTCCTAAAACTGAGAGCTGAGCAACAGAAAGTTGTGCCATTATCTAGTGAGTTTGGGATTTTACTCTGTTTAAGCCCTAGCATCTTGGCACATGTCCCTTGTCAAAAATGGAAGTGCTGGCTTCAAAAGGGGGGATATGTTACTTATATAAGTGAGTGACAGGTCACTGCTGATGCCCACTGCAAACCAATCCATAGTGCAGGTTACAAAACACATATCCATTCATGAATAAATATATTAAGGGTAGACAAAGGAACCAGGAATGGGTGAATGGAATGAATGCTATCAAACCAATACTGAACCTAAGGTCTTTAAAAAGGTAATTGGACTGATGTTGTGACTACTTAGCTGATTCAAGCAGGTATTCAGGAAGTTTGTTTTATTGTGTTCCCTTTTAAACACTTGAACAGGCATTGTACTGCGACAAGTTGTGTGTGTTGTATTTTATTTTTTAATAAATCGTGTGGTTACTAGATATCATTCTTGGAGCCAAATTTACATTTTTTTAATTTGTTTTCATGGTTTTGGTCCAAGACTAATCTGCTTGAGTAAGAGTTGTGTGGTAAATAAGAATATGATGTCACAGCTGTCATACTAATGGCAGGATCTGTGATGTTATGAGGGCTCTAACATCCCTCAAACCAGATAAGTATGACTACAACTTGGTAGTGGGCCCCATGTGGGTATAAATGATCATCCAAGTGTTTAACTGAGAGGGACATGCATAGAGGCGTAAAAATCCTGTTATGTGTGTGTCCAGTGCAGGCAAGAGTGGTCTGAAGTAGAGCTGTACCATCATCCAGAATGATGCCTAATGGTCTAAGCAACTGGTGTCATTCTGTGATGATCTAGCATGTGACTGTGACCAGATGGCTCACACACATACTTGCTTAGCAAGGGATGGCTTGCACCATTCTGCATACTAACCAAAGCCTTTGCCCCTGCCATATTGTCTTTTACAGGAAAAGTCCACCTTCTGGACATTCCTGTATACCAAAAAGACAACTCCTAACCATGACCATATCAAGGCTGTGCTACTCAAGTGTTTAAGTGCTCACTTGTTAGTGGCTTGTGACACACTTGCTCAAAACAGCAAGTGCTCCAACTCCCACTAGCCCAGGCTCCTGTGACTACTTAGTTCTTCCAACACCCAACCTTTACAAGACAGTATAGCCCTACCAGAGCCTTAACTCTAACACTAAAACTCCCATCAAGTTCCTAACCTTAGTCAGCACTCCTTTACCCTAAAACTCCAACCCCTTCCCCAAACCTAAATTCTCAGATCACTCCCTAACCCTAAAACTCCCTTCCTACTCCTTAACCCTAAAACTCTGCAACCTCTCCCTAAACCTAAATCCCCTTCACAATTGCTGCCTTAATCTACAATCCCAGCTGCTTGGCTGAACTCATATTTGAGTGAGAACGACAGCCTAGACAAGCTACAAAATGCTTGAGTCCCTGGTTTCAAGACAGTGGTCTTCAACCTGTTGGGACTTAAGGTCTTATAGTAGATCCACGCTACTTAACGCCAGAAGTGTAAATAATAAGCTGCCTGATTTCTAGGCTCTCCTGCGTCTTACAGACATCCATACCTGGACAATGCCAGAGATATGGTTTTAATACAAGACAACACTGTCGCTTTACCGGAGTGCATCACCTCTCCTACTTCTACACCTTTGGTGTTCAGCACGGAGTAACAGGATTTGTCAGAGACCATATTATCTTCCAAAATATCCTCCATACTCTCCAAGTCCAAATGTTTCTAAACAATTTAAACTTCCACTTCATATCCTATTACAGATAACCTTCCGTGTCCCATGATGACCATGAAAAATTCTGAATGTTCTAGCTGAATTTCCCATCACAATACTTTTACAATGGGGGGAGGGGTTCAATTATCTAGATATTAATTAGAAAACATATACCACTAATGGTAAGTACACCCAATGGTTCCCTGATCTAATAAATGCAGACTCAATGGAAGAACATTTACTATCCACCAGGGGTCCTAGCAGTCTGGATCATGTCTTAGCAAACATATCCACTAATGCACACCATCTACTATACTTACATCCCTCGTCAAATTCAGTCACAAAGCAATTGTCCTCCCTGACAGAACCACAAATGCCTCCATAACCAACTGAATTTAAAGACTTAAAAAAAAGTCGATGAGCTTTGAAAATGTTGCTGCCTTACTTCTTACACATGCACATGTCCCACACATGCGCGCTCGTGCACACACATACACACACACACACTGCACCTGTCATCCTTACCTCAGAGTTTTACTCACATTACTATGATGTACAGACCAAGCAATCCCTAACAGGACCGAATATTATGGGGAAATTTAAAACTAAACCACCTTGGTGGTCTATCCCCATAAACAATGTCTGCAGCTGAAGATTATTAAATGCCCACAGCAAACTGCAATCAGCCAAAGGAAATCAGTAAAGAATAAAAAGTCATCATTGGGAAGGTCAAAGCCAAACAGAAACTGACAAAAGTAGTAGAAACCAAGCATAATTAGAAATCATTCTTCGACTATGCGTGGAAATTTAAAGACCACCCAATAATGCTCTGAGTTGATCCTCAATGTCAGCACCTATTCAGACCCACAGGATATTACCAACATAATCCCAGACATGTTTAAGTCTAATTTCACATCAGTTATAGTCAGAGAAATTCCACAAATCTTCGAGTCTCAGACTTCTCTCCAAGAATTACTGTGGCTCAAGTAATAGCCACCATATCCAAAGCAAAAACACCATGTAATGCATATGCAGTACTGTGATTATGCTCCAACACTGCGAAAAAGACAAAACACTTAAGTGTCTTCTGTAGTCCGAGACCCTATCTTAACAATAGACTTATTTTTGATTTCTGTCTGTGTTAGTAACCTGCCCTGTCTTTCATTTCTTTCTTACCGTAAAGTAAGAGAATGTGTCATGCTGTCTTTCTGACAGTGTTTGCTAAGTGCTTTACATCTTTGAAAGCCAGGAAAAAATTTAGCTCTTTTTTTCTGTAACCAGTAGTACATGGAGCATATGAAGCTCCATGCACTGTTAAGAATTATGATCATGTCTTCATTCATAACCCTAAATAATGTGTTCTCAACGTAGATGCCAAGATTCACCTCTCAAGCTTCTCTCTCAAGGCAGACTTCTTGGCACCCATATCTTGAACAGACAGTACTGTGGTTATGATCAGAGAATCACTTATAAGTCTGTATGTTGGGACTCGATAACATTTCTGAATGCCTAATCACTACTGCTAAATGTGGTCTCTGAAGCATGGAAATTGGCCACTTTAATGCCCTTATAAAAGGTGGCCCTGTGTCTGATAACGACAGACCTATTAGCCTACCTAGTCTAATTTGTAGAGCCGTGAAATGCATCATATCAAACTTTATAAACTTAGATACCAAAATCATTGCTGCTGTAAACTCTCACCATGTCAGCATCTTCAAGAGTCGGTCACATCAAATCTACTTAGTGAACTTCTTCAAAAGGGTCCTAGAAGCTGCAGATGTTGGCCATGCAGTTCACATAGCACAGACATGATTTCCAATGCTGCTACTGTTAAATGTAAATCCCTATATTATTAGGCGGACAGCAAACTGGCTTTCAAACAGATTGCACATAGCTACCAAGAAACTGCCAAGGCAAAAACCAGAAGCAGTAACAACTGTGCTGCTACTAAGAAACAGCAAACGCAGATAATATAACAGATTTAATACACCATTTGGAACAACAAAACACATTACAAGTTAAGTGCTTTCATCTGTGTTACGTTTTAATGGATTTCTTCAGAACTAATAAAATGGTATGTACTGTTAGCTTAAAAAAAATATTCTATCATGACAACATTAACAATATTAAAATTAAAACTTAAAGGCACCCATACTAGATGTTACATTCTCCACTCATTACTTCTAAGAAAATATGTTGCAATCATAATGTAATATACAGAAAAAAATATATAAAAATATACGTTTAAAATTATGTATAAATAACACTATTATAATATAAACTTAATAAACTCTATAACATTCAGTATAAAATCTCAGGGAAATAGAATTTCCCAATATGACAAGATAAATAAAAATTATAAAAAAATATAAAATTATTAACCCACTATAAAAATCTTTTAAATATAAATAATTGCACAAAAACATCATTAAAATCATTATAAGTTCATAGACCACAACTTAAGAACACTGAATATCCTAATATCGCCATTCAAGCCTGCAGTTAGCACCATTAACTAAATAAATCTTAGTTCGGAGATGTCCTACAAAGATGGTAAAAATGCTCAAGGATGTAGGGACATTGTTTATAGCGACCACATTTTCGCACGCTTTTTGGTGGTAGAACATGGAGAGTATACTCTCAAAAATACTTTTTATATTCCAACAAACCTAAATGTAAATCCCTATATTATAAAGACGAAAGCAAACTGGCTGTCAAACCGAATGAACACAGCTGAAGTAGCTGAAAGCATCTCAGAAACTAAAAAGGTGACCAGTGCTGTCCCTCAGGGCTCTGTGCTGGACCACTCTCATTCAGCATATACTTGTCCAACCTTCAAACTAATAATGCTGACCATATGGCTATCTAAGTTTTCAGATGACCACAAGCTAAGTGCTGTTGCTCACTCATCTTCGAATACCACTTGAATGCAGCTTGGTCTAACCCTTGCAAGCAACTGATATAAAGAAAATGAGCTTAAACTAAACGCTAAGAAATTAACTCCTTGCTAAATTTGGAGAACAAAGATGTTCCCCTCACCTACAGCATGGACAGTACCACTCAGACTGATTCGGTCATTTGGCATCTCAGTATGACAAAGTTCTAGTCTTTTGATCACCACATTGCAACATTAGTCAAAAAATCCTTTTACCTGGCCCAACTAATACCCAAAGAAATCTAACCTAGACTGAAAGACGTTACCATCCTTCTCTATATAAACACAGAATCACTTATTTAGCATGTATCTATCATATTATATCATACAACTTAAAGGACCCCAGAAGCTCTTGCCTAAAAAGATCACATACCTAAACACCCTTAGTCACAAAAACAACTGTGAATCCTTATTTCTATAATCTGTGTTGATTTACGTTTAGTATTCAGGGCCATGAATGAAACCTGGTTATCAGTAATGTGTCTTAACACATTAGGAAACTGGTTATTGTCAATGTTCCTTAACACAATAGGAAACCTTGTCATCCATAATGTCCCTTAACACATTATTCATTCTGTATCATCTTTTAACCTATTAGGAACCTTGTTCGGTAACTTCTTTTAACACATTATAAACCTGGTTACAGGTAATGTCCTTTAACATATTAGGAATCCGGTTATCGGTAACACCCTTTAACAAATTATGAACTTGGTTATAAGTAATGTCTTTTAACACATTAGGAAACCTGATCATCAGTAATGCCTTTTAGCACATTACTGGTGTCGGTCTAGGCCTTTACCACACTGGGAAACTGGTTACCGGTAACATGTTTTAACACATTAGGAACCTGGTTATCAGTAACGTCCTTCAACACATTAGGAACCTGGTTATTGGTTACATCTTTTAATCCAGTAAGAACTTGGTTATCAGTAATGTCCTTCAACACATTAGGAACCTAGTTATTGGTAACATCTTTTAAGCCAGTAAGAACCTGGTTATCAGCAATGTCCTTCAACACATTAGGAACCTGGTTATTGGTAACATCTTTTAACCCAGTAAGAACCTGGTTATCAGTAATGTCCTTCAACACATTAGGAACCTGGTTATTGGTAACATCTTTTAAGCCAGTAAGAACCTGGTTATCAGCAACGTCCTTCAACACATTAGGAACCTGGTTATTGGTAACATCTTTTAACACATTAGGAACCTGGTTATTGGTAACATCTTTTAACACATTAGGAACCTCGTTATTAGTAATGTCCTTCAACACATTAGGAACCTGGTTATTGGTTACATCTTTTAACCCAGTAAGAACTTGGTTATCAGTAATGTCCTTCAACACATTAGGAACCTGGTTATTGGTAACATCTTTTAAGCCAGTAAGAACCTGGTTATCAGCAACGTCCTTCAACACATTAGGAACCTGGTTATTGGTAACATCTTTTAACCCAGTAAGAACCTGGTTATCAGTAATGTCCTTCAACACATTAGGAACCTGGTTATTGGTAACATCTTTTAAGCCAGTAAGAACCTGGTTATCAGCAACGTCCTTCAACACATTAGGAACCTGGTTATTGGTAACATCTTTTAACACATTAGGAACCTGGTTATCAGCAACATCCTTCAACACATTAGGAACCTGGTTATTGGTAACATGTTTTAACACATTAGGAACCTGGTTATTGGTAACATCTTTTAACACATTAGGAACATCGTTATCAGTAACGTCCTTCAGCACATTAGGAACCTGGTTATTGGTAACATCTTTTAACACATTAGGAACCTGGTTATCAGTAACGTCCTTCAACACATTAGGAACCTGGTTATTGGTAACATCTTTTAACACATTAGGAACCTTGTTATCAGTAACGTCCTTCAACACATTAGGAAACTGGTTATTGGTAACATCTTTTAACACATTAGGAACCTGGCTATTGGTTACATCTTTTAACACATTACCACTACTTCTCCTTTTATTCTAACCCCTAATCACCTGACCAGTAGTCCAACCCCTAATTCCCTAACAACTAGCCCAACCCACTCATCCTACCTCCCCCCACCCCCCAATCCAATTATATCCCACTCCCAAAACACATTCCCAGGCAACACAACTCTACCCTCCCACACAACCAACCAGGAATCCTAGTTGTACTTCTCACTCAAAGTAGTATCATGTTACCCACACTCACATCCCTATCACTAGCTCTACTATCGCTAACCTTCCTAACTTCCTTACAAACAGATCTACCGTTGCACAACTGCTATCACACTACCCACACTAGCCCACCCTCTCAAACTCACTCAGACTTCTACATCTGCCCTACAATCATAAATCTTACAACTACATATTACTCACTAACAAAAATTACACCATCTCATCACACTAAGAAAAACTCTCATAGACCAAGCTGCAAACAATTAATATTAAAAACACATACTGACACTCCTACAAATTCTGCTAACCTCTGGTGACATTCACCCAAATCCAGGTCCCCTCTCAGCTAGACAAACATCTGACCTGCTAATCCTAAATCTCAACATAAGAAGTATTACCAATAAGCTAACAGACCTACATGCATTCATAGCCCACTACAACCCTGATATACTCACCATTACAGAAACCTGGCTTACACCCAGTATCCAAGATGAAGTCTTTCTTCCCCCAGGGTATAATACACTTAGATCTGATAGAACAAACAGGAAAGGAGGAGGAGTAGCCATTCTCTTTAAAACACCCTTAACCTCCAGCTCCTGCACACCACACCACCCACTTTTCAAACTGCTGAAGTCCTGTTTTCTGTCCTATCCATAAGAAACACCAAGAAGATTAATATAATATGCTGCTATATACCTCCAGGCAACAACTCGCTCATAATAGAAGACATCCTACACTGGACAAAGGACAATCTACCTCAGGAAACGATCCTATTAGGAGACCTTAACACTGACTGGGCAACCTGTAACTCCAGCAGCCCCTCTACACATATCAATCTATATGGGTTCTCTCAACTAATTAAAGAACCAACTAGAATAGATGAGAAAACAAAGAGAGAATCCATACTGGACTGGACACTAACCAACTATCCCAAACAAAACTATACAGTAGGCTGCCTCCCAGATGACTTAAGTGATCATCTCCCCACCTTCCTACTCCAGAAACACTCCAATCACCCCAAACCAGTAGTCTACAAATTTGTACGAGATGACCATAACCTTACCCCACGATACCTAAATACTGTCCTAAGCCACTGCAACTGGGAACCACTACGGACACTCGGGTTAGACCAGGCAGTAGACTACTTCAATACAACCTTCTCTAACATCCTTAATAGTCTAGCTCCCAGCAGAAAGATCAGAGTTAAAGCCAACTACGCACCCTGGCTAAATAGAGACACCAGAGCCTTACTAAAAGCTAGAGATAAAGCCTGGAAAATCTGGAAAACTGACAAAACCCTAGCTCCAGACAATACTATCAACAGCTTAGAAACAAGGCCAAGGCTGAATCCAAAATAAACAAACAAAACTATTTTCTTAGCTCAAAGGAAATATTCAAATAGTCCACAAAAATTCTGGCATGCCATTAACTCCCTACTAAAGCCAGGCAAAACCACAACCCCAGCACCCATCTCTACTAACAATACCCTAGACACAGCTTCTCAATTTAATAACCATTTTACTAAATCCATCTTGGCCCTGTCCAGTCAAATAACCAAAAACATTCTACCTCAGTCACAACATAACCTATTCCACACCACCCCTCTTTCAGCCTATCACCAGTGCCCACCTCAACTATCAAAAACTCCTCCTAAAACTAAAGCCAACCACACTAGCAGCTGATAACATACCTGCTGCATACCTAAAATGGCTAGTGACTCCTTATCATATCCTGTCTCCATCCTTATCAACCGCTCCATACTAGAATCCTACATACCCAAACTCTGGAAAGTATCTCGCATCATTCCTCTCCATAAAGGAGGTAATTCTCATGAATTCTCCAACTACCGACCTATTGCCATCCTTTGCCCCTTATCCAAAATTCTTGAGAAATGCATCCACTTGCAAGTGATGACATTTCTTAACACACACAATCTACTATCTACCACACAACACGGTTTCCGTCCACATCACAGCACTACCACAGCCCTTTTATCTTTCACTAATTATATAAACCTTCACAGGAATGATAACAAATATGTATCAGCCATTTTCCTAGACCTCTCAAAAGCATTTGATATGGTCTCCCACTCCATTCTACTAGACTCACTAACATCATTATCCTTCACCTCCTCTACTATGGCCTGGTTCAGAAGCTACTTGTCTGACAGGCAACAATCAGTCCAGTGGAAAGGAACTCTGTCTACACAACTTCCAGCCACCATGTCCCACAGGGCTCTATACTGGGCCCGCTGTTGTTCTCTATTTTCACAAATAACCTCAAATGCTCTACACAACATGCCACACTCATACAATATGCAGATGATTCAACTCTGATCTGCTCCGCCTCATCTCCCACCACCCTACGTACACTCACTCAAGATACCTTTATCTCCGTAGAAAAATGGATATCTGGGATCCAACTAATTCTAAATCCCAAAAAGACAAAACTGCTACTATTTACCCCTAATAGATAAAAAAACTCTCCTTTACCATAACCTCTAATGACGGCACCACCATCTCCCCTTCTAACCACACCAAACTTCTGGGCATTGAAATAGACAATAATCTCCACTTTGATGTTCACATCTCACATACCATAAAACTAGTACACAAAAAACTAGGCTCCCTATACAGGCATAAGTCCTTTCTCTCACAAAAGCAAGAGTCACTCTTGCACAAAGCCACCTCCTCTCAACTCTATTATCATGGCACCAATCTTTACCCAAATCAGACAATGTGACCTAGACAAACTAGAATCATGCTACAATAAAATAGCCAAGTTTGCTACTAACTCAACCTATAGAACCCATCACTGTGCTGCACTAAAAGAACTAAAATGGCTTGAGCTACCACAGCTACTTAACTATCACCAGCTGGGCACAGCCTACAATATTCTCAAATATCCTGAAAAAACCCTCATTATCCAACCTACTTACTATCTATACTACAAACCGATACCTAAGATCCAGTGAAAAATCTCTCCTCTCCATCACCAAGGCTAACAATAATGCAGGGAAAGCACTCTACTCCCACACCGTTGCCAGAAATTGGAACTCTCTTCCCTATCTGTGTCCACTGCCCCCTCCACATCCATATTCAAAAACTCCCTCAAATCGCACCTTCTTAGTACATGGTTATGCCCTTGTATCACATAACCCTACCCATACTACTATTAACTCCCCATATTCCTCTCTGATCACATGCTGGAGCTCTGATCCCCTGTAGGCTTGGTCATCTGAAAGGGTACTTTTAACTGTAGAATCTTACTTGATATATTTTCTTTTCTTACCAAAGTATGACTGACATTGTCTTTTTACCCATGTTCTATATCTTTTACCTGGAGTGTTTTTATTAATTCTTGTTATATTACTATGCTCTGCATACATGATGTAACCTGTTTTGTGTATTATGCTGGATGTACTGTATTTGTATAACTTGATGTTGGAGCTTTTCTCCCCGGGCCTCCGCTGAAAATGGACCTGGTCCAGTCGGAATTTCCCGGTTAACAAATGTAAAATAAATAAATAAAATAAATAAACATTAGGAACCTGGTTATTGGTAACATCTTTTAACACATTAGGAACTTCATTATCAGTAATGTCCCTCACTTCACACAACCTGGCAAGTGAAGTGATCTGACAGAGGGGTTCAACAGCTGGGATGTGAGGCCAATGAAGAGCCATGAAGCTCATAAAACAGCACATAATGTATACACAGCTTCTCATAAGAGTATCAGTAGCATTATCAAATGGGGAAGAAAATAGGTCTAATGCTATAGCAATGAAGAGCAAATGGGGGGGGGTACATGCCACTAATTATTTACAACAGTAGAGGTATGGATAAGAATGGGTACAGTGGTGGATGCTGCAAGAAAGAACAATGATTTATACAACAGAAGCTCCTTAGGAGTCCATGCCAGGAAAAAAAAACAAATCCACATGGTGGATCATCTTGGCTTATGGGAACAGTAAGGATTCAGTTGTCATCAACAAAATGGCAGTCAGGCTTACAGAATCAAAGGAACATTACATTATGATGGCTTTTACTACATATAACTCCTGACTAAATCACTTACCAGGGTCATTGCTCCTAAGTCAAATGTGAATGTTAACATAGTTTGTTTTCTTTTCTGTAAATGTATGTGTGACTATATCTTAAGTGATGTTTAATAAAGGTTTAAAAAAGGCAGTTGTGCCCAGTGAGTTGTATCAAGTTAATAAGCGAACAACAAACAATCTCATCCTTAATAGGGACACATACCTCTCTCAACCGTCGAGATTTGTACAGAATTTTCATATTTTAGATCTGTTCCTTAAAAGAAATTGTGCTTTTCTGCAAATCACTGAGGGCAAAGTCAATAAATAATGACAGACTTTTGAGTTTCAGACTTGATAGCCTTCAAAAAATGCATGATAATACAAAGCTTGTTATTATTCTAGCACTTTCTAAGTTTATAGGAGCAATAAGTAAAAATCTGTACTTATTCTGGGCCTTTGTTCTCACATTATTTTTTGGCTTTTTCAAAATTTTTTGTGTTACAAGGTTAAGAGATATGCAAGAACATCTTGAAAAACAGTCGTTGACAGTACCGTCATATGAAGTCTCAGGCACTACTAAAGGTACGACCAGAGCATTACAGACATCTCTCCTAGACTTTCAGCAATATCAGCATCTGAATTATTGGATGCCATAAAACTCAGGATGAATGGTGACGCACATCAGTTTATTATCAAATGCTTTTATAGGGCTTACTTTTTTATTTGGCAACAGTTAACATCACTATTTGGCAGTGCTCACAAACAAGGGCTTTCAGTTGTGATCCCGATCAGCAAATACGGTGTTCAAGGTCACGCACTTAGTTATGAAAATTGCAACCTGGCTTGTGCAACAATGGAAGGAAAAGAAGCAATAACCTCAAACTACCACACTGCTACCTGTACTGGTACACAAGGAAACAATTCCATGAGTGACCGAGCTGACAGATGGTAAGAAAGAAAGGAGAGCTGGAGAGTTTCTATACACTCCCACTGACATCAACACAGATGAACAAGTAATGCATTCTCCAGCTGTATTAAAACAGCTTTCTGCCAGATGGTGAAAAGCTATGAATGTAATGGTGTCCTATTCAAAGTAATCCAAAAAAAGATTACTGCACGAGTTCCTGTTGAATGCAATCCTCAGAAGTGTTAAGTCAACAATCAAATTACAGCCTTATATGTTTCTACATGCATTATCACAAAAGTTACCAGCATATTTTGAAAGATTTAGTAAAGTCTTCCTTACCAATAGCACTGAGTGCATGTTGGAGCTCAAGGCTAAAAGCAGTCATGGGAACATCATCAGAAGCTGGTAAGATAGCTACAGTGGACAGATTACTGGATGGATTACCAGCATCCCATTTGCTACTTCTGGAAGGCAGCCCTATTCCACGAGCTGAGGGAGAGAAAAAAGGTTTAATCAAATCTAACCCATTCCTCAAAAAGGATCAATGAGGAGTATTATATCCACAAAAACAGTGGTCTTTTTTATTTTTTTTATTTTTTTTTTTTTTAAAGAAACTCAAGTTTCATTTCAGACACACACACACATGTATGCAAGCAAGCATGGACACAGAATCTTTACTTGTGTTTGTTTTAAGCTACAAGAACAAGGTATGAAACACATGCAGAGTACAGTTGCTCCAAAACCGCAAACAAATGAGCAGATAAAACAAAAACAAGATATATAAAGAATCCAGGTAAAACACTAAATTTCTAAGAGGAGTTCTTCAGCAAATTAAAAAAAGAAAACTTTAGCAATACATTTTCTAAGTAGAACACAGTGAATTATTTAGAGCATTTTAGTCAGTAGACAGTACCGCATGAATGCCTTAGTAATCATGTACTGTCCACAAAAGGTTTTCTTCCACGCAGTACCTTGTCAGAGGCACTAGAGCTTTCACCAACTGCAATCATTTATACCAAATGAAGTCCAGAAAAATACAGTGTAATTCCCTTTCTCAAAAGTAACAGCAGGATAAGGGCTGAAAACTACTGCTCTATCAAGTTCAATACAAACTGTGGGAAAGATCATGGATACACTGCTAAGGAAAAGAATTGTAATGCACTGTAGATTCACAACATCAAGATTAAAGCAAATAAATCTAACAGAATGTATTACACACAACAATCTCAAAAGGCTCATAAATGTTTATAATTCAAAGTACTGTTAGTTCTTCACAACTTGGTCATCAACACATCATTCTATGGAATTTTTTTTTCAAACACTTATACAAAAAATACAATGAACGTGACAACACTCCTCCTCCGTAGAAATTTCAGTTAACGATTTGATCCCTAAAAATTAATGGTCTTCCCATGTGCTTGGCACCACAGTAACAAAAGACAGAAGGGAAGTATCATTTCACCACAAGTCCTACTTCAAAATTAACTTTTTCCTCCCGGCAGTTGATTGTTAGCTGCCACCTACTCCTTATCCTCACTCATTGGGTCCGCCAGAACTGCCTTGGCCTCCTCTGCTCTCAAACTGACCCATGTCCAAAGCCAGTGAGGAGATCAAGGACACTGATGCAGAGTCATAAGGCTGCTGGGGTATGTGCTCTCAGTCCTGTCTCTTTGAGGCAGCCTTGCAAGCTCCCAATAAAGGGAGGTGCATGCATACCTGCTTATGCACATGCGCAATCTCTAGCTATGTGGCTCACTTCTTGGCAGACTCCTCTGCAGCTTTATGTTGCAAATCTAGGCTACCTCCCTTGCCCCAGGAAGAGTGAGCCAACCTGGGTCACTCACTCCCATCCTCCGCTTCTAGCCCCTCCAGCCCCCATGCCACTAAGTAAACAAATATCACCTTGGGTGCAGTAAGGGATTTATCTCGCTGCACCATGGGGCCAGTATTTCATAAATAAAACATTAACATTAAAATGTTCAAGCTAAGTCATTATTAAGATCCACTGGCAATTAAATGGCAATAAGTTTTTGTTTTTTTTGCTCTTTCAGGAACGTACCTGACAGATACACTACTGATGACTAATCACCCATTAATTCCTGGGTTATGGAAGCCAAGCACTCCTAGACTGGAAGAGAGTTCTACACACCATTTTTCCCCACCTGGAGTCCGCAACATCACTTCTTGTCCCTGGCAAGAGACAGAAGGTAAGAAGTGAGCCAGGTTGAGGGGTGTTAGCCAACCCTTTTTCCCCAAACAACAGCACCCCTCCCCTTTGCAGCTTTGCGAAGCCCAATACTGCATTTCCCTAAAGGGAAGCACGTCTTCACATACCAGTTTCCCCTTGGCTTACTGGTGCTAAGAACTGTGACTATGCATGTTCAACTCCTGCTATGGGTCACCTATGTAGCGATCCAAGCTGACTCCCTCCCCCAGAAGGAGTGAGCTGGCAGCTGCTGCTCACTGCCCTCCTTCCCCTTTCATCTCTTCCAGGTGCTGGAGCTGCTAACTGAACTTGGATCACCTGCACCTCAGTCAGGGCTTTACTTTATACCTTTACACCATGGAGATGGTTTTAAATGACAAAACAGGCTAGTTCATTTTAAGATATAATACACTTCCCTTCTGCTGAATCAAAAGCTTAAAGGCACTCAACCCTAATGGGGGAGGGGGAGCTCCGGATAACATAATTTTACTTTCTTAAAAAAGGATGATTACATAAGCACTGAATCACCAAAAAGCTAATGGTTAAATAGTTAAAATACAGTGACAGAGTAAAACACTGTTCCAGTAGCTGCCCCCCCCCCCCCAAATGGAATGTAGAGATGTTTATTCAATTAAACAAAATGTATCAGAACAAAATCTAACAACTTCAGGAGAAAAAAAAAGGACATGTTCGTTTTCTAGTAAAAGTATTTCACAGCTTACACACTCAAAAGACATGGAATGAAAGCATTTAAGCTCACTACATTAATTGTGGCAAACTTGTCTATTTTCCCTACTAAAAGAAAAGAATCCTTAACTACAAAGACAAAATGCTTACGTTTGCTTTGGGACTCCAAATGGAATAAGCTGGGAAACATTCTCAATGTACAATTAAATTTGACAAACAGTGGATCTGCCTTGGAGCTTAATTAAAAAAAAATTACCTAAGGCAGTATGTAAAATAAAGGATTTCATGTAGTTCAAGCAACTAACGTTTCCCTTTGTTTGTCTACTGTAAGTGCCCTTTCAGCAGCATCTTCCAAAATACCACTTAATTGTCAGTAAAAAGAGTCATCTTCCCAAGGATTTCCCTGCAAAGCTGTATAATTATCTGTACAAGTCAAAAAATCATTACACATATCAACACAGACTCTCTGTCAGAACCAAGAGAAGTTTTATACACTATGATGTGATGTCAGATAGTGTGAAAAATAAAATATGTTTCTAACAGCTCCAGATGTATAAAAGGATACAGCTCTAACTACAGCCCAGATGATGAATTTGATTAATGGTATGAGGACATAACAGAGCTGGGAGAGGAGGATGGATGTACTAATTTTAGGGGAAGTGTGAAGCAGACCACCTGCACACTGCTGCTAGACTTACCAAGCTGCCACCTAGTAGAAGCCTTCACTGTGAATGTGTGGAAGTGTGAAAGTGTGCACTTGGAAGGCACTGTGTGCTGCTGTGGTAATGCAAACTGCAAGTATTCTTTGCTCAAGGGAGGGGTTAAGCTATCCAACAAATGTCACCATTGCCAGGAAGCCAACAAAGGCATAAGGTACCCTAATCATGGCTGCCTGAATGATGCCACTCTTCCAGACAGCACTCTCTCTGATCCTGGGTAAATCTTTCCAGCAAGGGAACGTGCAGGCTATGCCCAAATGGTGTGGGGAGATGGGGTTCAAGGCTTGATGGTCAGTGGGCAAAAGGGAAAAAAAAAAAAAAAACAAAGAAAAAAATAAGAATGTAATTCCATTAGGAAAATGAGTAAATTCTGAAACTGCATTTTTACCACCTTGAGGTTATGGATGTGGACATGGCTGAGATGCAATGGCTGTATAAATTTGGGAAAAAGGGAGTTGGAAGGCATGGCTGAGAGGCACTTCGTAAACTACAAGTTTTGTGGTCCACAGAATCAACCAAATGGTTTCCTTTTCCACACCCAAACGTCTCAATCTTTCCTCCCTCATCTGCTACCTGGTGGAGGCAATCATCTGCTACCTGGTGGAGGCAAGGGCCATGTGTTAGAGACAGGCACTTCTTACAGCCTCCCCTAACTCCATCTTCATTGCAGCCTCACCAGCTCTGCTATGCCTCATGTTGGGCATGCAGGCTTATGCATATCAGAACTCCTGATCAGGCTTCAAAGTGATTACAGTATGGGCATCAGAAATGATGAAGACATGCATCCCAGAAGGCTTAGGATCTCCCTGACTGATGAGAAAGTTTTGGACAGTGTCTTTGAAGAGGAACTTCAAGGCCCTTTTCTAGGGAAGGCACAACCACTGACACATTTCAGTGTCCACAAGAACACTTAGGACAACCTTCAACTTCTCTGGAACCAGGCTTCATTTTGGGAGGTTTAAAGAAAAAAACAATACTGTCAGGCAATAAGCATTCATTTTCAATATCTCCTTATCCTATACAACAATAGTGACTAGATCACACAGTAATCCAGGTATGGATTACAGTGCACTCCTGCATCTTCAAGAGTGCAGACATTAGTGGCCATGCATATGGTTACCATCCGTGATGCTATGGATAGGCTGAAGGGAATAGATGCAAACTGGCAGTGATTAGTCCCTTCCCTGATCCTTGGACACTACAGCATTGCCTGCTGTTTCTGTGACCTGGCATTCAGAGTGACTACACACTGTAAATTAGGCAGCTGTTATACCTTGCATGGAATGTTTCTTGAGCCGGCTAATTTGGAGACAATATTCTTCAAATGAAAGCCATGTCAAAATAATACACCAAGTCCAGTTCCTAGAAATTAGGGAGCAAATCCGCTAACATATGACCAACACAAACATATATGATGAGAAGCATGCAAACACCAGTTCCTTGCAATGTTATCAGTGCAGGAACCAACAGGAAAGCTCACAAAACTTATGGTATTGTTGCTGCCTGATTAACAAGCTAAAATTCGCTCTCTCTTGAATGGAAAATGACAAAGGAGAAAAAAGATGGTAACTGTATACATCTCGGAAAATATACAGTTCCTGGCCAATTACGCTGTCTGAAATCTTATGGGAGAAAAACTTGTAAATAAATTCAGCTCAAAAAGAAGTGATGGTCAGGAAAATTCACATGGTTGATCAACAGGAAGGAAACTAGATTATAACTATTGTGAAAAAAATGGCCTCCAACTCTTGGGAAGAAAAAGTAAACCAGAGAAGAACTGAAATGTTTAAAATCAGTGGGACACTGGATGAGTGTATCAGGCCAACAGTAAGAGACTTGAACAAAAAGTCAACAGGACAAGGAATCCAACTAAGAACAAATGAAGTAGACCCAGTAGCTCAACAACCACTTTTATTCAACTCAAGCGCTTTCATCCCGGTATAGTGGACTTCATCAGTATAACAATACAAACCACAAACACATTTAAATACTTACAATACAACCTCATAAAACCTACCTAACCAATCATAAAAATGCATTTAATTAAAGCTTCCTACCAAGGTAAAATTAACCCTTACAATGCTAGTGCACAGTCCTATACTAATTCAAATGACAATTCTAATCCACAAAATACAAGATTAAAATGTTATAATAAAATATTACAACATATAACAAGCATTCAATCTCAAAAAAACTGCTTAGAGAAACATGATTGTTCAAACCTGGGGGGCTGTAGCATTAGTTCATAAAATCCACTGTAATTCTAGATACTCTAAATAATCTGATTCAGGGCCCCCTCCCCAAAACCTAAATCACACTGGTGAATAATACAAAATCTAAATACATGGTCCTTGTACTCTAAAATATATTTAAACAATGCATTTTTGCATCCATTTTTTTGATGTCATACAGGTGTTGGCATATCCTGTCCTTCAATGCTCTTACTGTTTTTCCTATACAAAAACAATTACAAAACTGGCAGTTAGCAACATACATCACCCCTTTAGAGTAACAATAAAATCGGTCAGGAATCTTAATAACAGTGTGTCCTCCAATACATAGTTTATTACACACCATAATGTTCTTACATTGCTCACAAGACCCACATTTCGGCATTTTTCTATTCCTACAATTTCTTTCCACCCTTTCCAGCAGCTGCTTAAAGCTGCTATCTTTCTTATAAACAATATTGGGCTTCTCTCCAACAACCTGCAGGTATTTTTGGTCAACTCTAAAAAGGTCCTGATTCCTCCTAATTATACCACAAACAGAATAAAAATCAAATGATACTCTTTCCCTTCAGACCAGACCCAGTTTGCAATGAGTAACAAAGGTATGGGTTGTAGCCCAAGTTGTTGCTGCACAAATGTTATCTATGGAAGCCCTGGATTGAAATACTGGTGAGGTAGCCATAGCTCTAGTTGAATGAGCTCATACAGGTTTTGGTAGAGTAATACTTAACTTATTATATAGAAAAGATACATAATCTGTGAGTCATTTGACCAAAGTTACCTTTGTCACAGGTTTTCCCAATTTAAAATGTGAGGAGACAAATAATTGGTCAGATTTTCTAATATTTTTGTCCTGTCAAGGTAAAAACACAGATGTCTGTGGACATCTAATAAATGTAGACAATATTCACCTTGGTTAGAAAATTTTGGGAAGAACACATGTAAATTAAAAGATTGGTTGATATTAGCCTCGGAAACCACCTTAGGTAAGAAAGAGGAATTTGTCCTCCAGGTGACTATCGCTGTGAAAAATTATGTATGGTGGTTGGCATGATAAGGCTTGAATTTCTGAAATTCGCCTTGCTGAAGTAACAGCCACTAGAAAAATAGCTTTCCCAGACAAGAATTTTAGTTCACACTTGGCTGCCAGTTCAAATGATGGTTCAGTAATAGCTTGCAACACCAGCTTCAAATCCCAAGACCGAGTGTTGTCTTTAAAGGGAGGTTTTAACAGAAGAGTTCCTCTCAAAAAGGCTTTACAAAGTTTTTGAGGAAACAAGTGGAGTCTTGATATCTAATATGATAACTGGATATGGCTGCCCCTTGTACCTTAATAGAAGATGCAGAGGCACCTTCTTTGAAAACAAAGGCTAAGAAGTCAAGTGTGCTATGAACTGGTGCTGAAAAGGGATCTATGTTATTCTGATGTGCTCAATAAACAAATCTCTTCCATTCACTAGTATACAGCTTTCATGTAAATGGTTTATGAGAGGATAAAAGTATATGTCAGACAGGGGAGGAGAGCATAGGTTGCCTGGCTATTAATGGAACTGGAGAAACCAAGCTGTTAATCTGAGGCTTGAAATGTCCGGGTGAATCATGCCTGTCAGGTGATGCAGCAGGTCTGCAACTGGAACCAGAATCCAAAGTTGTTGATGTATGTGAGGCCAAAGGAAATGAAACCAGATCTGTTGAAGCCAGTAAGGTGCAATGAGGATTACTTTGATCTTCAACCTGGCAGCTTTCTGAAGGAATAGAGTCAGGGGAAAGGCATAAAGGAAACTGGGGGTCAGTTGTGAAGAAGAGCATCCCTCGGTGATTCCACCTGTGGGGGGATTACGGCAAAGTAGTGGCTGCACTTGTTTACGGGAGAGGCAAAAAGATCACAGGGAATTAGGGCAAAGTAGTGACTACACTTGTTATTTAGGGGAGAGGCAAAAAGATCACAGCAAGGCTGACCCCATTGGTGGAAAATCCTTTCCACTACTGTCTGATTTAAGGATCACTCATGAGGCAGAAGGATACATCTGCTCAACTTGTCTGCTATCACACTGGATTTCCCTGTAATATACATAGCTATAAAAAAGCAGATGGATGAGATCACTTATTGCCACACTCTGAGGGCTTCTCGATACTAGGGATAAGATCTGGTTCCTCCTTGTTTCTTGATATACCAATCTACTGACATGTTGCCTATTTAAATCACAATTGTTCCCAAGGAGAAATCATCTTGGAAAGACTGCAACGCTAAAAGTACTGCTCTCATCTTTAGAACACTGATATGCAGACTGAGGGGACCAAGTGCCTTGGACAGTTTTTCCCAGAAAATGCCCCCCCCCCCCAACTGGGAAGCATCCGTGGTCACTGCGGCCTTGGGCTGAGGGGGACTAAATGGATGACCTTGTCGGGTTTGATCTGACTGTATCCACCATCTCAGATCCCTTTTGCATATGTTGGTGATTGATACTGGGGTTGACACTGTGTGGTGAAATACAGATAATTGTGTTGCAAGCAGCCATTGTAAAATCTGCATGTGAAATCTGGCCACCAGAAATAGTTATTGAAGCCGCCATGGATCCCAGAGCCTGAAGGACCAAGCATGCTGAAATTTTGGAGCTGCAACTAATTTTTGTTACCTGTGATCTTATTGTGTCCAATCTTGATGTGGGAACAGAGGCTATCATTGTCTTTGTGTTTAGGATTGCTCCTATAAATTCTAAAGTCTGAGTTGGTTCTAGGTGAGATTTTTTTGTAATTTATGGTTATCTCCAGATAGGAACATGTCTGAAGAACTTGGAATCTTGCCTCCAACAGTTGTTGCTCGGGCGGGCAGAAATGAGCCAGTCGTCTAGAAATGGAAACACTCGGAATCCCTGTAGTCACAGATGAGCTAACACTGCCACATACTTGCTGAACACCCTGGGTGCTGTGGTGAGACCAAAGGACAAAACTCTGAATTGATAATGACTGACTACTAGCCAGAAGTGAAGGAACCTTCTGGATCGCCTGTTCATTTTTATATGGTAGTATGCATCCTGAAGGTCTATAGACCACATCCAGTTGTTCTGTTCTATAAAAAGAAGAAAGGACTGAACAGTGACCACCAGGAATTTGGTGCACTGAACTGATTTGTTCAAAACACTGAGATCCAAAATTGGTCTCCAGTCCCCAGTCTTCTTTGGCACTAAAAAGAATCTTGAGTAAGTTAGGGAGTCTCTCTGGTCTGGTGGGACCTCTTGGATGACTTTTTTCTAGCAGCTTTTGTATTTGCAGTACTGCTTGAGGAAGGGAAAATGGTATAATACAACCTGTGGAAATGATCCTCTGCACGCAAGTATCAGAGGTTATTTGTAGCCAGTCCCTCCGGTGCAGGGACAATCGACCCCTGACTGCCTCCAGAGGAAGACAACCGAGGCCCCCTCTCAGAAGCAATGGAAAGGCCCCCCAAAGAAGATATCTCTGGATCCCTGGTTTTGTGGGCCATCTATGCTGCAAGAGCAGCATCTGCCATTAGAGTCCCCCCCCCCCCTCTGCCCTTGAGGGAACTACCTCAATGTGTGTCCTGAAAAGGTCCTTGGGACTTTTTGAACCACATTTTTTCCACTACTGCTCTGATTCCTGGAAAAGGATCTCTGAGGAGTGGAAAAATATACGCCCACAGCAGACAAAATTTTCCATCTTTTTCACACCTGGATAAAGAGTCTTTTACCTTACCAAACAAGGATGTATCATCAAACAGAGCATTGATGAACGAAGACTTGAAGGGCTCCGCAAAATCATACAAGCGTATCTAGGCATGTCTCCTTATGGAGACACCTGAGCCCGCAGCTCTTATCGTCCCTTTGGCTCCATGAGAAATAAGCCTCCTGGATGAATTGGATATGGATTGTAAGGTAGCCAAATGAGAAGAGACAGATGCCTGGACTTCCTCAGAAATGGACCCTGTGACAGTATCTAGACAGTAGCAAGGAAAAGAGACACTGCGCTGATTCAGGGGATCAATCTTTCAGTTCCAAAGGTTTCGGTTATGAAGGAGACTTGTCCGATGAAGTCTTCGGGTCCAACATAGATGTCAGCTCTGAAGCATGTGTAGGTTTAGGTTTCGGTGCAGAATGATCAGTCGGTGCAGGGGATACAGGTCTGCTTTTACTTGGATCCGATAAAGAACTAGGAACCAATGTCTTTTGCTTCTTTGTTGTTACAGCAAAAGGAGAAGTCGGCACTGACCCAAGTCTTCTCTTTGTCTTCTTGGCAACTTTTGAGGCGGTAGAAGAAGGGCTGGAAATATCAGATTTGTCCTTTTTTAGTTTTTCTGAAGTGGAAGCTCTAGATAATGCTCACTAAAGGAGACCTTTTAAAATAAGTTTGTTCTTTTGTTCAATCAAGGCTCTATGAGAATAGGCATGACACACAACAATCTTCTTGAAGATGAAGGGGGCCCAAACAATATATACAAAGATTATAAGAATCAGAAAAGGGGATTTTATGGCAACACGTCTGACAATTTTTAAAACCAGCTGGTCCTTTATCCTTGTTAGCCATATTTCTTACACACACACACACAAAAACAAGTAGAAGTATAGGAAAAAGAGGATTTTTATTTTTTATAAAAGCAAGGAGAGACAGAGAAAGAATATCAACAACGATATTTCAGAAATACACCAAGTGTAACGGAAAGCTACTAATGATAGTAACTAGAGTACTGAAGTACAGAACAGGAGAAAAAATAAAGTCACTTATAATTAGAAGAGATTCTAAGTACTCGCTAGGTAAGGGAAACATTGGTAATCGATAAAAAACATGAAAGGTAAAGATGTTGAAAAGAAAGAGTCAATTTACAAAAATGTATGACTTATCTGCTCGAGAGAACTGTGTAACCGTGTCTAACTTGCATAGTGGCAAATGAGATCGAAGTCCTTAAGACTGATGCATGCTGGATAGGGGTTAGGCTCGAGAGTTTTTGGTTACCACAAGCTACAGTAATGGCTAAGTCAGATCAGAGGGATCGGATCCAAACTCACAGGTTGAGGACAAAATGTAAACTGACAACATCAGATCATATTTTTGCACTCTGTGGGCATGGTTCTCCTTTAAACAATCCTTCAGATATCATCATTAACTCACGTCCAGTCTCAATTAGATTCTATACTTATGCAACATTCCTTTCTTCCCCTCTTTCTCTCAGGGAATTTTTAAATAGCTTATGAAAATAAATTTCTGTCATTTTGGTAGAAAATACAGACATGAGTATAACTTTCTATGTGTAAGTGCAATTTACATATGCATTTAAATGTTCAGTTTTTCTAAGAAAATGTATGCATCTTGTATAATTGTCAGCCCCTAAATGAGTCATAGAGCTAGCTCAAGTCCCCTATCTAGAGTGCATATTCACATTTTATGTTATTTACCTTTTGTAAATCAGGGTAAGGGCTGATAATTAAGTGCAAAAGGTATAATCCAACTATTTTTAGAATGATTCAAAAGTACCTGTTTTGAGAAGCACCTAATAGTAGAAACAAGCATCAAATATAACATTAAAGCACTGAACAAGAGTAGAAAAAAGAAGTTATGTACTCACCATAACGTTCCATCTGAGTAGTTATACTTCATTTTCTGCAATCCGTGGGTATATGGATCCGTATCGGATCAGAGCTGGCAACTTTTTTTCTAGCATCTGCTCCAAGCTCTGAGCTCCTCCCCTTACCCATAATGCATTACCATCTCCTATCTTCCCTCAGATCAAGTTTGCTGCAACTAAATACATAAGCAACTCAGCCCAATGAACCAAACCTGAAAAAACAGGATAAGGTCGGAGGGACGGAGCAAGGGAATGTTGCAGAAAAATGAAGTATAACTACTCAGATGGAATGTTATGGTGAGTACATAACTTCTTTATCTGAAGTAGTTAACTTCATTTTATCTGCAACCTGTGGGACAGAGTCCCCAGCTACTCCAATCCTGGGAGGCCCTTATGGAAGGATATTCCTGAGCACCGCAGAGCCAAAGGATGCTCTACCCCTAGAAATCAGATCTAATTTGTAATGGGAAATGAAGGTATGTGAATTGTCCCAGGTCGCTGCTGCACAAATGTCGTCCAAAGGAATCCTAGACCAAAAGGCAGCAGAAGTCACCATGGACCTGGTAGAGTGAGCCTTAACAATACCAGGAAGAGATAAACCTTTTGCTTTGTAGGCATGTGAAATGCAAAGAGTGATCCATCTGGCCAAAGAAACTTTAGAAATAGCTTTTCCCAGAAATTCTTTGGAAAAGGAAACAAACAATTGGTCAGTCTTGCGGAAAGATTTTGTTCTATGAAGATAAAAATGAAGCTGTCTATGAACACCTAACAAATGAAGTTTGTATTCACCTTTAGTTAGGGAAGAAAACGGGCAGATTAATGGACTGGTTTATATTTGCTTCAGATGCCACTTTGGGTAAGAAGGAAGGATTATTACGGAGAAAGACTCTATCCTTGTGGAAGACCAAATACGGAGGCACGGCAGACAGAGCTTGAAGCTCAGAAACCCTCCTAGCAGATGTGATGGCGACTAGGAAAGCTTTCTTCCAGGATAAAAATTTAAAATCCACCGAAGCTGCAGGTTCGAATGGAGGCGCCACCAATGCCTGTAAAACAAAGGTAAGCTCCCAAGAAGGCACTGAATTCTTGACAGGTGGGCGCAACAGAAAAGTACCTTTAAGAAAACCCTTAAACAGCCTAGAGGAGGCTAAAGCAATGTTGTCTTCACCAACATGAAAATTAGAAATGGCTGCCAGTTGTACTTTCACTGTGGAGGAACTAGCTCCTTGCTGAAAAATGCCAGACAGGAAATCGAACACCGCTGGAACAGGGGCTGTAAAGGAATCTAGTTTTCTCTGTGAGGCCCAAATGGAAAAGCGCTTCCATTTACTGCGATAAAGTTTCCTAGTGGAATCTTTAAGAGAAGCCACCAGAATGGATTTTACCAGAGATGAAAGAGCGGGAGTCTTGGCAAACAACGGAACTGGAGCAACCAAGCTGTCAGCTTGAGGCTGCCCAGATCGGGCGGACAGACCCCCGACGGATGGGAGATTAGATCCGGGCAGGTATCCAGAACCCACGGGGGAGCTAAGAGATGAGACCAAAGGAATGGGAACCAAACCTGATAAGGCCAGAATGGGACAATGAGGATAACTTTGCACCACAGTCGGCAAGCTTTCTGAAGAAACTTTGGAATGCGTGGCAATGGTGGATAAGAATACAGAAGCCCGGGGGGGCCAAGCATGGACTAGAGCGTCTCTGGGGACTTCCCCTGGTGAGGTAATCAGAGCAAAAAACTCACTGCACTTCGCATTGGACGGAGATGCGAAGAGATCGCAGCAAGGCTGACCCCATGCACGGAAGATCTCCGCTACTGACGGTTTCAGAGACCACTCGTACAGTACCAGAATAGCCCGACTCAATCTATGTACTAAAATGTTGGAGCACCCCGCGAGGTGTGTTGCTAAGAGAAACCGACCAGTGGAGATCGCCCATTCCCACACTCTCATGGCCTCGCGACATAGGGGGTAGGATCTGGTTCTCCCCTGCTTATTGACATACCAGACAACCAACATGTTGTCTGACTGAATTGCAATCAATCCGAGAGGAAGGACAGTGTGAAAGGCTTCCATCGCTAAAAGCACTGCCCTCATCTCTAGAACATTTATGTGCAACTTGGTCTCTCTGGGACCACGTGCCTTGGACTGTCCTTTCCAAACTGTGTCCCCCCCACCCCAGTTAGGAGGCATCCGTGGTCACTGTGGCTTGGACTGGAGATGACGTGAAGGGGCGTCCATCTGACATCTCCAGTGAACTTAACCACCAAAGAGGAAACGTCCTGCAGACGTGACTGATCCTGATCGGAAATTCCATGGGCAGGTCTAGCCAAGACCATTGAACAGCCAGAGTCCATTGAAGAACCCGCATATGAAGGCGCGCATAAGGGAGAATCGATATGGAAGCAGCCATGGAGCCCAGGGCTCAGAGAACCTTGCTCGCCTTTGGAGACCTTGGAGTTCACTATCTGAGCTATGTGGCACCTGAGGTGTAAGATCCTGTCTGGAGTTAAGAATACCTTCATTTGCAAAGTGTCTATCCATGCCCCAAGGAAGTCTAGAACTTGTATTGGTTGTAATTGGGATTTCTGAATATTGACTGTAATTCCCAGTAGATCTGCCAACCGAATGAAGTAATCTCAGGCCAGACACAGGTGATGCTTGTTGGGCGCAGCGAAGAGCCAGTCGTCCAGGTAAGGAAACACCTGAATACCCTGAAGCCTCAGGTGAGCCGCTACAACTGCCATTACCTTGGTGAACACCCTGGGGGCTGTGGTGAGACTGAAGGGTAAGGCTCTGAACTGAAAATGACTGGCTCCTAGCCAGAAGCGCAGAAACCACCTGGAGCCTCTGTGTATTTTGATGTGGTAGTAAGCATCCTGGAGGTCTAACGAGCACATCCAGTCGCACTCTTGGAGATAAGGTAGAATGGACTGTAGGGTGACCATCCAGAATTTCTGTTTGGCTACAGACAGGTTCAATGTTGACAGGTCTAGAATGTGCCTGAGGTCCCCCGTCTTTTTTGGCACCAAAAAGAACCTTGAGTAGATGCATGATCCAGAATGATCGGGGGGGGGGGGGGGCTGTTCGATGGCTCATTTGAGAAGGAGCTTTGAAACCACTACAGCTGCGGCCTCCCTGTGAGTGGGTGGAACATCCAGGAGGTGTTTTGGAATATTTGGAGGCGCAACAAATGGGATAGTGTAACCTCTGGATATTACATGTAATACCCAGCGATCTGTCGTAATGGACTCCCATGCCGCTGGGTGTAAGGACAATCTTCCCCCTACTGCCTCCAGAGTAGGACAGTTGGGCAACCCCTCAGGGCTGCTGAGCGGGTCTATCAGAAAAGGGTACCCTAGACCCAAAATTCCTGGGACTCCCTCTACCTCTGGGTCGGCGTCGATCCTGTCCCTCTCTGTCTCTGGGGGAATAGTTGTCCTGAGAATCCCGGGAGATTTTCGGAACCACGTCTTCTTCTGCCCTCTGGACAAGTGTGTCACATATTGTCCTCCCAAAAAGGGAAGAACCGTCATAGGGAGCGTTAATAAACGACGCCTTGAAAGGGCCCGCAAACTGACACAACCTGAGCCAGGCATGATGCTCCTTCCGTGGCATGGGAAAGGAGCCGCATAGACGTGTTTGAGACTGACTTCAGAGTAGACATTTTTGCAGAGAACAACTATCTGTCCTGCGGTGATAAAGACTCTGGGGGAGACTCAGTGAATTCCGAAGCAAGGTCTCGCTTAAAGCCAGATTACATGTGCCAAATAGTTCAGCACACGGATTGAAAAGGTCGCTGAGGAATAGATGCGCTTCCCAAATCTATTCACCGACCTGGACTCCTTGTCTGGAGGGTGGACTGAGAACTATCCTGTGCTAGTTCCTTCTTTGTCACCGCTGCAACCAACATAGCGTCAACTGGGGCTCCTTTTGACCAAGGTTGCCTGTCGGAAGGGGGTGATAAAATTTTGTCAGGGCATTTGGGGATGGGCTCTACGGTGTCAGGCTCCTTCTATGCCCGTGTGGTGATAAAGTCCATCAAGGGGTCCGCTGGCAGGGACACCCAGGCAGTAGATGGGCCCATGCCAAAGGCCTCCAGGAACACTGACTCATCCCCAGAAGGTTTTGGGGCTGACCAACCTCCCCTCTGGTGGAGGATCTCCATGATTTCTCCAAAGGAGACGTCTTCGGGAGGTGACCTGGGGGAACCTTCTCCTTCATCTAAGTCAGTGTCTGTAGTGAGGGACTCGGGGGGAGTCCAAGTGTCTCCTTTTTCACTTGCGCTTATGGTGACCCTCTTCAGTGGGACTCTCAGAAGGGGATTCGTGAGCTGCAGGGGGTTCCTCAGGGAAATTAACCTGGGGATCCTCTGCCACGGGCTGTCCCTGAGACAGGATGAAGGGAGTCATCGCCAAATCCAGGGGGGCCAGGGTGGAATCCGAGGGGATGGGGTCTCAATCCCTGGAAGAGAACCCTCTCCACCACTTCGAAGGCCGAGGGAGAGCGGACCTCCTTAGCACCTAGCAAGGAAGATGCCCTCCCTGGATACGAAGCGGGTACCGGAGCCGAAGCAAGGGTAGCATGAGGTCTGAGGAAATGGGACGGATCCGAAAAGGTCAGAGCCGAAGAATCTATTCCCTCGGGTCCGACTCCCTGTCCACAGCTCCGAGAGTCGCTTGGATCCGAACTAATCTGATCCGAGGAACTCAAGGTAACAGCCGGAGTCGAGGTTGGAGGAACTGTCGGCACTGAGTTACCAGCTCTGAAAATCCTCGGATCCAAGAGCCCCGAAGCACAGATAGGAAAAGGAGAGATAAGGTGGAAAAAAGGCTTGGAATTCCCCCCTCCAGAGGGAACTATAAAGCTATGGTTAAAACACAGATATCTGTATCTGAACTAAGGGGAAGAGATGAGGGGAAAAGAAAGAAAACAATAAAATTAGCATACAAATAAGTAAGACGAGAAGAGAAGAATTGGGAGAAGAGAAGAAAGAAAAAGATTGGATAAGTGAGGAAAAAGGAAGGCAGAGGGAGTATAGAAAATACTAAAAACCTAGTAAAGGCAAAGTAAGGGGGAATGGAGATAAACAAGGGGAAATAAATACATTTTGAGGTAGCAGGGAAGAGAAAGGTGAAGGGCAAAATTAAAGTTAGTTGGGAATATAATTATCTACAAATGCAGAATACACACTAAGGATAAGCAGAGGATACCTTTTGCCATAGTTAGTTTGAGATTAAATAAGAGGCTTAGTTTAATTAGCTTGTTCAATTAGAGTAGGATAGAATGAATCCAGTAAAAAATTGTATGGTCATTTTGTTATTTGGTTTAATTAAAGTTTAAAAATTGCTAATAAGTAAATCCTATTATGAAACACTTGGAACAGACCTACACTATTAGATCACAGAGACCAACTATGTTAACAAGGAAATAAATAAATAAAAAGGAACTGGTAAACCTAGATCAATGCGCAACTGCAAATTCATTCCTGGGGTAGTGCCCATGTCCCTCCTAGACAGACAAAGTCACGACTAACTACCACAGACCCTTACTTTGTGAACTTTACTCACGTAACCACTGACAATTGGGACAATTCAGGATAAATATGGTTAAGCTTTTAAGGGCTCTAGGGCCATTAGCTTAGTAACCTCCTATGAATCTATATTACAGGAGTGTTCAACCGATACAAAAAAGATATGACATGACACATTTAAATTTTCTTTCTGTAAACATCAATAGGTAAAATAACAGCAAAAAATAGGTGGATTATTTAATTAGTAATTTTCAGATAGTATCCCTTCAAGGCACACATCTAGTATGGGAGAGAACAGAGAAGTTTAAAATTGGCCTGTATGTAATCTTAGCTCACTCTTCCATCAGGCAAAAAAGAAAGGTGCTGTCATTTTATGGAGAATAATATACTAATGCCTACTATCTTATTCAAATACAGACAATGCTGGAATGTTCACAATAAGAATAATAAGAAACAATAACAAAGTATTCACTGTTTCAAATACATACTGGGACTGAACAATATCTAGAAGGAAGCTTGATTTCAGGTGCTGATTTTAAATGCATTTGTCTGAGACTGTCTGTTGTCAAAGAGAAATAAATGGAGAGACAGATTTGGGGGCAGAATTAAAGGCTTGCCAGGGTGTGTGTGTATGTGCATGTGGGAGGGACATCCAGTAGTTAGCCATTTAAACTTGTTAGAATGTCCTTGTTTCTGGGGGGCTCCTCCTTTCTTTTAGGAGGTCATTGCCATAGCTTTTTAAATGTCTACTTGCCAGCAGCTTGATGGGTTTCCTTAGTTTCTTTTTGTAGCTGTAAATACTTGCCAAACCTGGAGAAGGAAGGTTGAAAAATCTGAGAAATTATCTGAAGTGGCTTCCCTTGCTCATCACACTTTTTAAGGACCACTACAGCTCATGGTCCAAATGCAACTTTCTATCTCTCTAACAAAGGGAGAACTCAATATCTCAGCCTTAACATCCTCTGGAAGGTTTCATGTAGACAACCAACAAACCTCATAACAGTTCCAGCAGCAAAAGCAGCTGTGGAAGTAGCATCAGCTGAATCCTACGCACAATTCAAAGAGTGTTTAGGCACTTGAGACAAAGAAGTAATGAGACTACACAAAGATGACTTTTCCTCAGAACAAGGAAATGAAGCTATAATGTTCCTCATATTATCAAAAGAAGTAAACAAACTTTAATTTATGAGCTTGACAATTAAGAATTATAAAAATAAGTGTAACAGAAGAAAAAGCTTTTCCCCCAAATCATTTAAAGGCTTTCCCATCCATATCAGAGAGGGAGGGATCAGAATTTACTAGATGCTAGCAGCAGCAGGATATACCAAGAAAATCACTGGGTTAGAAAATAAATTATAAGAAGAATTTTACATAATTTATCTGTTTTTTAGGGGCAGCAGCCCAGCAATCAAAGCAGGAGGAACAGAAGTGGGTTCAAGAAATTCTACTTGTAATAATCATAGCATTTCTTTAAGGACAAGTAAGATCATTATGTTCCTACTGAAACAACTGATTCATTCTGGATATGCTTTCAGAAAAAGAAAATCATTCTAAGGGACTTTCAGAAGACACATTCTCCTCAGAGTCATATTAATACACCTGAGGAAAAAATACAGAAGTTCTCTCCTCGCAGTCATTTTCCTGTTCAATATCCTGGAAATCATCAAAAAGTGAAGAATTTCCTTTTCTCTTGCCAGTAACATCAGAACTGGTAGGGTAAAAAGTCTGAACTAAACCCTCTGCTAAGCCCAATAAATTATTCTTGTCTAAAGTAATAGAGACAGATAAAGATAAATGTCAAACTTTCTACTCCTTTTTAACAGGAATTTCTATAGAAGCAAATTTACTTTTGACAGGCAAATCCTTCTTTGGGAGAGGCATCCTAGTCCAGCTATTCAGAAAGGGTACTCCTTGCTCTTTCCTCCAAGGCCAACAACAGTGTTCCTTCCATGCCCACCAAGGGCACTCCAACAGCTGCAGAGTATGTGTTGAACACCAAGTCTATGGTAGTTGTGAGGACTACACAAGATGGAGCCAAAAAAAAGATGTGAATGGCCTGATGAACCAGAACTGGCAGCAGCAGAGCCATCCATCTGCAGTTGAGGCAACTCTGTAGTCTGCTAGAAGGGCAGGCTGTTTGGAAATGGTCTTCTTTCTATGGCTGGAAGAGGGGAGAACTGAGAAACTACTAGGTTGTTTCATGGAGAAGCTGAAAAGATTCCTGAAACCCAGGGAAACATGTCAGCAGTAAAAAAAAAAAAGTTAAAACCACTTTAAAGACTTACTCCAGATCGCAAATATAATTTTACACAAGCTGTAGTAAGGAAAAACAAAGTTAAACTTAAATTTTAACAACATTTTTCCTACAAAAATAAAAATAAAAAGCTTGTCAGAAAAAGTAAATAAAAGTCATGTAATATTCAATTAAAACACTTTCTCCCAGGTTAAAATATCAATTTTTGCAAGAAAGTTTACATTTCAGTCATAAAAGTAAATTTAAACCTTTTTGCCCCTGAAGGGGACTCATCTCCTCAACAATGGAGAAAAGCTAGCTGACCATTCATACACTGAGGCCCACATGAGAAATGCTCTTTAGCAGCAAGAAAGCCATGAAGAGTCTGGTGTCCAAACCGCAGTTTTTGCTCAGCTTTGCTTGAGCTGATACTGGCTAGACTACGTGGGAGGTGCTCTACAGCTTTGGAAGCTGGTTGGCTGTTATTTCCTTAGCAGAAGAGAACCCATACAGCTAAAGCTACTGCAGGAGTGGCCAAATGGTTAGCATCAAATTTGCAGATGATGTTATACTGTACTTGACAAAACCTGAACACACCGTTCATATTCTGCTATACCTATTGAGACGATTCCAAACATTATCTGCATACAAAGTAAATGGAAGCATGACAAAAGTGACAGTTAGTAAATTATGTGTCTACATACGAGTAAGTCCAGCAGTATTCACATTTATGTTGACAAGACAAAATAAAAAAAAAATTCAGATTAAAAAGGAAAAAACAATGGTAGCTAAAAATATCTGTGAGGAAACAAAACAGAAGGTAATTAAAAACAAAAATAAGGGACTGGAAAACTATGATTGTGGACTTGGGCAATAGGAATTGAAATTTAAAAAAAAACATTTTCAGTACACTTAGTGTTACACAAGGGCCAGAAATACTGTTATCAAACAGACAAGATACTCCACATGGCAACTAACAAGGAATTAGAAGTGTTTACATAGGTGGGCAAGACTTAAATGGGAAAAAATTATTTATCCCCTGGAATGTGGGGCTTAAGAATGGCAAGCTTATGGGGTACTTTAAGACGCATCAGTTGAGACTTGTATACATTATGCAAGCAGAGGGGTACAGAATGCAATGGCAATATATTATTATTATTGCTAATAATGTTACTGATTTGCTTCTGTTTACAGGGGAAAATCTGACTGGGCCATGCAAGACCTTTTTGCAGCAGAGGCCCGAAGTAAAAAGCTACGTAAAGAAAACATCATAAGTAGTATATTAATAAAATTTCAAAATATTACAAAAATTAGTTTTTGGAATGCATAACAATAGTCTATAACCAAAAGATAAACACACAAACTAGTAAACTGAAGCAAGCCAGCCACGAAAGATAGGAATCCAAATTCCAATGCAAGTTATTCTCAGTAGTAGAAAAAAGAAAGTGAAAAAGAAAGAAAAAAATTGGTAAAATAAGATAAGTGCAGAAAAAATGCAAGTGAGATTGTCAGCTAGTAGGCGAGTGCAGAGAAAGACAGGGTAAAATAACAGGCAAGCAAAAACTTAGGGTAATGCTTAAATTTCAAAATGCACTCACTCGAGGCACTCCTTAAAATGGAGAACATCGATATCTGTGCAGTGACTGAGACCTGGTTCAAGGTACCAGAGGGCACCCCTGCACTACCAGGCTATAACTCATACCACACTTTTCAGCCATGTAACCTGGACCGAAACACCAAAGGTGGAGGTGTGTCCATACTCATTAAGGATATCCACCCCTCCAGGCTAGTTGCTCAGCATAATGCATCCGAGGTTATCCAAGTGCAACAAACTCTGGGCAAAACTGCAATCCAAATTGTAGCTTGCTACAGATCCCCCACCATGCCCCAGGATTCCCACTCCTCTTTTCTTGATGTACTGGAAAATATTAGGGTTCAACCAAAGTCCCTAATAATGGGCGACTTCAACTACCCCACCATTAACTGGGAAAACTACTTGTGTACCAACTCCTTAGCTCAACGCTTTCTGGAATTCATAAACTCCAATGCCCTGGATCAACTTATCCACACCCCCAGCAGGGGCAACAATATCCTAGACCTAGTCATTGCCAACATGGGTGGCTGGTGTTCCACACCTGAAGTCAACTCCTCGGTCCGATCCGACCATAAGCTAATCACCCTTGATATCCACATCCCGCCCCCACCCCCCCTTAAGGAAACCACGGTAAAAAATTTCTCCAACACCAACTTCATGCTTCTTAAGACAGAAGTGGTAAACTTCATGACACCCATGCAGATGGACAATACAGTTACAACAGCTGAATCCTACACAAATGCACTCTATAAGCAATTACACGAGTACATGGATTGTGCTATCCCAAACAGAACTAAGATGCTATCTTCCAAAAAAAGGAAGCCAATCTGGTGGTCCCCTACCATAAACAAACTGTACAACAGAAGGAAGAAACTGTTGCAAAAGAGAGCAAAATCCCATGAGTGGAGGAGTTCCCTGGTCAGCCTCAGTAAGAAGCTGAGATCCCTTATAAGATCCTTCAAAGCTAGCTACGAAAACAAAATCGCCACTAATTCTAAAGACAACCACAAAGCATTCTATAGCCATGTCAAGAATCTAGATGGCAAAACCCAGATCTGCTCTGAGTTACAGCACACAGGCACGAAAATTACAGCACCAACTGATATTACCAACATCCTGGCAGATAGGTTCAGTGCTAACTTTACCCCTCACCCCCTAAAGGGCCCATATCTATACAGGAAGAATGCAGAGTCCCTGTAATCACAACTACGCAGGTAAAAGCTGCACTCTCTAAAGCCAAAAACACATCATCCATGGGACCGGACAACATCCCAGGCTGTGTTTTACACAAACTTCAGAACGAACTGGCTCCCCACTTAAGCACCATGTTCAATAATAGCCTCGCATCAGGCTTTGTGCCCACTGAATGGCGCACAGCAACAGTTATCCCACTCCACAAAGGGGGAGCCACCACTGATCCCGGGAACTATCGACCTATTAGCCTGACGAGCCTGGTCTGCAAGGCCATGGAACGTATCATCATGGAACTCATAAACAAAGACATTGGTAACCTCCAAACTCTGGATCCCACCCAGTTCGGGTTTGTGAAAGGCAGATCATGCCTCCTGAACCTGATTGACTTCTTTGAGGCAGTCACCAAAGCCGTAGATGTGGGTAAGGTGGTTCACACAGCCTATCTTGACCTCGCCAAGGCTTTCGACACCATCCCCCATTCTGGAATTATACCTAAACTCACTAAACTAGGTATAAATCCCTACATCACAAGATGGGTTGCCAACTGGCTCACTGACAGAACCGACACTGTAAAAGTTGCAGACTCCAAATCTGACCTCAAAGCAGTGACAAGTGGAGTACCACAGGGTTCCATCCTGGGACATCTCCTGTTTGGTATCTACTTCTCTGAAGTATAAGCTAACACAGAAGGCCTGTTAATGAAGTTCGCAGATGACTGCAAACTAGGAGCCATAGTCAAGTCCCCAAATGATGTGGACATCCTACAGAAGGGCCTCGCTGAGACAGATACCTGGTGTCAGAGCCATGGCCTCAAGCTCAATGTCAAAAAGTGCAGTGTCATCCCCTTTGGTAAAAACTCTGTACCCACGAACTACCACATAGGCAGCAATCTACTTAACACCAAATGTGTGATGAGACCATGGGACCCAGGTGGACAATAGTCTCTCCATTGATAGTCACATCGCCACAGTAGTCAGGAAGTCCTTCGACGTGGCACACCATCATAAAAGGGTTCTCATCCAGGAAAAAAAGAGGTCATTGTTCCCCTCTACTCGACACTTATTAGACCCATTATAGAGTACAACTCCCCTTTTGGAATGTACCTAACAAGACATCTGCAGCAGCTGGAAAGGCCGCAGAAGTACCTCACAAAGAGGATTACTGGCTTCAAACAAATGCCCTACACTGGCTGCCTCAAAAAACTTCAGCTTTACTCCATAGCATATCGCCTACTCCGAGGTGATCTCTGCCTAACATGTAAAGCTATGTCAAACCCAGAGCTGTTGGACATGCTACACCTAAAGAAATCCCAATCCCTCCGAGCTACACGCTCTAGGGACCTAAACCTTGTCACCACAATAAACAGGACATGCTGGAGGGATAGATTCCTGTCCCAGAGACTTCCCATACTCTGGAACAGGCTACCCATCTATGTCAAGCAAAGTTCTTCATTAGCACTCTTCAAGAAAAATCTTGATGAGTGGATGGGAAATAGGAAATACACCCCAGGGATCACTTCTGTCGAGCAGAGACACAGGGGCACAGGAAAATAACTTTCTTGGGTGGCGTAAGCCAGGGAACCTTGTTGGCTAGGCTTACGTAGGCCCTTGGGCTGATAGCCTAGTACCTACCTACGAACCTATGAATAAGGGGGGAGATTTGGTAGTAGCTGTTGTGTGTTAGCCAGGAGAATATCCACAGGAGGAAAGCCAGGTTACCAAATGTATTGTAGCACGAAATTCAGCTTTAGAGTGGAGAGGTCTACATGGAATGTACCAATGCACAAGGCATTAAAATGGCTGAGTACTTGTATGGGTAGCAAAGCATAGTGTATACAACTTTGATCTGGGAGTTAGTGAGAACATCTGAAAATTCCATACAGTTTAACTTCTTTAAGGCCAAACAATGGTGTGATTCATTGCAAATTTCAATGGCAAATATAACTCTTGTGTCATAACACTGATCCATTTTATTCAGTTGAGCTGAGTGAATGTCTTTGAGAATAGTTTACGCATATAGTAGACTTTGTAATAGGTAGCTTGCTGCTGTGACTTTACATATATGTTCACTCAGACAGTCTGATGCTTTGTAAAGGAGACCTAACTTTTAGCGAGTTTGTCTCTTTAAATAACACATTGCTCATTGGTGCTCAAACTGACTTCAACATCAATAGCTACACCCAGAAGCTGTCTTCACTGCTGGAGGAAATAATTTTAAAACGGTTTATATCTATGGTGTGAACTGGGGCCAAACAGCATTAATTTGGTTTTCCTGGAGTTAATCAGTAACATGAACTCTTGCAGCCATAACTCAACTGAAGTAAATGACTGCTGAGTGAATTAGTAGAGCAAAGATGTTGGAGGCTGTGCAAATGAGAGTTGAATCATCTGTGCATTGGGGTAAATGAGAATGTACAGAGGCTGACAGACGGTTAAGGAAAAGATTGAATAGTATATGAATCTTCCTCCATTGTGACTGTCCCACCAGTTTAAAACTGAAGACTCAGAAATGTGTCTATTTATTAGGCTGGACAATGGATATGACAGAGGTTCAGCAGATTCAACAGGGATACCAGCAGTAGCTAGAGTCAAGTCATGATCTGTCATGTTTGGTAGATGGTTTGGCAGAGAAACTATAAGGCTGTAGTAGACTGATACGGGATGACCAGACATTTTTGGGTTACAGATATGGAGTTCTTGAAATGTACATAAGTGTTTTTTTTTCCTTCTCAAATAATTTATTTTTGGCAGATAACATAATTGTCTGTAGGTTTTTATTTTTTTAAACAACGTTTTTAAATTATCACACAGGCAATACTGCGGTGGTGGTGCTGCGGTAGCGTTGTCGGAGTCGCTGTGGCGACCCCTAACTGGGAAAAGCCGAAAGATACAACAACTTAAGACACAGGCAAAGACAAACATTAACAGAAAAGAAAACAAACCATATTAACATTTTTCTATTTAAGTACACTATACATTACATCTTTCCTTTGCCTGTAACTATAATCAATCCAACATTCCATAAATTACTGAATTCCTTGACATAAACCTCACTCCTCCTCCTGAACATTATTCTGCATGCATTTTTCCCACAGTTTCAATTTATTTCTATTTAATTCGCTCCTTTCCCAAAACACCCACAGGAGAGAGTGGGGTTTTTAACTCTTGCCTCTTCCAGCTCATTTCTTTTCTAATATCCAATAGTTCATATACATCTGGTTTAGACTTTGATTTCCAATTTCTAGTAATTGTTTTTTTGTCAGCCAACAGAATTAACTTTAATAGGGCCTTATTATATCTAGGCAATTCGGACACTGATTTCCAGCTCAAAGAATCATTTCCTTAGTTACAGCCATTTTGCTCACCCAACATTTCTAACAAAGTACTCTGAAGGGAATTTTTAAAATCTACCATAGCTAAATTGGTGATTACTAGGCTAACAGCACAACAGCCTTTACAAGCCTAGCCTATCTTAATTCCCCAGATATGGGCTGGAGTACTATCAGGGTAGTGGGTCCTTGGGTTTTGGAACCCTGAGTCATTTTATAGACTGTCTCTGTCCATAACAGGTTCATAAGGCAGGTACTAGGCTATCTGCCCGAGGGCATTTACAAGCCTAGCCAGAGTGTGTCAGCTTTCGCCGTCCCATTGATTAATTAACTGATCCTCTGTCAAGCAGAGCCAATGAAGTGATCCCACGGGTGTATTTTCTGTTACCCATCCACTTGTCAAGGTTTCTCTTGAAGAGTGTTAGTGAAGGGCTCTGCCTGATGTAATTTGGAATTTTGTTCCAAAGCATGGGAGTCTCTGTGACAGGAATCTATCCCTCCAGCATGTTCTATTTATTGTTGTGGTGAGGTTTAGCTCACTAGAGCGCGTGGGCTCACAGTGACTTGGATTTCTTTAGGTGGAGCATGTCCATCAATTCTGAGTTGGACATGGCTTTGTAAGTCAGGCAGTGGTCACCTCTGAGTAAGCAATATGCCACTGAGTACAGCCGGAGTTTTTTCAGTTGGGCTGCATAGGACATATGTTTGAGACCAATAATCCTCTTGGTGAGATATTTTTGTGGTCTTTCCAGCTGTTGGAAGTGTCTTGTGAGGTACATTACAAATGCGGCATTCTACTCTATGATGGGTCTAATGAGTGACGAGTAGAGGGGCACTATAACCTCTTTATTTCTAGATACGAACTCTTTAGTAATTAGATGGGCCACATAGAAGGATTTCCTAACTACTTTGGCAATATGATTGTCAAAGGAGAGATTGCTATCTACCTGGGTCCCCAGATCTATTATTACCTCTTCTGTATTAAGGGGGCTGCCACCTATGTGGTAATTCGTGGGTGTTTTGGTTTTCCCAAACGGGATGACAATGCATTTTTTGGCATTTAGCTTGAGGCCATGACTTTGACACCAGGTGTCCGTCTCAGTAAGGCCCTTTTGGAGGATGTCCGTTTCAGCTGCAGAGTCAATTATGGCTCCCAGTTTGCGAACTTGGTTAGCCATAGTCCTCCTGCGTTTGCCTGTACTTCTGAGAAGTATATGCCGAACAGTAGGGGTTCCAGGACCGAGACTTGGGGGACACCACTTGTGACTAGTTTAGAGTCGAACCTGGAGCCCGCTATTCTTACCGTGTGAGTTCGGTCTGTAAGCCAGTTGGCAGCCTATCTCGTGACGTAGGGGTTTATGTTCAGGCTGGTGAGTTTTTCTGTAATACCAGACTGGGGAATGGTGTCAAAAGCCTTGGTGAGGTCAAAGTAGGCTGTGTGAACCACCTTTCCCTCATCTATGGCGTTGATGACGGTCTCGAAGAAGTCAACCAGGTTTAGTAGGCATGATCTGCCCTTAACAAAGCCGAAAGTACAGTTGTGTACACTTACCATAAATGTAGATGTTCGAGTGTCTTCACTGTTGCAGTCATGACTGTAGGGTTCTCCCCCGCCGGCAGGCAGTCCTCGGTCGGCCAGAATCCCAAAGTCTGGGTCCGGCATCGGCTGCTCAGCCGTGCTCCCTGACGTCAGAGCGCCAGGAGTACAAAGCTGGCAGCCGACGCCATGTTCTCCAGTTTTTCTTGCCCCAGATGTCAGGAGTTCCAAAATGAGTAAAAAAAAAAAAAAAAAAAAACCCATACCCTTTGCAAATACACCTGAGAAGAAGGGTGAAGAAGGGAACCACACAAAAGAAAAAATAAGAGGGGACAGGAGGGAGGGTAACCCAGACTGCAACAGTGAAAACACTCGAACATCTACATTTATGGTAAGTGTACACAACTGTACTATGTTCATCATGTTTCACTGTTGCAGTCATGACTGTAGGGTTGAATCCCAAAGCAGAATAAAAGGGAGGTGGTCATAAAGTAGAGGGGGCGGCTAAAAGGCCCTGCAAGACTGCAGAAGCAAAGCCTGCCCTAGACTTAGAGTAGAGAGGTAGATTGTAGTGCTTAGAAAAAGTATGCACTGAACTCCAAGTTGCAGCTTCCAAAATGTCTTTGGTAGGAACTCCCCTGAGGAAGGCAGCTGAAGTGGCAGCAGCTCTGGTAGAGTGAGTTCTTATACTCCCTGGGATTTGCTTTCCATGGTGAGAATAACAAAATCTGATTCCATGAGCAATCCATTTAGAAATGGTTTGTTTTGAAATGGCTTTACCTTGGGAACTTGAAGCATAAGAAACAAACAATTGCTCTGATTTCCTGATGTCCTTGGTTCTGTCCAGGTAAAAACGTAGTTGTCTGTGTACATCCAAGGAATGCAAGATCCTTTCCCCCTTATTTTGAGGACTGGGGAAAAAAGTTGGCAGATGAATAGTTTGATTTAAAGCCACTTTGGAAACCACCTTAGGCATGAAAGTAGGATTAGTCCTTAAAGACACCCTGTCTTGGTGAAAAATAATATAAGGTTCCACAGCCATGAGAGCTTGCAACTCTGAAACTCTCCTGGCAGAGGTCAGAGCTAACAGGATGGCTGTCTTCCAAGATAAAAACTTGATGTCAGATGTGGCAACAGGCTCAAAAGGAGGTAAGGTGAGTTTTTCCAAAACATAGTTGAGATCCCAGGCAGGAATAGGTGGAGATCTAGGGGGCCTTAACTTCTTAGCTCCTCTGAGAAACTGTCTCATGAGCTGGTGGGAAAAGATTGGAGGGTCTGTATTATAATGAGCAGAGATAGCAGAGGCATGTATCTTTATGGAAGAAAAAGAGAGACCCTTATGTAAGAGGTCTGTCAGGTAAAGTAAAATCAGAGGAATGTCAGGAATAAGAGGATCCGAATCCTGAGCCTGCATCCAGGTGCAAAATCTTTTCCATTTTCCTGCATAAGATGTTCTAGTGCTAGGACGTCTGGCTTCTAAAATGACATCCATAATTTGCTTGGGTAGGAGAGAATGAATCATAGACCCTGGATTAACCAGGCAGCCAGGCTGAGAGTTTTGACATGGGAGTGCAGAACCTGACCCTGGTGTTGGGACAGAAGGTTCGGAGTCTGAGGTAAAACCCAAGGGGGCTCCAGAGAAAGGTTTTTCAGTGTTGGGTACCAAAACTGTCGAGGCCAATTTGGGGCCAGTAAAATTATCATCTTGGGCTTGTCCTGTTTGATCTTTAATAACACCCATGGAAGAAGAGGTAGAGGCGGGAAGGCATACCCCAAGAGGTTTCTCCAACTGAATGATAGTGCATCCACTTTCCAAGCTAGTTCGTGGAATGTCCTTGTGCAAAAAATCTGTAGTTGATGATTGAGGTGGGATGCAAAGAGGTCTATGTGAGGACATCCCCAGACTGCTGTAATCATCTTGAATATTTCGGTGACCAGCATCCATTCGTGTGGGTCTGACAGGTTCCTGCTCAGACTGTCTGCCAAGATGTTTTGTTTCCCTGGCAGAAAATGATCTTGAAGGTCCAGTTTGCAAGCTAGAGCTGTGTTCCATAAATTCATGGCTAGTCTGCAAAGGGGATAGGAATGTGATCCCCCTTGCTTGTTTATGTACCACATAACTGTGGTGTTGTCTGTCCGTATCAGTAGTTGTCCTGGTTGTAGAAGATTCCTGAAGGCCAACAGAGCGTTCTGAACGGCTAACATTTCCTTTAAATTGATATGCAGGTGCTTCTGATCCTTTGTCCAAAGGCCTTGCAGACATTTGCCCTGCAAATGGGCTCCCCATGCATAATCTGAGGCGTCCGTGGTTAGTATCTGACTGGCTGGAGACAGACTGAAGGCTTTCCCTATGTTTTGAGCACATGCCTTGGACCACCAAAGGAATTCCTTTTGAAGACAAGGCAGGACGGTGATCTGTATGTCTAAACTGTGGCAATGCTGAGACCATACACTTTTTAGGTACCACTGTATTTTCCTCATATGTAGTCTTGCATATGGTACGAGAAGGATGCAGGAGGCCATGTAACCCAAAGCCTGCAGGAATTTCCTTGCAGATAGCTGAGTTAATGATGCCAAGGTTTTGAAAGTTGAAGCCAGCTGTAATTGTTTTTCGGATGTCAGAAATGCCATCTGGGTTGTTAAGTTTAGAAGAGCACCCAGAAAAGTTATCTGTTGTGAGGGTGTTAAATTTGACTTTTTTATGTTTACAGTGAATCCCAGGAATTTGAGAAGTTTCTGAACAAATTCTAGATGCTGGAGTAAGACATCCTTGCTGTCTGCTTGAATAAGACAGTTGTCCAGATAAGGGTAAATTTGAATTCCCTTGAGTCTGCAATAAGCTACTACTGGAGCCAGGCATTTGGTGAAGACCCTGGGCGCAGTAGACAATCCAAAGGGCAGCGCAGAGAATTGATAGTGCCTCGATCCGGCCTTGAACCTGAGGTATTTTCTGCACTCCTGCCTGATGGGAATGTATAAATAAGCCTCCTTTAAATCCAAAGTTACCATCCATACATTTTTGGTCAGCACTGGAAGTAGCTGCTGTAGAGTAAGGATCTTGAATTTTGGTATCTCGAGAAAAGTGTTCAAGACTGACAGATCCAGAATGGGTCTCCATGAGTTTTGCTTTCTGGGGACTAGAAAGAGCCTTGAGTAAAAACCTAGTCCCATTTCTGAAAGTGGAACCAGTTCTATGGCTTTCATAGCCAAGAGGGCTTCCACCTGGTTTAAGGCCTCTAACCATTGATGTTTTGGTTGATCTGGCCATCCGCTTGGTCTTGGTAGGGTATGAAAATGGAATTTGTAACCTCTTGAAACCACATCCAGAACCCACTTGTCTTGGTTTATATGAGTCCAATTTAGGTGAAAAAGAGAAAGTTTTCCTCTGAGAGGGGCTTCCAGGCAAGAAGCTCCTGCAGCCCAGCAGAGGGAGTCATTGAGCCTGTTTTCTATGAGCTTGAGACCTGTCCTCTCCACCCCTAGTGGTGGAAGCAGTCCACTGTCTTGGTCTGTAAGAGGCTTGCGTTTGGGGCCTTCCTCGGGAGCGCCTGTATCTACCCCTCTGAGGTTTGTCTGAATTGGGAAAGGACCAATTTTTTGTACGCCAATTCCTACTAAATCTGGGTGGCTGTACTTGTAAGAAATCCTTAACCGTTTGCATGGATTTTGCCTTGTCCTCCATCTTCTTTATCACCTCTTCAGCCTTAGATCCAAACAAAACATTGTGCTGAACAGGAGCATCCAATAACTTAGCTTTTACTTGATCTGGCAAGTTTTGTTCCTTTAACCAAGCATGCCTTCTAATGACTGTGCCAGAGACAGCAGCCCTACAAGAAGCCTCCAAGGCATCAAAACCACAGTGTAAACCATGCTTCCCTACTTGTTCAGTGGCATGCATTAAGTCATGTAATTCCTTATTATCTGCACAAGCGGAAATGGAAGTTAGCTTTTGTTTCAAAACAGACAGAAGAAATTGCTGGTATTTCAGCATATGAAATTGACAGTTTAAAGCCCTAATAGATAAAGTTGCAGAAGTATACACTTTTATGCCCCATCTTTCTAAAGATCTGGAATCCTTCTCAGTGGGAATGGGGTTTTTAGCAGTAGCGGCCTTAACCCCCTTAGGGCCCTGAGAAATGGTTTCAGGATCAGCAGTAGGATTCTTGTATAAAAACTGATGGGAATCAGGCACCCTATAATATCTGTCTGGCTTAACAGGAGCTGGAGGAAAAGAGTCAGGAGTTAAGTTAGCCTGCGAAAAAGCATCATCCACAATATCCAAAATAGGAGGGATTGCCAGGGGTCTATGTTGGGGAAGAAGAAGAAAATCCCTAAGTCTTTTCTTAGATTCCGAGTACTCCTGTCCTTCCCAGTGAAAATGCTCCCTCATTTCATGTAAAGTTTCCCCAAAAGAAAAATCCACAGGGAGAGAAGCTGAAGGAATGGATTCCTCAGCATCAGAATCCTCATAAGGAGGGAAAGAATAATCCTGGTCAGAAGAAGAAACTGAAGAAACAGAAGCCTGATCAGAGGAGTCATAATACAATTCCTGCCTTGGCCTTTTATCTGGAGGGGGATGTGAACCCCTAATCATAGTAAGTAAGTCCTCCGCCATCTTAAGTAACTGTTTCTGAGACTTGGGTCCCGGATCAGAAGAGGCCTGGGCTGTAGTCTTTGATTTGGAAGGAGTCTTTGCCTTTGTCTTTGGCTTTGCCTTTATCAGAAGCTGA